>NW_006399809.1:12454937-12575182 GCF_000299155.1 Elephantulus edwardii | reverse complement strand
GTGTGTATTTATATATATAGATAGATAGATATGTAGATATATGCATTTCTTAAGCTGGAGAAACTAAAGAACCAGTTCAAACCTCAAGTTGCAATATTTAAGAATGTTTTGGGCAGAATATTAAAAGAAGTTGGAAGAAGTACAGAGTCACTATACCAAAAAAATTGACTGACACAGAAGAATTTCATGAAATAACGTATGACAAAGAGTCTATGGTAATGAAAGAGAAATTTTAAGCTGCTCTGAAGAAATTGGAAAAAAACTAAGCCCCAGGAATTGACAGTATTTCAACTAACTGACGTATTTCAACAGACACTCTCCTGGACACACTCATCAAGTTGTGCCAAGAAATCAGGAGGACAGCCACCTGCCCAACTGACTAGAAAAGATCCATATTTGTTCCCAATTAAAAAAAAAAGTCACTTCACAGAGTGGAGAAATTATTGAATAATATCACTAATCCTGCAGAAAATTACTCAAAAACAACACATCAACAGAGAACTCCCAGATGTGCAGGCTGGGTTTAGAAGAGGCCATGGTACTACAGATATTATAGCTAATGTTAGATGCAGCTTGGCTGAAAGCAAAGAATACCAAAGGAATATCTATCTATGTTTCATTGTCTATGCAAAGGCATTTGACTGTGTGGATCACAACAAACTGTGGCTGACTCTGAGAAGAATGAGAATATTGATTGTGCTAATGTGAAACCTATACTTGGACCAAGATGCAATCGTCAGAATAGACCAAAGAAACACTGAAAGTTCAAAATCAGGAAAAGTATATGCCAGGGACTCATCCTACCTCCATACCTTTTCAATCTGTATGCAGAACAGATCATCTGAGAGGCTGGGCTCTGTGAGGAAGAATGTGGAGTCAGGATTGGAGGAAAACTCATCAACAACTTAGATTATGCAGATGTCACAACCTTGCTTGTTGAAACTGAGGAGGATCTGAAGTGCTTGCTGCAGAAGGTCAAGGACTGCATCCAGGAAAAAAAAAAAAGATTCTCAACTCTGGACCAACTGGCAGCATCATAATAGATAGTGAAGAGACTGAGATTGTTAACAGCTTCAGTTTGCGTGGCTCCACAATCAACACCTTTTTACCAGCAGCCAGGAAATCAAAAGATGAGTTTCACTGAGAAAATCTACTGTCAGGGACCTCTTCAGAGTGCTGAAGAGCAATGATGTCAATTTGAAGACTAAAGTGCACCTGATGGTCTTTGCAATTCCTCACTGAAGCTCCATATGACATACTTTGGACATGTCGCAAAGAGGGGATCAGTCTTTAGAGAGGGAAGTCATGCTTGTGAGAGTGGAGGGATAGCGCAAGAGAGGAAGACCCTCAATGAAATGGATTGATTCAGTGACTGGAGTAATGAGGATTGGTGTGTCAGAGACAATAAGATTGGCTCAGCATAGATCAGGATTTAGAGCTATTGTACAATGTGTCATCATGAGTTGAAAGTGACTTGACGCTGCATAATAGCAACTATACATATACTTACACATACATATATACACATATACATATATACATATACACACATATATCTATACACATATACACACACATACATATATAATATGTAAGATATAATACATAATAAATATATAATAATCTATCAAGTGAGGAGGAGAAAGGGTGTGCAAGGTGTTGAAGAAATAAGAGGAAATCACTAGGTAAACAGATTAGTAGGAAAATGGGAGTGTGAAGAAGCAGGTAAGGTGCAAAGGGCACTTGATGAGACAGGAGATAAAGTAACGTCAAAAGGTCTGATGTGGAAAACAATGTATATGAACTTTATGAACTTTGTATGTAAACCAGTATAAACTAAAACTTAAAGAAAAAAGTAACAGAGCAATAATAATTATATAAAACACAATTACAGAAATGATTTTGTAAAACAAATATGTAACAATTTATATGAATAATTGTATAAAAGTGAATGAAGGAATGATGGTATAAATATTTTTTTTAAAAAAAGAAAAGAAAGGTGTAAGAGGTGCTTCCTCTCAAGGTGTCTTTAGTTAAGTAAGCACTCTAAAAAAATCTGAAGTGCTTTAATTCTACATAAAAAAACTTTAGTCCCGTTCATGCGTAAAAAGGGCTCAGAAGAGCCCAGAGCTGAATCCCTGCCCGTGGTGGGGTGCGGGAAATGTGGCGTATGGAAGACCCACTCACTGGTACCGCTTGTGGTGGGCCCAAGTCTTTCTGATGGAGGTCCAGCCCATGGACGGTGTGAAGCTGGTAGCGGGCCCCCAGCCCACCAGGTCTGGTCTTCCAGGAGTCCAGTCGGGTTGCTTGGGAATGCAGCCCAAAGTAAGTGGTAAACTCCAGCATGAGACCAATTGTCAACAAGTGCAGTAAGGGAAAATTGAAAAGAAATTTGAAGAGAGAGTCCAAGAGGGAATTTTTTTTATTTTAAAGGGCGGGGCGGGGGGGGGGGGTGCTGCTGCTCAAAAGGACCTAATCTGACACTCCATGAATCCTCCACTCTAAGGGATCACTTTCTTACCCAGCATCAATCTAAGACCGAGGTTGCCCATCTTTCTCCATCAGAGCAGCTGGTAAATTCAAACTGCCGGCCTGCTTTTGGGTTGGCAGTGCAATTCCCTACCCTCTAGATCACTAGAGATCCCTCAGTAGGATCTAACCCTTGGCAGCAAGTTCCAGTTTCCTAGAACTGCCATAATAAAAATCTTGCAAAGTGGATGTCTTTCAAGAATAAAGCTATTGTCATTCAGACAAAACTTCAAATTCAAGTGTCAGCAGAGCCATGCTCTTCCACTGCTGACTCTAGTGAATGATCCTTCCAGCATCTGTTAGTCTCAGCTATTTATTTCTTGGCACTTGTTGGTTTGCAAATCGATGCTGTCTTTCCCTGTATGTAATTCTCCTTTTATAAAATACCACTGAAAAAGGATTAGGACTGGAAATCCACTCTGCTGCACTTTGGCCTCATTTTATTAAACTGTTAGAAAAGAAATATACCCCCAAAGTCACATTTACAGATGCAAGGGCTGAGACTTCCATATAATGTTCATGGGTATAGAGTCCTGTCCATAATAGAGTTTGAAAAGGATGAAATAAATAACAAGAGATGCTCACAAAGAAGATAGTATTTTTTAGAAAGTGAAAAACTGGCATGATAGTAGAATATAAGGATTTATAAAATGTCAGTTTACAAATGAGATCCCTTTGTGTGTATAGTAAAATCTAAGCCTAATTCTATTTCAGTAAAGGTTTCTTCTCTCCAAGGTCCTCTGAAACGCTGCCTCAGTGTACTACCCCCAAAAGGAGAGCTTGAAGGATGTCTAATCTCTCTGCTTTTGGCTGACCACACTAGGACACCATAGCATCTACAACTGTTCACATTGGCACAAGGACACCAGGGCTTCAAAATGAAAGCTAGCAAGCTAAACTGTGACAGAATCACATAAAAGGTCTGCAGGAGAACGGTTCTAAATATAAAAATTTTGATACAGTATGTATGGGAAAAACAGTTCGAAATATAAAAATTTTGATACAGTATGTATGGGAAAGACCTCAGAAAGTCACAAAAAATGTTTAAGCTCTCGGGTAAAGGGAAGTGAAGTCAAACTTGAGAAGAACTCCTTTATATCAAATAATACTGCTAACCAGCTGATGAAATTGAAGTCACCTAAATGTCTTTTCTGTCAATATTATAAATAGTATAATTCTGAGTTTGTAGATAATGCCTCTACATCTCTGATAAGGATGGATAGAAAAGTGGATCAATAAGTAGGTAGATAGAGAGTTGGGTAGATAAGTAGGTAGACAGACAGATAGATAGATTGTTTGCTGTTAGGAGCTATCAAGTACAGTATGACTCATAGCAACCCATGAAAAAAAGGATCTGAACCTTACCCTGTCCTTTGTCATCCTGACCTTTCTGACACACCAGAGCCCACCATTACAGTCACTTTGTCAATCCATTTTATTAAGAGTCTTCCCCTCCTCTGCTGATCCTTCATCTTTCCAAGCCTTCCCCTTCAAACAACATAGATAGAGATAAATATAGAAGCCCCTGGGTGGTGCAAGTAGTGCCCGATTATCAGTTGAAAAGAACTCACCCAAAAGTATCTAAAAAAACAGGCCTGGCAATCTGCTTCTGACTTTCCAGAAGAGCTTTAAAAATTCTATAGGGCTGATCTTTTCTGAATAAGCGGAGTCATCATTAGTTGAGGCTGTCCCAAAAGTAATTAAAAATCTTTAAACTATTAGTCAAATGACTGTTGTATTACCAAGGGTAATATCTCTATCTATCTATCTATCTATCTATCTATCTATCTATCTATCCATCCATCCATCCATCCATTCATTCATCCATCCATCCATCCATCCATCCATCAATCATCTATGTGTCTATCTATCTGTCTGTCTATCATCTGTTTGTTGAAATTAGGATGATTGAACAACAGGTTTTTTTCTCTTTGTATTATGCTTTAAATTCTCTACACTGAATGTGTTCCCTTTCTGTAATGAAAACATCTGTTTTGAACAAGGGAGAACAGATTATGACATATTTGGAACAAGTAAAGAATGTCTTAGCTAAGGCTCAGTGTGTGGGTTTCCTAGAAGCACAATGGCTCCCAGGGAGGCAGGCTGTTCCTTCTCTTCATCTGGAAATCTCACATGTGTCAGCTTCAATCTCCTTTCTTGGGATCGACTGACAGATTGCATGACTGGCTTTTTGAAATTAACACTCATTTCATTTATTAAAAAATGTCATTCACTTGGGGGGGAAAAAAAGAGAGTCAATGAGGGACCCTGGGCTTGGTCATGTATTGAATACAGTACTACAGCCAGTGGAAACAGGAGGCCTGAACAGTGAAGCCAAAACCATTATGAAGATGAGGGGGAACAGCAGAAGCTGTGGGCAGGCAGTGCCTGCTCTGCAAATTCAGAGTTGGGCCCAAAAGTTTGGAGGAAATATTTTCTCATTTTCCTGTTTAACTACTACAAAATTAAGTGCTTGAGATATCAAGATTCCCTTATTGTGCCTGAGGAGCACTAAGGAAAGACTCTTTTGAGTAAGAAAGCAGCTGTAAAAGTTTCCTCAGTCTTACAGGAGAATGATGAGATGAGATCTGAAGAACTCATGGGGCTGGCTGTAATGCCTGGAATAGCCATAAGCAACTTCCTTCAGTGTGAAGACAGCCAGCACTGAGCATGACAGAGCAGACAGACAGACCTGGTGCCTCTAGGTGCTACCACAACGCCAAATCAGCAGCCTATCAACCTTAAAATTTCTTGTTACCTGAGTTAGCAATGGCCTCATTTAAACCAGTTTGTATTGAATATTCTGTTCCTGGAAGAGGAACTATTTTTGTTTACATTAAATAATCATTCTCTTTAGAGACAAGGATGTTGAAACTCCATCTCACATATGTTGGACACATGGCCAGGAGGGACCAATCAGTCCTTGGAGAAGGATATCATGCTCAGAGGGGTGGAGGGATAGTGCAAGAGATTGTGATGCTCAGAAGGGTACAGGAACAGTGCAGGAGAGGAAGACCCCCTCTGAAATGGTAACCAGGGCAATGGGGGTAAGTGTGTCAAAGTCAGGGAGATTGCCTCCCTGGGCAGAGTTCTGAGCTATTGTGCATAGGATCCCAGGTGACTTGATGGCATATAACAGCAACAAATAAGCTTTCTTTTTTGCAGACTAAGTTTATGTATTTGTTCTTGGGAGCAAAGCTATTGATGGTAGAGCATACAGGCCCTCGAGTGAGACAATGATCTTTCTCAAGTGTTTGTGGAAGTCACAGCAGGAGAAGAATGTAAAGATACCTGTTGACTCAGAGTGGTGGTGCAAGATACTATGTATGTCTAGGGAGTTACGCTGAACTCCTCAGCTGAGTGGAAAAAGTTGAGCAATCCCACAGAGGAGAGCAAATAGAGCGGCGGTTCTTGGTTCTCACCCTGGCACATTAATCAGAATCACTCAGAGAGTCTATTGGAATAAATTCCTGGGCTTGACTTCTAGAGAGTCAGATTCAAAAGGTCTACAAGGCCCAAGAATTAGCATTTCTATAAACTTCCCAGATGATGTTGAAGCTGTTAGTGCATCCCAAAGGCATAATGCAAGATGATATCAAGGGCTTCCTGGTCCAGAGCAGAGTCTACATTTTTATGCCCTTCAGTGCTTCTGGGAGGTCTAAGATTGCCTGTATGGAAGATGTTCAAGATATTAGGACTTTGAACTAATACATTTCAATTTTAAATGTTATGATTTCATTTTGCATGGCTTGTCTGTTTCCATTTATTTTTTTCCTGTCTCATTACACAAAGTATTTGAGGTAAAGCAGTTTGTCAGGTAATCAGCACATTTCATCTTTGTGGTGCCATATCCACTTAATTAACCTCTTTCTCAAACTCTGTGAGTTAAGATGTGCAAAAGGGAAACACTATGGTATCCAAGAAAGTTTCTCCTTGAAGACTTAAAACCAAAGGAAGTGTACATATCAAAATGTGTCTTGGGCCTCTGAGTAAATGTACCCCCCAAAAAAGAGTCAGATGGTGAGATATTTCCTAAAGAATCTCCTAAACAGTATGTGGAACTTTAAGGAAACTAGAAAGAGGTATGGAGGACTATAAAGAGTTGTGGGCACTACAAGGACTGGAGCCAGAAGAAGGGGGGTAATTTGGAAAAGCAAAAGGGAGAGAGAAAGCCAAGGGCGTTAAGTGAGAGGAACAGTGTGAGTTAAAGTCTGAACATGGCAGGACCTTGGCAGACTCTGAGGGTTGACAAATACGGATCTTCTTATAGAAAAAAAAATAAAATATTTAGAATAAGGAAAGAATGTCAACTCAGAACCATTAATTATGTAGATAATAACTACTTAATTAATTACTTTCTGCGCATGACCCCTAATACAAATGGTGCTCCATACCTCTAATAGATATAGAGTAAGAATCCACAAATAATCAAATTCAAGATTAAAAAACAATCTTAAAAATACGGCTTACATATATATTTCCTTACTTTGTCCAGCTGACAGGGTTTTAAAGCAATAGTATTTGTGTGGTAATAAACACAGCTAGCGTCCAGATCTTAATTTCTAATATCATTTTCCAGTAAAAGAACTAGGGCTCCTAGAAGAAATGAATGATTCTAAGATGGGCAAGATGATTCAGTATTATTTTCTGGAATCAGAAAGTAGAGAAGTTCTAATAAAGAGGTAACCTCACAACAACAACACAACCCACCTTAAAATTATGGAGAAATGCTAAAGAGAAACAGAAGCCATCTGAAAGCCATTCCTAAAGCTGGGACCATTTGGCCAATAAAATAAATAGCACAATAGTAGGTTACAATATAAAGTACAAATTAAATGTCCAAAGGTCCACTTAAAAAATAAGTAAATAAATAAACAAACAGATAAGAGACAAATTTCCTATGCAAGAAAATTCTAAAATTTTTCTGCAGATATTTCACTTATAAGGAAGTGGAGAACTCTTCATAACTTAGAAATGAGCTTTGTGTGGTAAATCCTTTCAAAAATGGTAATTGAATGGGAGAAATTAAAAACATAACCCTCCAACACCTGACATACATTACCTTGGACAAACTACGAAGATCGGCATCAACAGTCAAGTTGGTAGTACATACTTTTGCCAATTTCTGGAGAGAAAAAAAACCAAATTTTGTAAAATGTAAGATCAACAAGAAGGAGGAATATCCTCAATGACATGGATTGACATGGTAGCTTCAACAGTAGTCTCTTGAGCAGAGCAGTGATTGTGAGAATGGCGCAGCATCAGGCAGCATTTCTTCCTGTTATACTTTGGGTAACTATGAGTTAGAATTTATTTGACTGCACCTAACAACAACCTTTCATACGATGGGATGAGAATGGTACTTCAATTCTGTAGTCTTCTTTATAAAACTTATTAACTCTAGTCTAGTTATTTTTAAAATGTAAAGTTTAGCATTAAAGCAAGAATATATGTTGGAGAGGGTGTAATAGTTTGGAACTCTCATCTACTGTCGGTGGGATTATAAAATGGTACAACCACTCTGGAAGGCAATTTGCCATTTTCTCAAAAAGTTGAACATAGAGATTTCATACAAACCAGCTATTCCACTGCAAGGAATATACCCCAGAGAAATTAGAACTGAGGCACAAATGAAGATTTGTACATCGATGTTCATAGCAGCTTTATTCACAATAGCAAGAACATTGAAACATCCATGTCCATCATGGAAACAAATGTCCATCAGCAAATGATTAGTTTGAGAAACTGTGGTACATTCATATTAAGGACTCAAGAGCACTCACAAGCAATGATTTTTATTAATATTATATAATATGGGAGAGAGTGGAGATAATTACGCTGAGTGAACTAACTCAGGTACTGAAGAACAAATATTGTAGAGACCATTATTATAAAATCAGAACGATAACCAGTAAGAGGTTTATGGACGTCCAAAGAGAACGGGAAGGGGTGAGGAAGGTAAGGATGGGGAAAGGGGAAATCATGAGGTCAAATACGGGTGGAGGGATGAGCAAAAAGAAAACAAACCCCCAAACCAAACCAATGTGCATGAATTGTATGGTTATTGTATGCAGACTAGTAAAAATTTTTTAGTGTCATATAAATTCCGTTAGACTATCTTTCCCCAAAATATCTGACCAATAATCCTCCAGATGCTCTGGATTATAAAAAAAAACAAGGAAAACTGAGTAACCATCTAAGTTAAATGGATTCTATAGATGGTGATGACTAAATTCAATGTGGTGTTCAATGAGATGCTGGAACAAAAAAAGGAGAGGAAGTAAAAAATAAAGACATGAAATAAACTATAAACTTGGCAGGGTTCAGAGCTAGTATACATAGGGTTGCTGTGAGTCACTCTTGACTCAACATAACAACATTGCTTCATTAATTGTGACAAATGTACCATAATAATAATATAAGATGCTGATAGGGTAAACTAAATGTGGTGTTATGGGGATGCTCTGTACCACCTAAGCAATTTTTCTCTAAGTTTCTATTAAATAAAAAATATTTAGGGTGAGCATTCTAGGAAGACTCTCAAAGCCCTTGTATTGATCTTTGCTATGTACATACTCAGTATCTAGTCAGTTCCCAGTACAAGGTAGGGCTTAAACACAAATATTTCATACAAACACACACACAAACATATTAACCTAAAGGTCAGTGTTTTTTTTCTAATTCACCCAGTGATTCTGCAGAAGAAAAAACTTTGCAATCTACTTAAAGTAGAGATTATTGATGTTGTTAAATGTATCTTGGAGTTGGTGCTGATTTATAGTGACCTCATACGATGTATCAGATCTGCACTATAGGATTTTCTGAACTCTTAATTTTTATAGGAGCAGATTGCCACATCTATCCTTGATATAAAGCACGAATATTTATGATAACAGCAGTGATTAATCACTAGGACCAAAAAAAATCCTATGGAACATAGTTCAGGGATTATTCATGAATTAGAATGGAAGCCATGTCAACAGGTGTGTGTGTGTGTGTGTGTGTGTGTGTGTGTGTGTGTGTGCATAATTGCTCTTTATTCTTTGGGAATTGGTTCCAGGATCCATAAATATACTAAAATCTGAGAGTACTCACTTGTACTCACTTTCCTTCTATAAAATAGCATCTTTTTGTTATGTGCCATTGAGTCAATTGTGACTCATAGTGACCCAATGTACAACCTCTCTGAACCCTGCTCTGAAGCTCTGTGCCAACATTACTGTCTCTGACACACTTATCCCATGACCCCAGTCACTTTATCAATCCACCTCATCAATGGTCTTCTTCTCTTGCACTGTCCCTCCACCCTCCCATGCATAATGTCCCTCTCCAAGAACTGGCCCCTCCTTGCAACATGCCCAAATTAAGACAGACAGAGCTTCAGAATCCTTGACTCCAAGGAGCAGCCTGGTTTCATCCTCTCCAGGACAAACCTTTTGGTTCTCCTGACAGTCCATGGTGCATTCAGTACTCTTCTCCAGTACCACAGCTCAAAGGCATCAATTCTTCTTCTATCATCCCTAGTCATTGTCCAGTTTCTGATGCATAGCAAGTAATTGTTGTAAGCAGAGACTAGGATTGGAATGTGAAATGTGAGACGCATGATTGTGGAAAATTGGACATGGTTAAGAAAGATATGGAATGCATAAGTATTGACATACTAAGTATTGACAAAATGAGACAGATTGACAGGGACATTTTTAATCAGATTATGTGATCTACTATGCCGAAGATGAAAAGGTGAGGAATAATGGAGTTGCTTTCATAGTTAAAAAAAAAGAATTTCTAGATCCATCTTGAAATACAATGTTGAGAGTGATAGGATCATATCCGTAGACATAAAGGGAAGTCCAATGAATACTACTATCATTCAAATATATGCACCAACAACTAGAGGCTTAAAGGAGGAAATAGAAGATATCTATCAACTTTTGAAGTAAGAAATTGATGGAACATGCAATCAAGATGCTTTCATAATGAGTAACTGGAATGCAAAAGTTGGGAACAGAGAAGAAGGATCAGTAGTTGGAAATCATGGAGTTGGTGACAGAAATGAAGCTACAGATAGGATGATAGAATTCTGTTCATTCAATGATTTATTCTTTGCAAAAAACTTTCGAGTCACCTGTGACTCATAGCAACCCTATGTATTATTGTTGTTGTTGTTACATGCCATTGAGTTGCCTGCGACTTATAGTGACCCTATGTACAACAGACCTAAATCCTGCAATATCCTGTGCCAATTTCACTATCTCTGACACACCTACCCCCCATTACCCATTCACTAAATTAATCCATCTCATAGAGGGTCTTCCTCTCCAGTACTGTCCCTCCACCTTCCCAAGCATGACGTCCCTCTCCAAGTACTGTTCCCACCTTGCAACATGTCCAAAATATGTCAGATGAAGTTTCAGAATCCTTGCTTCCAAGGAGCAGCCTGGCTTTACCCTCTCCAGGATGAACCGTTTGTTATCCTAGCAGTCCATAGTATATTTAATAATCTTCTCCAACACCACAATTCAAAGGCATTAACGCTCCTTCTATCATCCCTAGTCATTGTCAAGCTCTCCGATGCACAGCAAGTGATTGCAAAGACCATGGCCTGTATCAGGCTCACCTTTGTCTCCAGATTGACATCTTTGCTCTTCAGTACTTTAGAGAGTTCTCTGGCAGCAAACTTTCCCAATGCAATTCATCTTTTCATTTCCTGGCTGCTGGTACCAAGAGTGCTGATTGGGGAGCCAAGCAAACTCAATCTTTTCACCATCTATCATGATGCTACCAATGGGCCCAGTGGTGAGAATTTTTGTTTTCTCGATGTTGAGCTTCAATCAATATTGAAGGCTGCAGTCCTTGAGCTGCAGCAAGCGCTTCAGGTCCTCCTCTGTTTCAGCAAGCAGGGTTGTGTCATCTGCATAATGCAGATTGTTGATGAGTATACCTTCTATCCTGATGCCACACTCCTCATAGAGCCCAGCCTCCCAGATAATCTGTACCACATATAGATTGAAAAGATAAGGAGATAGGACACATCCTTGATGCACACCCTTCCCAATTTTGAACCATGTAGTGTTTCCTTGTTTTGTTTTGATGACTGCCTCCTGGTCAAAGTATAGGTTTCGCGTAAGCACAGTCAAGTGTCGTGGGATTCCCAGTCTTCTCAGAATCAGCCAGTTTGTTGTGATCCACACAGTAAAATGTCTTTGCATATTCAATGAAACACAGATAGACATTCCTCTGGTACTCCCTGCTTTCAGCCAAGATCCATCTGACATTAGCTATGCTATCCCTAGTGCCATGGCCTCTTCTAAATCCAGCCTGCTCTTCAGGCAATTCACCTGATGGTATGAATAGGACTCAAACTGATTAAATCTGTGGAAAGAATCTTTGGAGAAGCTCAAAATATGCTGTAAAAATTAGGCCAGGTACTGACTGTGGAGCAGACCAATTTCTCATATGCAAGTTCAAGATGAAGCTAAGGAAAATGAACTCAAATCTGCAGGAACTAAAATTTGACCTTGTGTCTATTCCACTTGAATTCTAAAACCATCTCAGGAACAGGTTTAAGGCCTTGAACTCTAATGAGCAAAGACCAGAGAAGCTGCGTGAAGATATCAAGTATATCACCTATGAATAATGCAAAAACTCATTACAAAGACAGAGGAGGGAAAAAAGACCAAGATGGATGTCAGAAAAGACACTGAATATTGTACTAAGGGCCAAGAAGCCAAAGCAAAGGGAAGAAATCAAGAATTAGGGAGCTAAACAGATTTCAAAGGGCAGAGTGAGAAGACAAAGTATTATAATGAAATGTGCAAAGAGTTGGAGTCAGAAAATCAAAAGGGCAGAACTTGCTTGGAATTTTTTAAACTGAAGGACGTTGCAATACTTAAGGATGCTTTGGGCAGACTATTAAATGATCCAGGAAGCATTAAAAGAACATGGAAAGAGTGTACAGAGTCACTATACCAAAAGGAATTGGCAGACACAGAAGAATTTCGTGAAACAACATGTGACAAAGAGCCTGTGGTGATGAAGGAAGAAGTTAAGTTCAAGCTGCTCTGGAGAAGTTGGCAAAAAAGAAGGCCCCAGGAATTCATGATATATCAATTGACGTATTCTGACAAATAGAGGCTGCCTTGAATCTGCTCACCAAGTTGTGCCAAGAAATCTGGAGGACAACCCTCTGGCCAGCTGACTGGAAGAGATCCATATGTGTTCCCACACAGAGTATAGTAGAAAATATTGAACAATACCATTGATAACACATGCAAGCAAGATTCTGCTGCCCAGAAGTCCAGGCTGTGTTTAAAAGAGGCTGTGGTACTAGAGATATTATAAAATAACATAGTTTTTCATATTACTTATGCACATCCTCCTGTATACGTTACATCATCTCTAGATTACTAACACAATGTAAATAGTCCTTTATAATCATGCCTTTCAGTGTTGTAAATTGCTTTGACTATTCAATTATTTTTAGAACTGTTTTTAAATCTTTTTGTCTTGTTTGGTTGAATCTGTAGATACTGAACACAGAGATAGATAGATAGATAGATAGATAGATAGATAGATAGATAGATAGATAGATAGATAGATATAGAAAGAGATGCTAGAGAGATAGAGATAAAAGGAGTTCTGGTAGCTTACTGGTAAGGAGTTGTTCTGCCAAAGGCTCATGCTTCAAATCCACCAGCTCCTCTAGCTGCTCTGAGGGAGAAAGATGAGTATTCTTCTATGTGGTTTACTGTCTCCAACCAAAGGTGGGTGATTGTAATCTGCAATCCTCAGGCCTGGTTTTAATTGGTTTGGGTCATTCTTCTAAATGATATAGCACTTGTCTGTGCATTGCTGTACAGAGGTAACTCATGCTTGCTGTGATGCTAAACACTGTGACACTGATTTGTCAAATGCAGTAACAGTTACCCATGGTGGGCAGTGTTTGGTGGTGCTCCCCGATTAAAACAAGCTTGAAAGCAGGAGTGGCATCCACTTCTGAAATAGCCCGCCTCTGGAATCCCTATGAACTTAGAGAAATGATAAAAGTTATAAAAGTGTTCAGGTCTCTCGTTCATAGGGTTGCTATGAGTCATCTATGACTCAACAGCACTTAACAACGACAACAACAAAAACTCACTGAAGGATCGTCTCTGAGTCAGTTATGATTTGACAGTACAATAACATCCAAATCTATATTTAGAAAGAGAGAGAGAAAGAGTCAGTTCTTGGTTTCCATAATAGTTATTGCTCTATGTTGTTATTATGACCTTTTGAGTCATAATAGACTCGTAGCTGAACATCCAGTGTGTTTTCTTGAGGCTTTAATTCCACAGAAGGAGATTGACCATCATTTTCCCATGCAGTAGCTGGTGGATTTGAACCATCTGTTTTTGGCTTGGAAGTTCAACACCTTACCCAGTAGGTCATCAGAGCTCTTTGTACTGTATAAAGTCTACCCGAACACTGAATTAGTGAACATGAATTATTGCTTTAGGAGAAACACAAATTCAGCTTCTGAGAGGCTATGATCACAAGCATTATATAACCTGGTTTCATGTGTGTTCCTTTTTTAAGGACATTAACATATATTGTTGGCTCATTACTACTGAATTTATAACCAGTAGTACTGTAACTCATGCCTAAATATAACTATTCTAGCACTCAATTTTCTCTACAGGGTACATCAGAGCTAGGGAATACTAATTCAATGTTATGCTGAAGGTTATTTTAAGTCACAAAATCACCAGTGAAGCTGTGGAAGATGCAACATTGAATACTAGAATGTGAAAAAGAAACTTGTTTACAGTTCAGACAATCCCTAAGTTACACAAAAAAAATTTATTCATTCCTATGTGTGCCTTTAGGTTTAATTTGTAGACAAGTCAGAAAGAAGTGTTTATGGTACTTTACTCTAGCTCTGGAGGAAGATGGGTAATCTACTGTGTGGTTCACAGTTTTTGTAAAGCTGCTGGAGGGTCAACTATGAGTTGATTCTCACTTGAAAGCAATGAGTTTGAGTAATTCTTAGTTAGAACAAAAAAAAGGCTTTTACCCTTTTCAAACTTTCAAGTTCAGCAAGTGAAGGTAATTTTAATGAAGACTCTTTTTTTTCAATAAACTGTTGCTTCAATTATTTGAAAACCAGAGCACATTTATGTACCAGAAAATGGACAATTTCCTCCTGTGCTATTAACTACTTCTGAAAACCTACTGGAAGGTCAGCTATGGGTCGGTTCTGACTCAACAGTACCCAGCAACAACACAAAGGGCAAGCAGGAATTGTCCAGTTACCATATGGAGGCATTTTCTGCATAAGAGCTGAAATCAGAAAGCAGAATGTCACTTTGTTTGAACTCAGCTGGGAACTTGCACATCCAGTCACTCAAATTCTTCACCGCTGTGCACATTGTTGGAGCAGCATAATTAAAACCCAAATCTCCTGCCAGGCCAGACTAACTCTCTACAAAAGTTGAAGAGAGAGAAATCAGTTTTATTATTAAGCAAGCATTAAACCAAAATGTGTTGTCTATCATAAGTAATCCACTAACGAGATTACAAAACCAGAAAGGATTATATCCTGTTATATAGCCAAACAGAAGCAGCCCATTTCCTACATGTTCCAAAGGTAAATGGTAACTGGACTTCAAGTATGAGGTCTTCACAGCACCATTTGTCAAACACTGTTCACTCTGAATTCACCGGGTAATCAGAATACCATTCAATTTGCTAATTGCCTTTGTTGTTGTTGTTATGTGCCGTCGAGTCACTTGTGACTCATAGCAACCCTATGTACAACAGCTCTAAACTCTGCTCTGTCCTGTGACAATCACACTGTCTGACACTCCCATCCCGATTGTCCCAGTCACCGAATCAATCCATCGCCCAGATGGCCTTCCCCTCCTGCTCCTGCCATCCACCCTCCCAAGCATGATGTCCCTCTCTAAGGACCAGTCTCTCCTTACAACATGACCAAAATATGTCAGAGGAAGCCTCAGAATCCTTGCCTCCAAGGAGCAACCCAGTATAACCCTCTCCAGGATGAATCTGTTTGTTCTCTTAGCAGTCCATGGCATCTTCAGTACTCTTCTCCAACACCAAAGCTCAAAAGCATTAATTCTCCTTTTTGGTCATTGTTCAGCTCTCTGATGTATAACAAGTGATTGCAAAGACCATGGCCTGTACCAGACACATCCTTGTCTCCAGAGACACACCGTTGCTCTTGAGTACTTTAGAGAGGTCCCTAACCGCAGACTTTCCCATCGCAATACATTTTTTGATTTCCTGGCTGCTGGTGCCAAGAGTGTTGACTGTGGAGCCGAGCAAACTGATGCTGTGAACAATCTCAATCTCTTCGCCATCCATCCTGATGCTACCAATTGGTCCAGTGGTGAGGATCTTTGTCTTCTTGACATTGAGCCTCAATCCATATTGAAGGCTGCAGTCCCTGACCCTCAGCAGCAAGCACTTCAGGTCCTTCTCAGTTTCAGCAAGCAGGGTTGTGTCATCTGCATAATGCAGATTGTTTCTAGATCTTCCACCAATCCTGATGCCACATTTCTCCTTATAGAGTCCAGCCTCCTGGATGCTCTGTTCTGCATACAGGTTAAAAAGGTATGGAGACAGGACACATCCCTGGTGCACACCCTTCCCAATTTTGAACCAGGCAGTGTTTCCTTGCTCTGTTCTAACAACTGCCTCCTGGTCCAAGTATAAGTTTCGCATTAGCATGATGAAGTGTTTTGGAATTCCCATTCTTCTCAGAGTCAGCCACAGTTTGTTATGATCCACACAGCAAATGCCTTTGCATAATCAATGAAGCACAGATAGACATTTCTCTGGTACTCCCTGCTTTCTGCCAAGATCAATCTAACATTAGCTACAATATCCCTAGTACGGCGAACCCTTCTAAACCCAGCCTGGACTTCTGGCAGTTCTCTGCTGATGTGCAGTTCCAGTCATTTTGGATAATCTTCAGCAGAATCTTGCTTGCATGTGAAATCAATGATATTGTTCTACAGTTTCCACACTCTGTTGGGTCACCTTTCTTTGGAATGGGAACAAATATAGATCTCTTCTAGTCAGTTGGCCAAGTGGTTGTTCTCCAGATTTCTTGACACAACTTGGGGAGCACGTCCAGGGCAGCATCTGTTAGCTGAAATATGTCAATTGGTATACCATCTATTCCTGGGGCCTTATTTTTTGCTATTTCCTTCAAAGCAGCTTGAACTTCTTCCTTCATTACCATAGGCTCTTGCTCATATGTTATTTTGTTAAATTCTTCTGTATCTGCCAATTCCTTTATCCAAAGAAAACAAGTAAACAGCTCATATACTTTGGCCAAATCTAGATTTGCAAATTGGACCTAAGTACTAACTGAATTTAGACTTCCCTCCTCCAGAGAACTGGTCGATTGGCATGTCTTTGCAATTGTACACTTTCCAGAGTATATTACAGGAGAATTTCAGGTCCATAGGAAGCATTGTTAAATTTTGAAACTGGAGAGAGTCTTATTTAACCCGTAAAAATATTTCTATACATTTCCACTAGTCAAAGGAAGAATTTGCTCTAAGAAATATTTGGGGAGAGGGAGATGTGCCATTCTTTAAAAGTAAAGAGAATTAAACCTCTTACTTTAATTTTCTTTCTTCTATTTTGAATTTATTCTTACAGTAAGTTTGTGGATGACTTTGAAAGCACCATGAGCATTGATTCTGGGGGATTAGAAAGAAATTTTAATAGATAGGCTAATTTGCAAGTTTAAATATACAATCAGGATTAATTGTGTATGTGCATCTATGTAGCTACATTATATCTAGAAATATGTCATCATTTATGTCTTGAAGAAAGTGTGACCAAAGAACTCATTAGAAGCAAAGATGGCAAAGTTTCGTCTCACATACTTTGAGCATGTTAGGAGAGGCCACTCCTTTTAGAGAGAGATGATGCTTAGAGGGTTAGCAAAGGAGAGGGAGATATGCAATTCGATGAATTAACACAGTGACTGCAGTGATAGGCTTGAATATATTAGTGATGAGAAAGGTATAGGATAGAATAGAGTTCAGGTGGTTTGTTGATTGTGTCGTTATGAGCCACACCTGACCTGATGGCACCTAATAACAACATGCCCCTGTCTAGGATATGTATCACCTATGGTGATGTGGCTACCAGCTAAGGCTTTAAGTGAGTGCTTGAGAGTCTGTGTACCTGGGACACAGTGGAATGCTGTGCTCTGCAAAGAGACAGCTGACAGTTTCTGTGTGAATGTATTTCCTCCCTCAGGTCCTCTCTAGGACACAGGACACCTATGTAATGGCTGTGTACCCTCTAATCTGACCTCTCAGTGTTTTTATCAAGTGACAAAGGTCACACAGTGCCAATATGGTTGTATATTCTGGCAGGATTATGTTCTATAGGTTGACAGGTACAAGAGAGAGACTCAGCATATTGGAAAAAAAAGAAACTGACATCACAGGAACAATGCTGTGTGGCCCCAGGACACAGCCTGGAAGTTGAGTGAAGGAACACTTAAGTCTCAGAGAGGCAAGAGAGCTTGAGTCAATATCAGCTTTTCCCACATAATGTCACTAAAAATGCCCCCAAGAGTGGATGTAGGAGGATTGCTCTAGTCAAGGACCCTTCAAGTGAATACTCAAGGGATATATATTGTTCCATCTTCAGAGCCATTTCTCACCAGGGGCAGCAGTACAAGCAGTACAAGCTCCTTGCTGTTGTTACTGTGTACCTCTGACTCAGAACCCAACCAGAGCTGACCCCTTGGGGGTTTTCAAAGGTAGTTAATTGCATGAAAGGAGATCTTGTAATTGTTGTTGAGTATTATCTAGTATAGACTGGTTTATAGCTGACCCTCCAGCAGGTTTTCAGAGGCAATAAATCACATGGGAGAGCAGTGGGTGGATCCAAACCACATTCCTTTGCGTTAACAGCTCAATTCCTTACTGCTAAGACAACAGTGTAGACAGCCAGTATAGACTCCTACTTTCCTTGGGTGAAGTTCAGGACACTCCAGATTCAGCATTGGCAATGTTAGAGAAAGAATGGGCTCAGTCTTGCACTGGTTGTTTACATGTATTCCGTGGTAAGTGCTTCTAAGGAGCTATCGCCTCAGGCAGTTACAGAAAGTCCACTCTGGGGAATTCACAGTCCTCGCCTTAATTATATGAAAAGTATTATAATAGCATTTTGGTCATATTGAAAAAAATCCTTATCTTTTTTGGACACATCATATTCTTCTGAATAAAATAATTAGCTTAAAATAAATGCTAACTACTGGTCACTATCACACCTCAGAGTGATCATACTCCCGGCTTCTAGCGGTATGGATCCCTTTGATTTTCTCTTTTATTTTCTTTAAGTGAGATTAACTGCCTTTGAAAACCCACAGGGAGGTCAGCTATGGGTCAGGTACAACTCTGCGAGGCACAACAACAACAATGAAACAATGCTTACATATGGGAGCTCTGGTGGCCTAGTGGCAAGAAGCTGCACTGCAATCTCAGAGGTATGCGGTTTGAATCCACCACATGCTTTGCTGGAGAAGGAGGGGCAATCTCCTCCTGTACTAGTCAGAGCCGATTTGACAGTACACATACAAAAAGTAGACTCTCCAAATTGACCTGGGTGCTAGTTATACAGGGATTTTATGATAATTTGTTGACCTTCATATTTATAAAGATGCATGTGTACTTGTGTATATATATACGTGTGTGTGTGTGTGTGTGTGCGCGCGCGCGTGTGTGTGTGCATTGCCTGTCATGAAGTATATAACATCACAATGTGGGAAGAAGGTTGAGTAGGGGAGAGGTGAAAGCTAAATGTGTGTCTATGTGTGTTCACAGCAGAAGCTGGTGTTGGCACATGGTGCTTCGTTACAGACTTCTCTTTACTTTGTAAATATTTAACAGTATTCTTAGGAGGGCTGAGTCTCATTTATTCTTAATTATTTTTAATCAAGGAGTGATATCACAGGATTCAAAACCCTAATAACCAAAGAGAAGGATTCATTGGATATGCTGGCTCAGACTGCAAACTGGGCACTGTCACAGAAGCAATTCCTTGTCTCCTTGGTGAGGCCACTTTAAATCAATGACTTTCTTATTTAAAATTAAAAAATGCACACAAGTGTTTCAGTGTGTGCTAATATTTGTATTGAGTTACTAATGTCCCTAATCACTTAATGTTCATTTTATTAACTTATGCAAATACATTTGGACATAGATACAGAAAGTAGTCAAAGGAAGAGATTAAACTTATAAATTAATATTTTATATACTTTTCCCACTTGCCATTGGATAGTATTAAATATTCACAGGGTATGTTATTTTAAACAGGAAAAAACACCAAATTTAAACAATCATAACAAAAAAATTTTATGTTGACTGAAGAGCAACGGTGTCTCTCTGGAGACTAAGGTGTGTCTGATACAGGCTATGGTCTTCACAATCACCTGTTATGCATCAGAGAGTTGGACAATGACCAAGTAGGATAGAAGGAGAACTGATGCCTTTGAGCTGTGGTGCTGGAGAAGAGTACTGAGAATACCATGGACTGCTAGGAAAACAAACAGATTTGTCCTGGAAAGGGTTAAACCGGGTGGCTCCTTGGAGGCAAGGATTCTAAGGCTCCGTGTAACATACTTTGGACATGTTGTGAGGAGAGACCGGTCCTTGGAGAGGGACATCATGCTTGGGAGGGTGGAGGGACGGCGCAGGAGAGGAAGGCCCTCTATGAGGTGGATTGATTCGGTGACTGGGATAATTGGAATGGGAGTGTCAGAGACAGTGCGATTGACACAGGACAGAGCGGAGTTTAGGGCTGTTGTACATAGGGTCGCTTGAGTTGCAAGCGACTCGACGGCACATAACAACAACATCATCTGTTGGCCAGACAATAGGCTTTGCCCCTGTTCATATAAATGCCTTTAGTCTTCACAAGCTAATTAATAGCCCAGTTAAAGAGAAGATACACAAAAATATAATTTCACCATAATATGGTGGCATCACCAAGATGGAGCTATTCAGACATATCTTAGAAATGGTTTCCGAAGGGAAGAAAACCCTAGAAGTGTTCTGAAACTTACAAAAGCAAATAATTATAAGAAAGACATTTCTCCCAAAAGAAGTAGCATTAGCAAGTGTATACAAGTGAAAAATAGGCCGTGAAATAACAGTATGTGGCAGGACTTACATTTCATCAAGTGCTACCAGAGCATAGAGGGTAAGACAAGAAGCTATCGGATCTGCATCTGGAAAAGCTTTCCTAGGTCAGCCCTGCAGAACTGAGTTAGAAGAACATGGGAGTAGACTGTGGGGAGTCAGTGCAGTAGCTGATTGTAGCTGGTGGCCCAGGTTCTCATACCAGGCAACATACTTTAAAAAAAATTATTTTATATTTTATATTTTCTTAAAAATTTGTACACATTGTGTTTCATACTATTCTTCATTCATGTTGTGTTTCATACAATCATTCCCATTCATTATATTTTATAAAGTTAATCAACACTGTCCTGGAGAGGGTGAAGCCAGAATGCTCTTGGAGTCAAGGATTCTGAAGCTTTGTCTGACATACTTTGGGCATGTTGCAAGGAGGGAGGGGACTGTTCCTTGGAGAGGGACATCATGTTTGGGAGAGTGGAGGGGCGGCACGGGAGAGGAAGACCCTCAACGAGATGGATCGATTCTGTGATTGGGGTGGTGGGAATGAGTGTTTTGGAGATGGCGAGGTTGGCACAGGATAGAGCAGCATTTAGGGCTCTTGTACATAGGGTCTCTATGAGTCATAAGCGACTCGACGACACATAACAACAACAATCAACTTTGAAATATACCCTTCATCCATCAAACTGTGTGAGCATATGATTTGCCCCCTGCCCATGCTCAACCCTTGGTTCCCTTCTCCCAACATCCTCTCCTTGGATCCTCATACACATTTTACTAGTCTTATTTCTATTTCTACAATAAAGGTCTTATACAATATTTGTCTTTATGAAGCTGAGTTAGTTCACTCTCTCCCTGCCAAAATATGTAGTAATTTTCAAAATAATTTCTCCTGAGTGCTGCATAGTATTCCATTGTGTGAAGGGACCACAGTTTCTCAATCCATTCAATTGTGGTCGGACATTTGAGCTGCTTGTATGTTCTTGCAATGGTGAGTAACACTGCTTATGAACATTGATATACAAATCTCCATTTGCATCTTAGTTCTAATTTACTTGGGGTTTATTCCAAGCACTTGAATAGCTAGGTCATATAGAATTTCTATGTTCAGCCTTTTGTGGAAATGCCAAACTGCCATCCAGAGTAATTTTACAAGCCTATCAACAGTCCAACAGTGTTTAAGAGTTTCTATCTCTCTACATCCTCTCTAATATTTATTGTTTGCTGTCCTGTTAAGCTTTGGCACTGCTACTAAGGTGAACTGGTAGCTCATTGTGGTTTTGATTTTTATCTCTCTTATTGCCAGTGATTTTGAGCATTTCTTCATATATCTGTTAGCTGTCTGAATGTCTTCTGCTGTGACAAGTTTTTCCATTTCTTTTGCCCTTTTTGTACTTGTGTTATCAGTCCTTTTTTAGTGTGGAGGCCTTGTAGGATTCTGTAAATTTTTGTTATTAAACCCTTGTCTGAGATGGTATTGCCAAATGTATTTTCCCTGTCAGTAGAGTTTCTTTTCACCCTCTTAGAAAAAGATTTTTATGTGCACAGGGATTTAATCTTTAGAAGGCCCCATTCATGAATTTTATCCTCTCCTGCCTGTGTATTTCTGGCTGTAATTGTTAGCCTTTTTATACCATGGGCAAGATCTTCTAAGCTTGGTCCTACTTTGTCTCTTATGATATTTATGGTTGGAGTCTTTACCTCGAGGTTTCTGATCAACCCTGAGTTAATTTTTGTGTATGGTGTGAGATGTGTATCCTGTTTCAGCTTTCTGCACATGGATGTCCAGTTTTGGCAGCACTATTTGTTGAAGAAGTTGATGCTTCCCCATTTGATAGGTTTTGTTTCCTTATTAAATATCATTTGAACATAGAATTAGGGATTAATTTCGGGTTCTTGATTCTGTTCCATTGTTCTATGTAGCTGACATTGTACCAGTATGATGCTATTTTGGTTACTACAGCTGTGTAATAGGTTTTGAGATCGGCCAGTTCTATGCCTCCCAATAGATTTTTGTTTTTCAGAAATGCTTTGCTTATCCAAGGTCTCATTCTTGTCCAAATAAGCCAACCAATTGTCTTTTCTATCTCTTTGTAAAATGAATTTGGTATCTGTATTTGGTTGCATTGAACATGTAGAATGCTTTTGGTAGGATTGTCATTTTCACTATATTGAGTCTTCCTATCCATGAACAAATAATATTTTTCAATTTATTTAGGTCTTTCATTGTTTCTTTCAGAAAGGTCTTTTGTGTCTCTAGTTAGGTTTATTTCTAAGTTTTTCAATTTGTGGTTGGCCTCTGGCCTGGTTTTAATTGGTTTGGTCAAACATTATTCTAGGTGATGCAGCACTGGTCTGTCCATTTGCTGTACAGAGGTAATTTGTGATTGCTGTGATGCTGAACACTGTGATCCTGATGTGCCAAATGTGATATTGGTCGCCTATAGTGGACAGTGTTTGGTGGAGCTCCCCAATTAAAACAAGCTTGGAAGCAGGAGTGGCATCCACTTCTGAAACAGCTTGCCTCTGGAAACCCTATGAACTTGGAGAAACAAAGAAAGTTATACAAATGTTCAGGTCTTTCGTTCATAGGGTCACTATGAGTCACCTATGACTTGATGGCATTTAACACACCAACATTATAAATGGCATTGCTTTCTTAGTTTCCTTATCTGTGTTTTCTTTGTCACTGTAGAGGAATTCCACTAGCTTTTGTATATTGATCTTGTATCCTGCCACTCTAATAAATTGGTCTAGCAGGTCTAACAGGTGTTTTGAGGCCTGGGGTTTTCAGTGTACACTATCATAACATCTGCATATGACAACAGTTTCACCATCTCTTTGCTGATATGAATGTCTTTCATTTCTTCTTCCTGTCGCATTGCTCTAACAAATATACAATATAATATTGGAAAGGAGTGATGATAGTTTTCTGTACGTGAGGAGAATGTTAGTTTTCCCTCATTGAGAATAATAACAGCTCTTGGTTTTGTCCTCCTCAGTTTCAGCAAGCAGGGTTGTGTCATCCGCATAACGCAGATTGTTGATAAATCGTCTACCAATCCTGACCCCACATTCCTCCTCATAGAGCCCAGCCTCCCGGATAATCTGTTCTGCATATAGGTTGAAAAGGTATGGAGATAGGATGCATTCCTGGCGTACGCCCTTCCCAGTTTTGAACCATGTAGTGTTCCCTTGCTCTGTTCTGACGACTGCCTCCTGGTCCAAGTATAAGTTTCACATTAGAATGATCAAGTGTTCTGGGATTCCCATTCTTCTCAGAGTCAGCCACAGTTTGTTATGATCTACACAGTCAAATGCCTTTGCATAGTCAATGAAGCACAGATAGACATTCCTCTGGTATTCCCTGCTTTCAGCCAAGATCCATCTAACATCAGCTACAATATCTCTCTCTAGTACCACGACCCCTTCTGAAACCAGCCTGGACTTCTGGTAGTTCTCTGAGGAGGACCTGAAGCACCTGCTGCAGAGTGTCAAGGACTGCAGCCTGAAATGTGGATTGAGGCTCAATGTCAAGAAGACAAAGATTCTCACCACTGGACCAATCGGCAGCATCAGGATGGATGGTGAAGAGATTGAGATTGTACACAGCTTTAGTTTGCTTGGCTCCATAGTCAACAGTCTTGGCACCAGCATCCAGGAAAATTAAAAGGCGCATGGCCATGGGAAAGTCTGCTGTTAGGGGCCTCTCCAAAGTGCTGAAGAGCAGTGGTGTCTCTCTGGAGACTAAGGTGCGTCTGATACAGGCCATGGTCTTCGCAATCACCTGTTATGCATCAGAGAGTTGGACAATGACCAAGTAGGATAGAAGGAGAACTGATGCCTTTGAGCTGTGGTGCTGGAGAAGAGTACTGAGAATACCATGGACTGCTAGGAAAACAAATAGATTTGTCCTGGAGAGGGTTAAACCGGGTGGCTCCTTGGAGGCAAGGATTCTGAGGCTCCGTCTAACTTACTTCGGACATGTAGTGAGGAGAGACCGGTCCTTGGAGAGGGACATCATGCTTGGGAGGGTGGAGGGACGGCGCAGGAGAGGAAGGTCCTCTATGAGGTGGATTGATTCAGTGACTGGGATAATTGGGATGGGAGTGTCAGAGACAGTGCAATTGGCACAGGACAGAGCGGAGTTTAGGGCTGTTGTACATAGGGTCGCTATGAGTCACAGGCGACTCGACGGCACATAACAACAACAACAACTTGGTTTTGTGTATATGCTTTGCACTGTAATGAGGAAATTTCCTTCTATTCCTATTTTGCTAAGGATTTTAATGAGGAAAGGGTGTTGAATTTTGTCAAATGCCTTTTTTGCATCAATTGATAATTACAGTGATTGTTTTTCTTATGTTGAAACATCTTTCCTATGTTGAACCTGTTATGAATCCCACTTGGTCATGATGAATTATTTTTTGATAAGTTGCAACCAGCATACCTCATTGGCAGTCAGCACCTCCATGTAGAGGCTTGCATGTTTCTAAGATCCTGAACAGATTTCAGTGGTACTTCTATGGACCAGGAAGAAAGGCATGGTAATCGACATCCAAAAATCAGTCATTGAAACGTGTAAGGATGACAGCTGTCCAATTTACAGCTCTTCAAGTGGATAGCCCAGGACCAGGAGACATCTATCTGCTAGCTGGCAGGTAGCAACAACAAAAAACAAAAGTAGCTTCAGGGAGAGGCAAGGGACACTTATCAGGCAATGGAAACAGGACAAGAGAGGGGTGACAGATTCAAGAAGCACAAGAGAGACCAGAATGGCCTAGTGATCAACATAGGGAGAAAAGGGCAACACGTCACAATGTCCTGCAACAACGCTAAGAATTAAGAGCCAGTTGAGGGAAAAGGTGAGATTATGAATTCTGTTGATGTGCTCATTTTGGGAAGTAATGGACTTATCAATGTGTTTAGCACACAGTTGAATATATAACTCTAAAGTCAAGGGGATGAGATAAACCAAGATAAATATTTTGGATTGGAAAATATGGATGACTGCTAAAACCAGAGAATGCATCTGAAGGGTGGAAAAATAAAGGGTCAAAATGGGCATGACCTTGACAATGCCATGAATTTGGACTTCTGGCCTCTAGAAGGTAGTAAGTGCATTTCTGTCTAGATAAGCCACTCTTTTCCAGCCTTGGGAAACTTCCAAGAGTGTAATATTTGGGGCAAGGGAGGATTGAGACTTTTGTAACCATTGGCTGTAAATTGGCAAGTTCACCCCACTTTCTTCACTAGGAGAAGCAAAAGGAGAGATTAATTATACTGGAAACTGAGGAAGATCATCCCCTAAAGAATCTTTACATTTTGTTAGTGGTGTAAAGTTTATGTTGAAAAAGAGAATGGAGCAAACACTTTTACATTATCAACAAGATAACTGCGAAAAGGTTGAAGTCAGTGTATCACAAGCCCTTCATATTGTCCAAAAGACTCTTGGCCACACCCTGGTCTACCCAGCTCTGTGCTTTGGGGATCTCTGGGGCCAGGGGAGACTTGCTTCTCTTCCTGACTCACACCTGAGAGAGAAAAGAGAACAAAGGAGAGTGAAGCAAGGGGGTCCAGGCCCACTGCAGGATGAAATGAAAAACCTCAGGCTTCCCAGGTCAACCAGTGGCCAATGCTCAGCTCTAAGCTCCTGCTGATGGGCCCTGCCAATTGCAGCTGACCTGATAACCCACATGTTTGCAGACTGAAGCTAGCTGAAGAAATAAGAGATCTGTGGCCACCAGCAGCCTCCATTTTTCCAGTGTGTGTGTGTGTGTGTGTGTGTGTGTGTGTGTGTGTGTTCCATTCCCTGAATGGAGGCAATGTCCAGTTACCCTACCCCCTGCAATCCAGAGCATTAGACACAGCAGGCTGAGCTCTCAAACAGTGCCACCCTTGCTCATTCGTTTGATGCACATGCTCATTGTGGCCTTGCAAACAATTCACAGCACTGCCTCCAAAGGAGAATATTCTCCAGTATCACATGACAACCTGAGACAACAACAGTGTCAGAGCCTCCAGAACACACAGGAACAAATGTCAAAAGCTGGAGCGCTAGCACTGTCGTTAAAAGATGACCACTGGAGCACAGGTGTACTTCCTAGACAACACTAGTGTGCATGAACTGCCACCCTGCTTTAAGGGGACTTGAACACTAAGTTTGCATCCTACTACTAACTGAAGGGAGCTCTGGTGACTTAATGGTAAGGAGCTGTGCTGCCAACCCAAAGGATCGCAGCTTGGATCTACCAGTTGCTCACTAGGACAGAGACGAGCAATCTCTTTCCTTGTGATTTACAGCTTCTGAATACTTGTTAGAGGGTCAGCTATGAATCAGATCCAACTCAATGGCACATAACTAATCTAAAGCTTGTGTATAGTATAGCCTATAACTATCCCAAAGTGACTTTTCTTATGCTAAGCTGGTTGAGTCTTATTAGACTAGTTTCTCTTAATAGATTTGGGTTTCCATTAGACTTGCTTTTCTGTTTTTTTCCCAGAATGAGTACAAGCTAACTATACCTGCTTATTAAGCTGGTGATGGCTGTATTTTCACCTCTTTAAACTAAGCTTGTGTATTGCTAACATTTTCATACCAGTTGGTATAATTCTTCATTGTGCTATATATTGGGGGTTGTTTGTGTAAGGGTATAACATAATTAACTGCTTTCACCCATCATGAGCACCACGTCTCTGGAGCTGTGAAGCTGCACTCCTCCCTTCCCCAACCTTGACCTTCAACTTTCCCTGTTCCCCACTCTCTCACCCCACTTTCAACTCACCCACACCCCACACTACGGTAAATTTCCTGTCTCAAGAAACTAATGTCTTTTTTTCTGTCTCTCAGTCAGGGGATTCATTTTTCAGTTTGTCTGTGAACAAGAACCTTGAGGGACTTTACCTCTGGGATCATGCCCCAACACTTGACAAGTGATCAGACAGGAAATTAAAAACACCAAAAGAACCCCTACATAGAGAAAATATGAGGGGAGGGGAAACCCATTGGGAAAAGCCATGAATGGTCTTTGTCATCCATGTATGATCCTTTAGCTCAATTGTTTTGGAGTGGGGACCAGAACATGAGCACGGGGATGACCAGAAAATGCTCCAAAGTTTTTCAGAATTCCTGCAGAGTGTGGGGGCTGGGGAGGGGAAGGCCAAGGAGAACTCTTTATACATTGGTCTGCAAAGAACCAGCAGGCTGTTTGGGCACTGGCAAATACAAGAGTTAATTGCACACTTACACATAGCAATGTGAACTGCTTGCAATAGCTTTATGTGCAACCAGAAAGAAATTCCACTGTTTCTCTATATTGATATGTGAGCTTTATGTGCAACCAAATGAAATTCCACTGTTACTCTATATTGATAATGTGATGTTAACCTGTGATTCTCTACTTCAAGAAATAGCACTGCAGTTAGTGTCTCACCTACAATCTCAGGATGGGCTGTCGAGCATGCCAAATTGCAGGAGACTGGATTATTTGTCAAACTTTTAGGCATTGCCTGGCTGAGTGAGACAAAAACTATTCCTAAGGTGGTAATGGACCAAGTTAAAGCATTTTCACTACTTACTAAACTAAAAGATTGCAAGCCTTTCTAAGAATATTAAGATATTATAGACTTTTGTTCCACATTTTGCTCTCTATAATGATTAGTGCGCAAAGGAGTGGTCTGGAATTGGATTTATGAAACTGACCTAGCATTCCAGGAGGCTGAGGTGGCTGTCAGCAGCTCCAGGCCATGAGGATTATGATCCCAAGACAAGAATGCAAATTGTGTGTCACTATTCACCCTGACCTTTACAGAAGCAGATCATGAGGTTTTTATCCCATGGAGCTTCTGGGTAGGTTTGAACAACCAACCTTTTGCTTAACAGTCACAGACTTAACAGTTTTGCCACAAGAGATCTATATTTGTTCCCATTCCAAATAAGGGTGACCCAACAGAGTGTGGAAACTACAGAACAATATCATTGATTTCACATGCAAGCAAGATTCTACTGAAGATTATCCAAAAATGACTGGAGCAGCACATCAGCAGAGAATTACCAGAAGTCCATGCTGGGTTTAGAAAGGGTCGCCGCACTAGGGATATTGTACTGATGTTAGATGGCTTTTAGCTGAAAGCAGGGAATATCAGAAGAATGTCTATTTTTCATTGATTATGCAAAGGCATTTGACTGTGTGGATCATGACAAACTGTGGCTGACTCTGAGAAGAATGGGAATCCCAGAACATTTAATCGTGCTAATGCGAAACCTATACTTGGACCAGGAGGCAGTCATCAGAACAGAGCAGGGTAACACTGCATGGTTCAAAATTAGGAAGGGTGTATTCCAGGGATGTGTCCTGTTTCCATACCTTTTCAACCTGTATGCAGAGCACATTATCCGGGAGGCTGGGCTCTATGAGGAGAATTGTGGCATCAGGATTATTAACAATCTGCGTCATGCAGATGATACAACCCTGCTTGCTGAAACTGAGGAGGACCTCATGCACTTGCTGCAGAGGGTCAAGGACTGCAGCCTTCAGTATGGACTGAGGCTCAATGTCAAGAAGACAAAGATTCTCACCACTGGACCAATTGGTAGCATCAGGATGGATGGCGAAGAGATTGAGATTGTTCACAGCTTCAGTTTGCTCAGCTCCACAGTCAACGCTCTTGGCACCAGCAGTCAGGAAATCAAAAAACGTATTGTGATGGGAAAGTCTGCTGTTTGGGACCTCTCTAAAGTACTCAAGAGAAACGGTGTCTCTCTGGGGACTAAGGTGCGCCTGATACAGGCCATGGTCTTTGCAATCACTTGTTATGCATCAGAGAGCTGAACAATGGGGAGGACAGAAGGAGAATTGATGCCTTTGAGCTGTGGTGCTGGAGAAGAGTATTGAGGGTACCATGGACTGCCCAGAAAACAAACAGATTCATCCTGGAGAGGGTTAAACCAGGCTGCTCCCTGGAGGCAAGGATTCTGGGGCTTTGTCTGACATACTTTGGACATATTGTAAGGAGGGACAGGTCCTTGGAGAGGGACATCATGCTTGGTAGGGTGGAGGGACGGCGCAAGAGGGGAAGACCCTCTATGAGATGGATTGATTCAGTGACTGGTGTAATTGGGATGGGTGTGTCAGAGGCAGCGCGATTGGCACAGGATAGAGCAGGGTTTAGGGCTGTTGTACATAGGGTCGCTATGAGTTGCAAAGGACTTAACGGCACATAACAACAACAACAACATTCACCCTGAAGGCTTTGACTAGGGCCTCTGGCAATGGCAACATGATTGATGGATCCAGCTTGGATTCTGGTTGCAGTTATGGAAAGGGGCAGACACCAGATATATCCCCCCTGGAGAAACAATTGTGTACATTACACAACAGTTTACAACTAAGAGAAGACATCACCAAGGGCGCTCCCATAAAAGTACAGACTCACATCCCCATCCAGGTATGGGTTAAAGACTTGACCAAGTCCCTTTCTGGGATGACACAGACCAGTACCCTTGCCAAGTAGCAGCATAGCATTTTGTTAATTAGCCCACTGAGTGATGAACTCCACCATATTTTAAGCCCAGCCATATATGCAACAGATGATGCAGCCACCCCCACTGCCCAGGATGCCCCCTGTAAGAGCTTATTGCTAAAGGTACACACCAGAGGTCACGTGCTATATGGAGGAGCCACTCAAAGGAATCATCCAAGATGGACAGAGGTGGCTATGCAACTCCCCATGGGAAGTATGGGGGTGGACCATGGTGATGAGCAGAGTAGCCAGTAGGCAGGGCTTAGAGATGCCTGGATAGCATTAAATGATGAACCTTGTCCTATTACTCTATGCACTGACAGTCAGACTATCTTCAAAAGACTTACTCTATGGATCATCCCATGGATGATATAGAAGGATGAATAGAGTGAATAATCAGTCGTCACTGCTTGTGGGGTAAGGAGTTGGGGGGAGATAGATGTACAAGAAAACAAAGTACGGACATCACTGTTTTTCATGTATCTGCACATCATACTTTGTCTCCCCTAGCTCGCCTCAGAGGTTTGCAAGTGTCCACCAACCAGTGGACAGAATGACTACATTGTCAAACTGGCCATAAGGGGTAGTTATTGGTCATAGCCAAGAATTGGGCCTTCCTTTATACATGAAGCGAGTCATTGAGGCCCATCAGCAATACCTTAGCTGTGTGGAGCAGCTTATTCCTCATTCTATGGAGCACATAGCAAGGACAAAGGTCCAGACTGACTGCATAGCACCTCTGACTATGTCCAAAAAATGTAGTTACGTCCTTACTGGTGGGGACACTGCTGCTGGACTCTTGCAAGCATACTCCTGGAAGTGTGCCACCCTAAGGTCAATAATCAGCGATCTTCAGCTTCCGTGTACTGCATATGGTATGCCCACAGATATCTACAGTGATGACCAAACTAATTTTATCAGACATGAAGCTCAAGAGTAGACTGACCAGATGGGAAGTGTCTGGTATGTGCATCTCTCCTATGGTTCAGCACCAGCTGGGCTCATCGAATGCATGAATGAAATGTCGAAACAGGCCTTGAGACATGAGATGTGGTAGTCACAACAGACTAGATTACTTCAAGCCCTCTGATGCGTTAATGAACATCGTCAGCCAACCTGCCCAAAATCGTGCCAGCTATTAATGAAAGGGCTCCAGAAAACAAGGAGAATACAATTCACTGCAGCTGAGGATAAGATGCTACCTCATCTTGGACAATCTAGTAATATTCTATTGTTCTTGTCACAGGACCTTCTACTGTGAGAGACAAGTACAACCCTCTTACAGAGCCATCAAACTCACCCCAAGGATTGGCTTTTTGGCTGCTTGAATGTTGGAGCAAAATAAAGGCCTGAAAACTATGCCATGGTTTTTGTCAACACTCCCTAAGTGTTTCCTCAACAATAATCCCAGTAAGGACACCAAGCCTCATGGGCCACTTGTTCTCAATTTGTAGAATATAATAGCTCTCTCCATCCCCACCCCCAACCCTTACATTATACTGGAGTTAGCAATTCAGAAACATCTTCAGGGCCAAAGGTGCAGTATGGTAAACCTGAGGAGAAACCCTGCCCAGGAACTGTCTTTAGCTCATCTGTGACTACTGCTTGCATTTTTCTTGATGGACATGACTTGCCTTTTCTGGTGCCTATAGCTGCTTTGTCCTTTCACTCACAATGTGGAAGGGAATATTTTTGCCAGCTGGGCTGCTATGATTGCTGGTGTAAGAAATGAACCAAAACTGTGCGTGTGAGGAGAGCTCCTTACATCTTCAGCTGCAGGACATCCATAGAAGATTGCTTTGGTCAATGATAATGCCCGGGTCTGCTTGTATAGAAATATGGTCGAATCTAAATAGGCTTATTTTGCTTGGAAGGTATACTTTGCAATAGCCTCTATTGATTATGTGAGCTTCTCTTGCAACTCTCCAAAACCTAGGTTCAAGGGATGTCAGGAAAAACTGAAGAGGATATTTTAAGAACTATACAGGACATGGGGCAGACTGTATGATATAGCCTATAAATGCCCCCCAAATGGCTACACTTAGTCTAAACTGACTTTCATTGTACTTGTTTCTTTTGTTAGAATTTTTTTTTTTCATTAGACTTGTTTGCTGGAGTTCTTCCCAGAATGAGGACAAGCTTACCATTCTCTCTTATCAAGCAGGTGGCAGTTGACACCCCCCCCCAAGCTAAGTTTGTATATTGTTAACATTCTCCACTCTATATAATTCCTGATTTTGCTACCTATTAGAGATTGTTTGTGTAAGGGTATAAAATACTTATCTGTGTCCTTCCATCTTCAGCAGTGATTTCTCTGGCCTGCTGTCCCAGGAGCTGTGCAGATGCACACCTACCCCTCACAGTCACTAAGTCCCCTGTCCCAATAAACTAACGTCTTTCCATTTGTCTCCAGGTCACTTCTTCCATCTGTTGCAAACATAAACCAACCCTGAGAGACTTTGCCTCTGGGAAAAGTGCCCCAACAGCTTGGTGGTTAGAACTCACACAGCTGTAGCAAGGAGGAAAGGCCGGGAGATCTACTTCTGTAAAGATCACCATTACAGAAAAGCATATGAAGCCGTTTTACTGGTAACACATGGGGTTTTCATGATCAAGGAATTACAACTCAACGGCAATGGGCTTAAGGTTCCTAGGTGGCACAAGCAAGTTGCTCTCAGCTGCTAACTGAAAGTTAATAATTTGGATTTCCCTCGCAATGCTGTAGCAGATACTCCAGTGATCTTCTTCTGTAATAGTACAGCCAAGAACACCTTATGAAATAATTTTACTCTATAACATATAAATCACCATGAGTTAGGATCAAATTTGTTGTTGTTGTTATGTGCCGCCGAGTCACTTGGGACTCATAGCGACCCTATGTACAACAGCCCTAAACTCCGCTCTGTCCTGTGCCAATCGCACTGTCTCTGACACTCCCATCCCAATTATCCCAGTCACTGAATCAATCCACCTCATAGAGGGCCTTCCTCTCCTGCGCTGTCCCTCCACCCTCCCAAGCATGATGTCCCTCTCTAAGGACTGATCTCTCCTCACAACATGTCAAAGTATGTTAGACGGAGCAAATTTACACCATCATATTTGATAGTTTGGGTCCTTAAACACAGGGTCAAGCCAGACTATAATCCAGACTTTGGGAGTTATCACTGACAAGAGGAGCCGGCATGAGACCACACATCCTCTGGAGTCCAAACCCAAGTCTTGCTCCATCACACAGTCTTCACCACTGCTGGGAACCCCAATCCTATTGTTCTCAATTTTTTTTCTTATTGCTGCTAAATCAGAACTGACTCTTAGTTGACTCTCCAAAGCTAGAAATTGCATGGGAAGAGATTGTCCTCCTTTCTCCCAAGGAGCCTCTAGTGAATGGGAAACAACAGGAAGAGTAGTCTTTGAATTAGTAGCACAGCTCCCTGCAGGCTTCCTTCAAAGACCAACATGCCTCTTATAGATAAATGTGGCTCTCTCATAAGTCTTTTTAAGAAAAACAAACAAGCAAAATGTAGCTGTGTAAATTGTCCAAAGGGCCAAGAAATGGCCATCAGGTAGTCAGAGCCCATGGTCTTCATCTGGCCACAGTGTGGTGGTGGGCAGGGCTCACCTGCCTGCACATTCTGCTTCCTGTGGGAACCACACCACCAGGGAAGACCCAGGCAGGACTCTCCCCCCCTCTTTTCTTTCCACCTCCATCTAACTGGGTAAGGAATTTTAGGTTAGTGTGTTAAATTTTCAGAAAAAGGAAATAAAGTCTTGCTTGGATCTCCTAATGGTGATTTCCATTTGACGTGTTGTTGTTGTTAGCTGCCATCAAGTTGGCCATGACAATACCACAACAATAAAGCAAACACTGCCAGGTCCTGCAGGAGCCCCTGATGGATCTGCCATAGGGCCACTGAAATCCTTAGGTTTTCGGTGACTAGTCTTCAAAAGGAGGTGCCAATCCCTTTCTTCTAGTCTATAGTCTAGGAACTCCCCTGGAAATCTGCTCAGTGTCATAGCAGCATGCAAGCCTTATTAGAAATCATCAGTGTGCTGGGAAGTTCTCACTTCTGTGTTTTGTTTCCAATCCACATCTTCAGCAATTTTCCTGGATCCGATAGAGCTCCCTTTTGCACTTTTGTCAGCTTTGTAACTTTCAGTGAAGCTTATCCTTTAACAGCATGGAAAAATGGTTTCTTTGTTTTTGCGAATCATATCAATTGCCAAGTGTGACATGCCTAAATCGAGAGCAATAGCATTCACTGATTTTCTGCCTGCCTGCTGTCCCATAACCTTTTGTTTCCCTTCCAAGTCGATATTCTTTCCTTTGCCTCTTGCTTCTGCTATCCTGATGCATTTCACAGTAACATTACAAAAAGAAAATTAACAGAGCAATAATGCTTACAACAGTCAAGGGACACGTGACACATGAGATTGGACGCTGCTACTTGCCGTATGTTATATGGCAAACTTTGTACAGGAAGTCCTGTCATATGCATAAGCCAGGGCCATAAGTGCTTATTATGACTATCTAAACATGCACATTACAGATTATATATGTAATGTAACAGTATATGCTTTGTAGTGCAACTGCTTTGTACACAAGAGACAAAATGCATATATTATATATGGGAACTTATTTTGTTTGTTGTCTCTTTCTCTGATGGGGATTTTCTGAATTCTATCATAACTTTAGTCATTGCCATGGAGTTGAATCAACCTGGAGCTGGATTTGAACCATCTGCCTTTAGTTTGCAGTGCAGTGACTTACAAGGTAGGGAATTGTGCTTGTAATGCAAAGGTACATGGTTTGAATACACCAGCTGCTCTGCTCTATGGGAGAAAGAAGGGCAGTCTTCTCCAGTGAGATTTACTGAGGTGAGAAAACCTGCTGGATGGTAAGCTATGAGCCAGTTCTGACTTGGATGGTATACAACAACCACCTTATTGGACCACAGATACACAGTTGGTTGGATATTGTGCCCCAATAGACACTGTTCAATGTATAACTATATAACTAACTATATACTTGAAGAGATATAATATCAATTATACATCTAGTACAGTTCACACTAATATTGGAATCACATCACAGTAGTTTTGGTATGACTTGAAAATTTGTCTTGATAAAGCTGGTATATGTGCTTGATTGCCTCATTACTAATAATCTGTGTAAGTGCAACAGACCCTCTGTGGTAGGCAGAATAGAGGCTCACAAGATGTCCATGTCTTCATCTCTGGAACCTTTGACTACATTATGTTATAAGGCAAATTGAGATTATAGAGGAAATCAAGTCTGCTAATCAGCTGACCTTGATATGTTGATGTTGTTATGTGCCATCGAGTCACTTGCAACTCATAGTGACCTTATGTACAACAGCCCTAAACCCTGCTCTATCCTGTGCCAATCGCGCTGCCTCTGACACACCGATCCCAATTACCCCAGTCACTGAATCAATCCACCTCATAGAGGATCTACCCCTCTTGCGCCGTCCCTCCACCCTCCAGCATGATGTCCCTCTCCAAGGACCGGCCCCTCCTTACAATATGTCCAAAGTATGTCAGACGAAGCCCCAGAATCCTTGCCTCCAGGGAGAAGCCTGGTTTAACCCTCTCCAGGATGAATCTGTTTGTTTTCTTGGCAGTCCACGGTACATTCAATACTTTTGTCCAGCACCTCAGCTCAAAGGCATCAATTCTCCTTCTATCCTCCCTAGTCATTGTCCAACTCTCTGATGCATAACAAGTGATTGCAAAGACCATAGCCTGTACCAGACACACCTTAGTCTCCAGAGAGACACCATTGCTCTTCAGTACTTTGGAGAGGTCCCTAACAGCAGACTTTCCCATCTCAATATGTTTTGTTTTGTTTTTTTTTATTTCCTGGCTACTGGTGCCAAGACTGTTGATCGTGAAGCCAAGCAGACTAAAGTTGTTAACAATCTCAATCTCTTCACCATCCATCCTGATGCTACCAATTGGTCCAGTGGTGAGAATCTTTGTCTTTTTGACATTGAGCCTCAATCCACACTGAAGGCTGCAGTCCTTGACCCTCTGCAGAAATCATTTTAGGTCCTCTTCAGTTTCAGCAATCAGGGTTGTGTCATCTGCATAACGCAGATTGTTAATAGATCTTCCACCAATCCTGATGCCACACTTGGGGAGATTATCCTGGGCTATCCATGCAAGCCCAATTCAATGCCAAGAGGGGAAAAGGGAGGCAGAGGGAGAATTAGAGAGATGCAGCCTGAGAAGGACCATAATGCTGGCTTTGAAGATGGAGAAAGAGGCCATGAGCCAAAGAAGTGTTTCTTTCAGCAGCTGAATTACGCAAGAAAATAGATTCTCCCCAAGAGCTTCCAGAACAAACATAGTCCTATCAATACTCTGATTTTAATTCAGTGAGACCCATCCCAGACTTAAGGCTTCCAGAACTCTGAGATAATAAATGTGGGCTGTTTTATATCATTATATTAGTGATAATTTTTATAGCAGCAGTAAAAAATTAATAACACTCTCTAAACCAGGTTTCCTCAACTTCAGCAATATTGATATTTTCAGGTACATAATTCTTTGTTAGAGGGACCATCTTGTGAGTTATAAGAGGTTTAGCAGCAGTACTAGACACCATTCACACACACACACACACACACACACACACACACACACACCCATCCCAGTTGTAATTGTTTCAAGTGCCTCCAGACATTTCCACATTCTTCCTGGTTGAGAATCATGGCTCTCTAAACCCACCGTGGTTAACAAATTTAATATGTACTTGCCCTCACATACATGGGATTCTGGTCACTAATCACCTATAAGCGGATGTTTCAGGATTAGGCCTTTGATGCCTATTAAAAATTAAATGGCTGAGGAAGTAACACATAAAGTTGTCATCTGTCTTTGCTGCTCTAAGAGAGTTTCCATCGTTTCTGCCATGCTGTTGTGATGGGTGGTGAGAAAAAGAAATATGATTGGATTGAGTAAAGGGAAGTTCATAAGATTGAGAAAGGGTATAAGCTAACTTTGCCCGCTGCATGCAATATTTGCCATTTACTTTATGTGCAAATTTCTACCCAGGCTCTGAGCTGGAGCCTGCAAATGACTAAGGCATGATCAATAGAGATGAGAAAGGTTATAAACACACTGCGGACAAGTACTAAGAATCAAGACCCCATGGTGTGACCATAAACTATTAGAAAAGGAAACTGTGGGGCCAAATAATTGAGATCAAGTCTGTATCAGACAGCAAGGTTGTGTTGCCTGTTAGAGATACATGCAAACTGCTGCAGAAAACCAGAATCCTATCCATCTTTCTCTTGAAGAATTGCTGGGGAATTTGACCCACCAGAGAAATGTGGGTTTTAGGTTACCGGTACCACTCACTATGGACTAAGCCTTAAGTGCCTCTGAAAATCAGAACTTGTATAGGGAATTTCCCAGTTTTAAAACTCTGTGCATGATAAATTAGCTTGATTGCAAGCAACATTCACAAAAACCCTGAAGACTTTTCATGTAAGATTTGCATGGAATCCCAGTGGAAGAAATTGTTTCTGACTTTTCTCTGTTCCAATCTATATATTGAGTGCAGTGAGGTTACCTCCTTAAGATCATTATGCAGCCACTTTTACTATTTCAGCTAGCAGCTCTTCAGCCTCTTCAAGGTCAGGAGCCTGAAAGCCGTTTGATGTCTCCTTCTCGGGTTCAGAACCCAGTCAAGTCCTAGAGGATGGATCATCTCAGCATCTAGGAGCTATGTCCCTCCCAATGATATTTCAGACCATTCCTTCCCTGAATCCTATCACTGCTTCCTAGGGGGTCCTCGCACCTCTGTCATTCCATCCCTTCTAGCACATTTGACCTTACAAAGCTATTCATTCAAAACACACAGTGGATAGGATTGTGTCAACCCACTGCTTAGAATAACCTGGGGATTTCCCACTATCACAGACAATCAAACCCTGAACTCTTTGGCGCAGCATCCATGCCATGTCTGGGAAATGTCAAGTATTTAGTGCTCTTGGAGCCTCCAGGGGAAACAGAGGCCACAAAAGGCAGGCAGAGCGCACATTGTACATTGTGAAGGATCTTGAACACAGACTCAGAAGCTGGAGCTTAATTCTATAGGTAACAAGGAGTTATGGAAGATTCAAAGCAGAAAAGAATCTGGTCTGATCCAAGGTCTGTTTACCTCCACATTCTATGTTTCCTTTACTATCTATCAGTGTCTGTAATTATTTCATGACTTCTTGTTTATTTCTGTCTCTCCTAATAAACTTCATGTCTGTTTTTTGCTTTTGGATTTTTAGTTTGTTTGTTTCTTCCACAGTCCTGCTAGAAACCAGAGTAAAGTAATATGGGGTTCATTTGTTTTGGGTTTTTTTTTAAGTTATTGAGTAAATAAAGAGGAATACAGGAATCAATAAAAATAATTTACATAGTAATAATGAGGTCTATACAGAATTCATTGGGTGGTACAAACTATTTTTATTTGTCTAACAGCTCTGGTGACCTAATGGCAAGAAGCTGCACTGCAATCCCGAAGACATGCAGGTCGAGGCCACCAGCCGCTCAGTGGCAGAAGGATGGGTGGTAGTCTCCTCCAGTGTGATTAACTGCCTCTGAAAACCCAGCGGAATGTCAGTTATGGGACGGTTCTGACTCCATGGTATGCAACAACAATAACCTAAAGGTTGATGATTCAAACCCACCCAGTTCCATAGCAGAGGAAACGCCTGCTAAACTGCTTCTGTAAAGATTATAGCCAGAAACCTTATGGAGCAGGTCTGCTCTGCACCGTGAGTCAGAATAACTCAACAACGAGTTTGGGTTTATAGTTTCCTTGCAGTCCATCCCTCACCTTTCCTGACTGTAATAAAGATTCTTCAGAGGATATCAAAGCAAAACACGAATTAGTCTGTGAAACAGCACGGTGCAGCAGCAGCGACTGGCTGTGACTGTTGTGCATCTAATTGAACAAAGCATAATGCAGAGCACCAACCAGTAAGTAATTAGATGAATAAGACCTTTAAAAGTGCACACCTGCCATAACAATTGAGAGATCTGATCACTGGCACTGGGAGCATAAATGCCATGATTTGGTATTCAATTTGGTTTATAAGCACGAAAGATCAAGAGACTTAGTCTTCGTCTTTATTCCAGTATGCCTTCTTTTAATTCAAATTAATCAAGTTCCTCAGCAAAGTAGGCATGCACTGAAATGTTATCAGTGGCCCCCTTTGAATAATGAGGCTTTCTCAATTTTCCAAGTTTTTAATAATGAGCATGTATGACTTCAAAAGCCAGAAAAGTAGTCCAGTCTTAAAAAAAGATACGTATGAAGGAGACTGATGGGTTACCTGAATTTTCTGTACTTAACATTTTCCTGACCTTTTTCAATACAATTTGGTCCTCAGAATCCTGAATATCTAGAGTAGGTGGATACCTGGCAGCAAACATCGCATGGTTTGGTGTCCCCTTGTTTCGAAGGTAAATTTTTGGCTTCCTTTTATTCCTTTTCCACTGTATGTGATTCTAATAAAACTGTCAATCATGGTGGTGAAGAGAGAAGATGCTCCAGAACAAGAGCTAAACTACACAATCAGAGTAACAGTTATTGATCCAAAGAAGGTCACATGACTGAAACAAAGCTAATCCGATAATTTCTGCTGGGGGAGAGAATTGCTATGTTTTAGCCCTTAAATCAAAGGAATTGCGACTGTCAGCTAAGCTCCGAATGGTAGTGGCAATCCCTTGAACTTTCCCTAAAAGTACTAAACCAACAAATTATAATTTTTGCTGAAAGCTTGAATTTATTTCCTGCTGCTTGCATAGGAGAAAGTTTTACTAAATAACGAAAACCCTCTGCCACAGAGTTTATTCTGACTCCTAGTGATGCTCCTTTGGGGCTTTGAGGCCATAATTCTTTACAGTAGGAGATGGCCCATCTTTTCCCCTTTGAGCTGCTGGTGGCTTTGAACTATCGACCTTCAAGAAGATTGATTGATACTGTGATTGAGAACAGCAAAGATATGAGGATGGCACAGGATCGAATAAGGGTTCATTCAGTCACACATAGAGGCACATAACAACAACAACATATACAATAGAATGAAACATTTCTCAGTCCTGTGCTAGCCTCACAATTTTTGCAACCACTTTGTCGATCCTAGTCATTGAGTCTTCCCCTTATATACTCCCTCTGCTTTACTAAGCATAGTAGCCTTCTCTAGAGAAGAGATGCTTCATCTCACATACGTTCAGCATGTTGCTTCTTGTAGTTATTGTTAAATTCAGTGGAATCAAGTATGACCCATAGCAACCTATGAACTACAGATCTGAACCTTGTCCTATCTTGGGCCATCTCCACACTTCATGACACATTAGATCCCATTGCAGCAGTCACCATGCCAATCCACCTGGTCAAGGGTCTTCCTCTCCTTCACTGACCCTCTACCTTTTTGAGCAGTATGTCTCTCTTCAAGGAATAGCTCCTCCCAGCACCATGCTCAAAATATGTGAGGTAAAAGCCTCAGCATCTTTACTTCCAAAGAGTACTCTGGCTGCATCCTCTTCAAGACACATTTGTTTGTTCTTTTGGCCATCCATGAGATGTTCAGTATTCTTCTCCAACACCACAGCTCAAAGGTATCAGTACTTCTTCTGTCATCCTTATGTATTGTCCATCTCTCAGAAGCATAGCAAGTGATCAGAAAGACCATGGCCTGAATCAAATTCACCTTTTATCCTTAAACTGATAGCATTACTTCTCAATAAATTGGAGAGGTCCCTTTAGACTTTCCTAGTACAATATTGTCTCCTGATTTCCTGACTGCTGGTACCAAAAGCGTTAATTGTGGATCCAAGTAAGATAAAGTTGTTGACAGTTTCAATCTTTTCTCCATCTATCATTATGCTGCTTACTGGTCCAGTAAGAATCTTTATTTTCTTGACATTGAGGTATAATTTCTATTAAAGGCTATATTCTTTGATCTGCAACAACTGCTTCAAGTCCTCCTCACTTTCAGCAAGCAAGGCTGTGTTATACACATAACAAATGTTATTGATGGTCCTGATGCCAATTGTTCTTCATAGAGTCCAGCTTCTCAAATAAGCAATTTTCCCTGTGGATGACTGCCTCTGAAAACCCACTGGCAGGTCAGCTATTGGTTGGTTCTGACTTGACAGTACACAACAACAAAAGCAACATACAGATTGAATAGATATGGAGAAAGAATACAACCCTGAGGCAGTTCCTGCTTAATTTTAAACCATGTAGTATTCCCTTGCTCTGTTTGCAAAACAGCCTTCTGGTCTAGATATAGGTTTCTCATGAGCACAATTAAGGGCTATGGGATTCCTATTATTCTCAGTGTTAACCATAACTTATTATGATCCATACAATCAAATGCCTTTGGATAGTCAATAAAGCATAAATAAACATTCTTCTGGTCTTTACCTTTAGTCAGCATCCTTCTGACATCAGCCACAGCCTCTTATAAACCCTGCTTGAGCTTCTGGCAGTTCCCTATCTATGTACAGTTTAAGCTGTTTTTGAATGATCTTCAGCAGTATTTTGCTTGCATGTGGTATCAGTGATATTTTTCAAGAGTTTCCACATTCTGCTGGATCACCTTTCCTGGGGATGGGCATGTTGCTAGGAAAGGTTAATCCTTGGAGAGGGACATCATACATGAAAAGACAGAGAGATAGTGAAGGAGAGGAAGACGCTCAGCCAGTGACTGTGACAATGGGTTTTGAGTGTGTAAAAGACTGTGAGGATGACACAGGATAAGACAGAGTCAGATCTGTTTTTCATGAGGTATCTAAAAACGACTGGAACAGCCCATCAACAAAGAACTGCCAATAGTGCAGACTTGGTTTAGAAGGGGTTGTGGTACTAGGAATATTGTACCTAATGTTAGATGGATCTTGGCTGAAAGCAGGGAGTACCAGAGGAATATCTATCTGTGTTTCATTGATTATGCAAAGGCATTTAACTGTGTGGACCACAAGAAACTGTGGCTAACTATGAGAAAAAAGTGAATGCCAGAACACTTGATCGTGCTAAAACAAAACTTATACTTAGACCAGGAGGCAGTGGTCAGAACAGAGCAAGGAAACACTTACTGCATGGTTCAAAATTGGGAAGAGTGTATGCCAGGGAGGTGTCCTATCTCCATATCTTTTCAATGTACATGGAGAACCGATTATCCAGGAGGCTGGACTCTATGAGAAGAAATGTCGCATCAGGATTGGAGGAAGATTCATCAATAATGTGCATTATGTAGATGACACAACCTTGTTTGCTGAAACTGAGGAGGACCCCAAATGCTTGCTGCAAAAGGTCAAGCACTGCAATCCTTCAATATGGATTGAAGCTCAATATCAAGAGAACAAAGATTCTTACCACTGGGCCAATTGGCAGCATCATGATAGATAATGAAGAGATTGAGACTGTAAACAGCTTTAGTTTGCTTGGCTCCACAATCAGCACTGGCACAAGCAGCCAGGAAATTAAAAGATGAATTGTATTTTGGGAAAACTGCTGTTAAAGACCTTTCCAAAGTACTGAAGAGCAACCATGTCAGTCTGGAGACTAAGGTGCACCTGATACAGACTATGGTGTTTGAAATCACTTGTTATGCATCAAAGAGCTAGACAATGACTAGGGATGATAGAAAATTGATGCCTTTGAGCTGTGGTGTTGGAGAAGAGTATTGCATATACCATAGACTGCTAGGAGAACAAATGGGTTTGTCCTGGAGAGGGTTAAACCAGGCTGCTCCTTGAAAGCAAGAATTCTGACATACTTTGGACATTTTGCAAGGAGGGACCAATACTTGGAGAAGGACGTCATGCTTGGGAGGGTGGAGGGACAGCGCAGGAGAGGAAGACCCTCGATGAGAGGGATTGATTCAGTGACTGGAGTGATGGGAGTAGGTGTGTCAGACACAGTAAGATTTAAACAGGTTAGAGCAGGGTTTGGGCTGTTGTACACAGAATCGCTATGAATCGCAGGCTATTCGACGGCACATAACAACAAAACAACAACATATTAGTTGTACTTGACCCAATCACAAAACAACTACAACAACAGAGAATTACTTATTTGTTGGTGCTTTGCATTGTGCTTTCTTGAACTAGACGTGCAGCATTCACATCCAATCACAGGGAGGAGTTACTTCCTGATAACTTGTGTGATAGAAGTATGTGAGACAAAGTCTCACCTTCCTTGTTTCTAAGGAACATTCTCCCTGCACTTCTTCAAAAAGTCTAGTTTGTTCCTTTGAAGTTGTTAATATTCAATATCCTCACCAACACCATTATTCACACATGTCAATTTTTTGGTCTTTATTCTTCGTTGTCTAGATCTTGCATGACTTGGTTCAAGCAGCGTCACAGAGATACTTTTGCCTTTTAATACTTTTATAAGTTCTTCTTTAATGTGATTTAAAAGCAGATTTTCCCGATGAAATGTGTCATTAGATTTCCGGAAAGCTGATTCCACAGGCATTGATTGTGGTCCCAAGTAAAAATGAAATCCTTGCCAATATCAGTCTTCTCTCTCTTTATGTTGATTGTTGGTCTTGTTGTGAGGAGTTTTGTTTTCTTTTTGTTTAGGGTGCAACCCAGCAAGTAGGTTACAGTCTTCGATGTTCATAAGTAAGTGCTTTACATTTTCTTCACTTCCAGCAAGTAAGATGGTGTTATGTGCACATCCCAAGTTGTCCATGACTACACCTCCAAACCTGAGGCCACATTCTTCTTCATATAGTCCACCTTCTAAGATTACAGCTCAGCACAGAGATTTAATCAATCTGTTGAAAGATTATAACCCTCATACACAACTTTCTTGACTATAAAACATGAAATATCTTCTTGTTTTGTTCAGATGATTGATTCTCCCTTGGTCTATGTCATTTCTGCATGACCCAATTAAGTATTCTGGAATTCCATTGTTTAGTAATGTTATCTATAACTGTCATGATTCACATAGTCCTATGTCTTCGATTAGTTAATAAAACACAGGAAAATATTTTTCTGTATTCTCTGATTTTAGCCAAGATATATCTGGCATCAGTAATGATACTCCTTCATTCCACATTCTGTCCTTAATTCAACCTAAATTTTTAACACCACCATGTTGCTATTCTGCCGCAATAATTTTTAGATCATATTTTCAGCAGGATTTTACTTGTATGTCATATTTAATTATGTTGTTCAATAATTTCCACTTTCTGTTGGTTCACCTTTCTTTGGAATGAGCTCAAAGTGTATGTCTTCAAGTCAGTTGGCTGGGTTTCCTGTTGCTGTGATGTTGGAAAGCTGTACCATTATTATTTCAGATATCAGCAGTGTTGCCTATATCTCAGTGGAGCTTCTAGACTAAGGATAAGGATTGAGTGAAAAAAGAAACCTAAAAACTATCCAGTAATAAACATCCTTGAAGGACTCTGTTTCAAGTCATCTCTGCCAGCATTTTCTTACTGTACTTATTCTAGGATCCTTGGAACATAGAAACAAAATTATTTATCCCATTCCATTCCCTCAATTTATAGAGGGGAAGGAGAATTGATGCCTTTGAGCTGTGGTGTTGGAGAAGAGTATTGAATATACCATAGACTGCTAAGAGAACAAACAGGTTCATCCTAGAGAAGGTGAAACCAAAGCTGTTTCTTGGAGGCAAGGATTCTGAAGCTTCATCTGACAAACTTTGGACATGTTGCAAGGAGGGACCAGTCCTTGGAGAGGGACGTCATGCTTGGGAGGGTGGAAGGACAGTGCAGAAGAGGAAGACCCTTGATGAGATGGACTGATTTAGTGATTGGGGGGAGGCCAGAGACAATAAGATTGGCACAGGATAGAGTATGGTTTAAGGCTGTTGTACATAGGGTTGCTATGAGTTGCAGGTGACTTGACGGCACATAACAACAACAACAAAGCAAAAATCCAGAGAAAGAAAGCAATTTCCTTAAGATCACACAGGATGTTGGTGCCAGAAAGAGACTAATAGTTAAGCCTTCTGGTGCAAGTGCAGTATCCTTCTTCAGTATTTATTTAGAAATCTTGGAATTCCTGGACATTTCCCTAGGAATATCATAGTCTTCCAAAAGAAATCTCATGGACACATTTTTTTCTTTCACTCTAAACTTTTCCCTCCAACAATATCAACAATATCAATATCAAGTCACCTTTGCTATTTAGTAGTCCTAGAGGGAAGAGCAGAATTGTCCTCTAGAGATTTCAAGGATGTAAACCTTTACTGGAGCAAACGTCTTCATCTTTCTCCCTCTGAACATGTGGTGGGTTTGAACTGTTGACCTATCAGTTATAACCCACTACGCCATGAGGACTCCTTTCCCCCCAGTATGAAGCTGTACAACTTTCTTGTGTCAGTGACTATCTGGGCATGTGGGCCAGAAGCAAACTTTCAGGTCATCAGCCTTGGCAGGGAAAGCAAACTCATTGTGGAATGTCTTTGGTGATGACAGCGCTGGGTATTCTCAGAGAAGGGCAAACTGCTTGAGGTTGGCAGTCATTTCTCTGTCATTACTCAGCCATTTCTCTGTCAGCTCAGAAGGCAGCCTTTAGCTCTTCACGTGGTGACAGACCCCCCTCAGCCAGATTGCCTGCTAAGCTGAGCCCCCAGCCCCTCTCTCAACCAGCCACCCTTAACGCAGGGGCTGACTGACAGCAGCAGATGCAGCGCCCAGACTATTTTGACAAGATTCAAACCCCCCTCCCTGACTCCTTAAAAAAGACTTTAATCTCCATGTGTTTAGTTGAATTATTCCTATATTCAGTGAAAATCAAAGAGAAACAGCTAGAAATGATTGCTAGAGGGGCGGGGAGGCACCTGGGAGGAAATACACAGAAGGAAAACCTCAGAAGTTTTCAGTATTAATAATAGTTAGTAATAAGATCTACCAAGTCCTGATTTGCTCATCTGTGCCCGACACAGTGATTAAGGAAAGGAGGGGAAATGTGTTCGTTCTTAAAGCTGCCTGCAATTTAAGCTTGCTGATCAGAGAATTGAGTTTAAAAAGAGCTCTATTCCTCTGGTGAGGGGCGGGGGGCAGGGGCGGAAATAAAAAAACTTAATGGATGAGTTCTATTATATGCATGAAGGCCTTTGGGAATGGATGACCTAGACGAGGAGATAAACTGCTCTGTATAATGAAAAGGGGGAATTTCGGATTTGGCCTGAGGTTGCTCCTCAGTGGATGAAAGTGGGAAGAGAATGGACAATGATAGGACAAGGGCCCAGCGATCAGGCAGGGTGACAAAGGTCAGGGAAGGAAGCTCAGCCAGGGAGCAACTCCTCACTGTGCAAGTGGCCACTCTGTAGCTGGATCATAAGGCCTCTCCTTTCACCCAAATCTCAGTGGAAGTCTGTAACGCAGTTTGTACCTGCGCTGGTAGCTTTCTGGGAATTTCCAGAAAAAGGCTACGTGGTAGGTGCTAATGTCACCAAAAGACCAGCAGGCCCCTAGACTGCTTTTATCTGTATAATATAAAAATGCTATAAATAATACACCACCAAGCACTGAGAGCTGAGAGTAACTTGATTACAGATATATGACTTCATTAGAACCTCATACTTGGACTACGAAGACAAGATCATTGTTGCTGTTTTATAAACACGTAAACAGATATTTAGGAAGGTTGATGAGTCGCCTCTGACCACTTAGCCTTTGCCAGGTTGCTGTGACATTAGACAGTCTGCTATTAGCTAAGCGTGTGTATCCCCAAACTGAACTGGCAAGGATTTTCTTGCCAATAAAGAATGTAAATTATTTTTTCCAAAATGTTTGCCCAGTGTAGCAGGTACTTAATCAAAAAGCCCACTGTTACCGAGCAGAGTCTAATTCATAGCAACTCTGCAGGACAGAGTAGCACTACCCGTGGGGTTTCCAAGCTGTAAAGCTTTATAGCCTTGTGGAGTTTATTTAAGCTGTAACCTTTGCTTAGCCACCGAAGTCTTTACCACCATACCACCAAGTTTCCTTGTTTGTTATCTTATCTACTGTTGAGTAAGAGCCGACTCATAGCTGCTGACCCTCCAGGGGGTTTTCAGAGGCAAGAAATCATACAAGAGGAGATTGCTCATCTTGCTTCCATACAGCAGCTGGTGGAGTTGAATTATGCACCTTTGGACTGGCAATGCAACTCCTTACCACTAAGCCACCAGAGCTTAATATATGTGTGTGAAGTTGGCAGAAGAAATGAAACCTTGTATGTTTTATTGTGGAGAATATTCCCCAGAGAGTTCAAAAGAGTTCGTTAATTTGCCTGAGAGCAAATAGCAAGAATGCCATATGGCATGGCGTGACCCTGATCTGCCTCAGTTAAACATTTATTGAGGACCTACTATGTGCCAGGTGGACCAAGTCAGGCACAGAGTAGGGTGACCAGAATCTCCATGGCCAGTGCAGTGACAGCTAGCAGCTGCTGTCATGAGGGAACACAGAGCAGGGGTGTCAAACTGAGAGTTTGGGAAGGACGGAGGGAACAAGGAGTAGAGGCTGGGAATGTAACAGCCGACACTCAGTGGCTTCATCCCTAGGCCTCATTAAAGGCCTGCGATGAAGCATGCAGGGGAAGGAGTTGTAGTTTCTTTCTGATTAATGTGAATTCAGATTAGGGCTTTGATTTGACACAGAAGAAAGAAGTGGAAGAGTCCTTCTCAAGTGGCTCCAAATGTACCTCCCGCAACAGGAGTCTCTGGAACTGCCCACCTTTGTTAAATCACCACCAACTGTCACCAGGTCAAAAGTCCCCGAGCTGCCAGACTGTCTAGAGCCAATACTACAACCAATAGCCCCAGATGGCTAGTTAAATGTAAATAAAAATTCAATTACTCAGCTGTATTCCAAGCACTTGATAACACATGTGGCTAGAGGCCACCCTCCTGGACCATTCTCTCACCCACTTGCTCCTGTAGAGTCAGAACCATCTCATAGCTGACCCTCTCGTGGGTTTCTGAGGCTGTAAATCACACAGAAGGAGATTGGTCAAGATAGAAATAGATAGCTAATGTGCCCACTTCCAAAGGTCTATCCCTCGGTCCAAACTCTTAGTGATGGAGAGGACCTTGGTATGTTATACCTGAAGAAGTATTTGCTCTGTTTTCTAGGAAACACAGAAATGAATTTAATGCAATGGATTGTTTGTGCAATACTAGGCTTATAGATACTTGATGGACTTTGATGGGCAGTGGGACCCGTAATCGGAGTCTAAACTGCTTGGCATCCCACTCTCAATCTCTCAGTGGCCTCATGTGGTCACATATGATGGAGCCTTAGCCTCTCATGCCTCTTCTTTGTGTCAAGGAAGACAGTCTTGGGTAGGAGCAGAGAAATAGCATTGCATACTGGCCCCAAGGTTGTTGAGGTCCTGTCCGTACTTTCAACCTGTGTCAGATCCCAAAGGCAGGAGAAAATAGCAGGCAACAGGAGGCTGGATGGAGGGAGAAATCAATAAAGGAGTCAATCTTTTCTTTATAAAAACAAAAGATAAAACATTGCACACAGACTGAGAGTGATAAAACCTCCTTCCTCCAGGAAATTGATTCTGGGCAGGAATCTTTGTTCAGTTTGAGACTTTGGTTCCCATAGGGAGTTTGAGGTAATAACAAAAGCGCTATGCATGTGGAGTAAATGGAAAACTGAAATAACTATTTGCACAAATGCAAAATGAATGCCTTCTCATCTGGAACTAGAAATAAATTCTGTATGAATGACAACAACGACAAAATCAGCATAACAAGGAACATAAAGCACTGAGCTATAAGCACCCACTGTGCCTTTCTACAGGCCAGCCACCAAGAAAAGGCCACAACTTCTCCCCTCTCCTGTGGGTGCAGACTGGGTGTGTCCTGTCTGAGGATGCCCACAGCATGTCAGCTCCTTGTCTGAACCATCGTGGGCAGCTTGTAAAGGGGGAATCAGCATCGATTAAGTTCTATAAAATGTTCATACAGCCCTTGTATAGTAGAGGTTAAGAGCTTGGTTGCTAACCAGAAGGTCAAGGCTTCAAATTCACAAACTCTTGAAGGGAGTAAGAGGTGGCAGTCTCTTTCTGTGAACATTTACACCCTTGTAGACCCTCCAGAGCAAATCTGCTCTGTCCTGTACAATGACTAAGAGTGGGAAAGGTTTGATGAAAATGGGTATAAAACTGTCACATACATCATGCAATATTTATAACAGCCACAGAAAACTGGAGTCCTTTCTTAAGTCCATTTTGGTGTCTTAATTACCATTTCCATGTCCGTTTGCAGATTGAATCACGCTGCTCTACTAGGGTTTCCACTGCCACATTTTCAGAAATAGATGACTACATCTTTCCTCCTAATCTATCTTAAGTTGAAGGCTCTAGAGAAGCCCATTCAGCATCATAACCACACAAAAACTACTGCTCAGAACCAGGTAGTTGTTGCACATGAGGGACACTGATCAGGGATTCAGCCCTATCTCCCTCATGAGAGGTGAGAGTTCTACCACTGAACGGACAAAGCCTCATTGACTCATTGTACCCAGGAGTACACCGAGGGTTTGAGACTGTAATTGCATATGACTACATATTACAGCCTGCATGCCAAGACAATTCAGCAGATCCCCAAACCCCTGTTCTTTCCACCATACCAGAGTGCAATGAATGTTTTGAGCCAGGAACCAGGAATGAATTATTTCATTTTAAGTCCATTTTTAAGAGCCATCGTGAACTTGAGAAAATCGTTTCTCCTCCCAGTGCTTCACTTTCTTCATCAGTATGAAGATGGTATTGGCTTCAACCTTGTAAACTTTTCATCTAGCAATCTTTGACTTCATTATCCTGTGTGGTCCAACAATATCATTAATATCACATGTAAGCAAAATACTACTGAAGATCATCCAAAAACGGTTCAATGACAGAGAACTATAAAAAATTTAAACTGCATTCAGAAGAGGCTGTGACACCAGGAATATCACTGCTGATGATAGATTGATCCTGGCAGAAAACAGAGAATACCAGAAGAAAGTCTATTTGTGTTTACTGACTATGCAAAGCATTTAATTGTGTGGATCATAACAAATTATGACTAATTATTATTATTGAGAAGAATAGACATTACAAAACACTTAATTATGCTTATATGAAATCTAAAATTAGACCAAGAAGCTGTTGTCTAAACAGGGAAAGGGAACACAGAGATTTTAAATAAGGAAAGGTGTGTGTCAGAGTTGTATCCTTTCTCCACATCTATTCAATCTTTTGAGAAAGTAGACTCTAGGAAGAAGAATGTGGTATCAGGAGTAGAGAGAGGTTCATCAGCAATCTGTGCTGTGCGGGTGACACAACATTGTTTGCTCTAAGTGAGGATTTTGGAAGACTTGCTGTAGAAGATCAAGGATTATAGCCTTGAGTATGAATTGCACCTCAATATTAAGAAAATAACCAAGAAGCAATATCATGACATATGGAGAAGATATTGAAACTGTCAACAAGTTCATCTTACTTGGATTCATAATCAATATATTGGGTAGTAATAGTCAGGAGATGAGGAGGGGTATTGCATTGGGAAAGTCCACTGTAAAGGGCCTCTCAAATTTACTGAGGACCAATGATGTCACTCTGAAGACTAAAGTGCAACTGATTTTAGTCATGTTCCTTTCAATCACTTGCTATGCCTCTGAGAGCTGGACAATTAATAAAGGTGACAGGAGAATGTATGAGTTTGAACCATGATGTTAGAGAAGAATACTGAATACCTCAGAGGCTGCAAAAGAATAAACAGATACATCTTGGAAAAAGTGCAGCCAGAGTGCTACCTGGAGGTAAGGATAGTGAAGCTTCATCTCACATACTTTAAACATGTTGCTAGGAGAGGTGTTCCTTAGAAAGGGGCATCATGCTTGGAAAGTTGGAGGGTCAGCGAGAAAGAGAAAGATCCTAAACAAGATGGATTAACACAGTGACTACAACAATGGGCGCAAGTGTGTCAGAGATGATGAGGATGACACAGGATAGGAGAGGGTTCAGATCTGTTCTTCATAACATCCCTTTGAGTCCTACTTGGCTCAATGACATCTAACAACAAGAAGCATGTGGACCCTGCTGGCCTTTTAAACACAACATCTGTTCCTTTTATTCAGGAGTCAGTTTCTTCACACTGGACATCAAGCATCTGGGTAAATACTCTTTAAAATTACACTTTCAAGAGATAAAAAAGATCTTCTTTCAAAGTCATGCCACACCTGTTGTGACCTGTCATTTGGTAGCCTATTGGATAGGGAGTTGTACTGCTAACACATAGGCTTGCACCCCAAATCCATCAGAAGCTCCCCTGGAGAAGGATGGGAAATCACTTCCCTGCAATTTACAGCCCCAGGAACCCACTAGAGTAAGAAGTGAGTCGTTTATAACATGATGGTAATGAAATGTGAAAGTATATGAGAATGTTCATTTGTTTTCTTTTTCAACATTGAATAGATACCTAAGCAGATTTATAAAACGTTGGCATGCTACAGATGGCTTTGATTAAAAAAATGCATGCAGTCATTACTCAATTTCAAACAAGAACTTAACTTACAGACTTCAAAGCAAAGCATTACTGTTTCAATCTTTTCTCCATCTCTCATTATGTTGACTGTCAGCTCAATAGTGAGAATTTTTTCTTGAGGTTGAGATGCAATCCATGTTGAAGGCTGTATTCTTTGATCTTTTGCAGCAAGTGTTTCAAGTACTTCTTAATTTCAGAAAGCAAGGTTGTTTCATCTGCATAACAAATATTATTGAGAGTCTTCCTCAGATCTTGATGCCACAAGTGTCTTCATAGTGTCCAGCTTCTCAAATAATTTGCTCAGCGTACAGTTTGAATAGATATGAAGAGAGAATACAACTCTAGCGTACTCCCTTCTTATTTTTAAACCATGTAGTCTTCCCTTGCTCTGTTTTCACAGCAGCCTCCTGGTTAAGTATAGGTTTACCAGGAGCACAATTATGTGTTCTGGGATTCTCATTCTTCTCAATGTTAGCCATAACTTGTTATTATCCACACAGTCAAATGCCTTTCTACACTCAATAAAGCATAAACAGACATTTTTCTGGTACTTCTTACGAGACTCATCTGACATTAGCTGTTGCCACAGCCTCTTTAAAATCCTGCTTGAACTTCTGGCAGTTCTCTATCTATGTACTGTTTTAGCTACTTTTGAATGATCTTCAGCAGTATTTTGCTTACATGTAATGTTAATGATATTGTTCAAGAGTTTTCACATTGTGCTGGATCACTTTCTTGGGAATGGAAACAAATAAGGACTTCTTCCAATCTGTTGGTTAGACAGCAATCCTCCAAATTTTCTGGCATAGACTGGTGAGCACATTCAGGGTTGTCATTGTTATTTGAAATTAGTCAATTGGTCTCCCATTAATTCCCGGGACCTTATTTTTTGCCAATGGCTTCAGTGTATCTTCCACTTCCTCCTTCATTACCATTTATTTGTGCTTATATGGTACTTCCTGAAATTTTTCAGTGTCAGTCAGTTCTTTTTGGTACAATGCCTCTGCATATTCCCTCCATCTCCTTTTGATGTTTCCAGGGTCATTAAATATATTGCCCATAGCATCTTTTAATATTGACTCAAGGCTTAAATTTGGTTTGGGAGTGGCATCCACATCCTAAACAACATGCCACAGGGAAACTCTGTGAACTTTGATAATTGACGATAGTTATAGAAAGGCTTCAGACCTTTTGTTCACAGGGTCACTATGAGTCGCGCTCCACTCAGCATCAATCAACACCACCACCACCACCACCACCCCTGAGAAATGCAGAGCAAGTTCTTCCCTTTTTATTCTTCAGTTCCTGCTCTCTGTACATTCCATTATAATAATTTGCATTCTCAAGCTGCCTTTCAAAATTTTCTGTTCAGCTCTTTTACTTTGGCATGTTTTCCCTTTTATTTTTGGCTTCTCAAAGCTCTAGTACAATTTTTAGAGTCTCTTCTGACATTTTTCCCCCTTTCTCTCTGTCTTTGTAATGACCTTTTGCTCTCTTTTATGAACTCTATCCTCGATTTCATCCCATACCTCATCTGGTTTTCGATCGTTAGTTTTCAAACCCCACAGACAGCTGTTCAAAATTGGTGAGACGTGCTGTTTCCAGTTCTATGTTCTCTTGTTCTTCCTATTTAATGTTACAATTCCATTTCACAGCCTTTTCTGCTGCCGTCTATAGTGCTGTCGTTGCACTGGGTTCACTGGTTCCCACACCATATGGGTGCTGCCCAGGATGGCTGCACTGTGCTGTTTATGGTTCTGTGTTCTGTTGCTCTCCTTATTCGATATTTCTGTTCAGTCTCTTCCTTCAGTCAGTGTTTGAAGTACTTGTCTTTTCTTAGGGTGTAAATAACTCTGGTCGCTTAGTCCTTGGGGATTTGCACGGCTAACCCAAAAGCCATGTCTCTCTGGTGTTTTTAATCCATCAGTAACTCCACAGGAGGAAGACGGATAATCATCTCCTCCTATGTGATTTACAGCTTTGGAAACCAATGAGGGAACACCTGGGAACCAATTCAGACTTGATAGCAATGAGAGAAAGTGAGTTTAGGGTATGTTGTTGTTGTTGCTGTTAGGGACCGTTGAATCAAGTATGACTGATAGCGATTCTATCAACAATTGATCCGAACCCTCTCCTGTTGTGTGTCATCTTCATACTTTCTGACCCACTAGTGCTCATTGTGGCAGTCACCACATATATCCACCTGGTTGAGGGTCTTTAGAGCCAAAACATAACCTGCAGAAGATGAACGATACAAAACTCTAGTTCTCTTCTTACTGTTGATTTGGACACAAGACACATCTAATACCCCAGCAGGTTTCCAAGGCTATAAATTGCATGGGAGGAGATGACTGTCCATCTCTCTCCCCTTGCACAAGTTGGTGGATTCCAACCATAAGAGAAGCACACCTTTGGGTTAGCAGCACAGGCCCATGGCTACACCAACAGAGCTCCGTAACAAGATGAACAGGACCTGCTGAAAAAGGAAATTCTCATGTATATTTAAAAATTTCTCCAAAAGATTGAAAAGAAAACCTGCAGATTGGGGGCGGGAGTTTGGGGGACTCTATTTGGCAACAATGTAACAGACAAAAGACTTAAGGCTCACACTCATTGCCTCTGAGTCAGAACCAACTAAAAACAAACAGCTCATTACTGTAGAGTAAGTACTTGCTCATAGCTGAGCCTCCAGTAGGTTCCTGAAGCTCCAGGGAGCTGCTGATGGATTCTGGCCATCACAGAGAGGGAAATATTAGAGTTAGCAGTAAACGCCCCACAGACGAGATCACTAGAGCTCCATGACAGGTCACTAGTCTCTAAAATGTCTAGAAATATTCAACAACTAAGCAACAAAAAGACAAGCAATCCAATCAGAAAATAGGCAGAGGACATGTACAGACATTTCACCAAAGATGTTCAGGCATCAAATAAACACATGAGGAAATGCTCTCTTTCTTTAGCCTTCGAAACTCATCTCATCTATTTTCAGCTCAGAGCAAACCTCCACTGAGTTTCCAAGACTATAAATCTTAACAAGATTAACATCTCTAACAGTTAAAAATCTCCCAGTTGCTCCAAAGAAGAAAGATGGGAAATTTCCTTTTGTGCAATTTACAGCCTTGGAAATCTGCTGGAGGGTTATGTATGAATGACATTATTACTTGACATCAGTGAGCTGCTTTTTGGTTTTTTGTTTATTGTTGTTCTTGTTTTTAAGGAAACAAATACCAGCAGAACAAAATGTTATTTGATGGTTTCCAGGAATAGGTGGGTAGGTTGTGGGTAAAAAGAAATATTTTTTTTTAAGTCATAATAATATAAAAAGAAACTAAACAAAATCTCGTGTCAAAAAAATGCCTGCAACTTTGAAGATGTCTGTGTATCCCTCCCTAATCTTATGCTCTGAGAGATCGCCATTAATGTAATTTGGTTTTATCATTCACTTACTTTTCTTCATATGCTATCAGAATTTACCCTGTAAAATATATTCCTTTATATGGTCTTGAAGGATTAAGAAATTGATTATATAGCTGAAAGCGTGGTGGATTGAGTTTACTCAGAGATATCCTGGAAGGTAGTCAGCTTCTGAAACACCCTGGGGCAGTTCTTACCTGCATGGGGTTATCAGGGATTAGAATCAACTCCAGGACAACTAAGAACAATATAAAAGAGATGGATAGCATCATGCATATTCTTCGGAGCATTAATAATCCATCTATAGCCCGTAGCTGTTTGACATACTCAGATGAATCTCAGCAGAATCTCCATATTAAGAAAACAAAGATTCTCACCATTAGGCCGATTGATTGGCAGGATTGTGATGGATGGTGAAGAGATTGAGACTGTAAACAGCTTTAGTCTGCTTGGTTCTGACAATTAACACTCTTGGCACAAGGAGCCAGGAAATTAAAAGAAAAAAATGCATTGGAAAAGTCTGCTGTTAAAGACCTCTGCAAAGTACTGAAAAGCAGTGATGTCAGTCCTGCACAGAATGGGAGAACACCATAGAAAAAAAAACTCAAATTATCAAAAAAGAACAGACTTGAAAGACTAGAGAAACCCCCAAAATTGTTGCTCTGAGACAATCTTTAAAACTGAAACTAAAATCATCCCCTTCAGTTAAGTTCACAAAATTAATTCACAAAAGAAATACTGTAATTCATAAGTACTATTCTTTAAAATGAATACTTTTTTATATTATCAAAATTAATAATAAGACATAAATAGCACTCATCCTAACGGGAAATTGAGAATTTAAGATGTAGTGTAGGGAAGTGAGCTTAATGGAAATAGAAAAACTAGGATGAAAAGAACAATATTGAGACATTTTTAAAATGTAGCAAATGTCAGTGAACAATACATATGTTGTTATGTGCCCTGGAGTAGCTGGACCATAGCTGATCCTCCAGTGAGTTTTGTTTTGATGGAGATTTTTGTTTTATTTTATACTGTTTTACTTTAAAAGTTCATACACGTTGTTTTTTACACCAGATCTCTCCAATTTTCTTAACCTACTTCTCCCTTCACTCATCAAATTGTGCACCCCCATGATTACCCTACCCCCACCCATCCTCACCCCTTTGCTCCCACCCACTTAGATCCTCATACACATTTTACTAGTTATCTATTTTTACATAAGAACAATTACTGTATAAGACCATTATTGTAGAAATAGATATCCAGTGAGTTTTCAAAGCAGTAAATCACACAGAAGGAGATTGCCCATTTCTCTCCCTCAGAGCATATCTCTTTTGGTTGACAGTTCATCCCCTTACCACTAAGCCACCAGCACTGCCTGAACAATATGTATAAAAAATTGGTAAATGAAGATTTAGCAGTCAGTGGGATGTTCAGTATTCTTCTCAAAAATCACATATCCAAGACATCAATTCTTCTCCGTCATCCTTATTAATTGCATAACTCTCAGATACATAGCAAGTGATTGAAAAGATCAGGCACACCTTAATCCTCAAACTGACATCATTGCTCCTCAATAATGATGGAATGTTAATGGTGTTGCACATTCTTTTATAGTGTTTTGAATTGTCTTCCTGAGCTGCCTTATAAAATCTTCTATTCAGTTCTTTTATTTCAGCATCTCTTCCCTTTGTTTTGGCTTCTTAACAGTCTAGCACAATTTTCAGGGTCTTTCTTGACATTAAATTTGGGTTTATTTTTTTCTTTTTCCTCTATATTTTTAGTGACTTTTTGCTGTTTATGGATAATAACCTTGATGTCATCCCACAATTAATCTGATTTTTATTATTGATATTTAGTGTTCCAAATCTATTCATAAAATGATCAATTCAGGTGGTATAGATTCAAGATCATATTTTGGTTCTGGTAGACTTGTTTTCATTTTCTTCTGCTTCAATTTGTACTTGCACACAAGTAATTGATGGTCTGTTCCACTGTTAGGACCTGGTCTGGGTTTCACTGCTGATATTGAGCTTCTCCAACATATTGCATGTTGTTGCTGCGTACCATAGGTTCGGAACCAACCCATAGCTGACCCTTCAGTGGGTTTTCAGAGGCAGTTAATCCCACAAGAGGAGATTGCTTATCCTTCTCCTGCAGAGCAGCTGATGACTTCAAACCATATGCCTTCAGGATTGTAGCGCTGCTTCTTGCCACAAGGCCACCAGAGCATCCTAATATATTGCATATATGTTGTTGTTGGTGTTGTTAAGTGCCGTCGAGTCACAGGCAACTCATAGCAACCCTATGAATGAAAGTCCTGGACACCTCCTGTATAACTTTCATCCTCTCTCCAGGTTCATAGGGTTTCTGGTACTTTTAATTACTCTTTGAATAAAAGTTTACAAAAATTGGTTTTTCATTCACTCACTCACTATTTGTGGTGTCTTTTATCCCCCTTTCCGTCTTCCATTTCATAATACAAGTCTGGTTCTAGATGGTTAATTATATTACATATAATATCAGTGTCCATTCTTGACAGATTGGCCTCCCTTTCACCTATTCTATGGCAATGTTCAGTGTTTATCCATACAATTCATTCTCTTCCTGACATCTCTTCCCCATAACCTTCCTATTTTCATAATGGTGTAATATTTCATTATACAGTACTTGGTCTTTTGTGAATGAGTTATTTCACTCAGATAATGTTCTCCAGATTTGTTCATGTTGTGTAGTGTTTTGACAGCTCTTCATTGTTTTTAAATGCCATCTAAGAAAGAAATGGAATATTAACATACTAGTACTGGTGAAATGAGACAGATGGGCATGGGACACTTTGAGTCAGAGGATGATATAATCTACTATGCAGGAGATGAAAAGGTGAGGAAAAATGGGGTTGCTTTCATACTTAAAGTCATTTCTAGATTCGTCTTGAAATACAATTTTGTGAGTGAGTAAATAGTATTCCTACACATACAAGGAAGCCCAGTGAATACCACTATCATTCAAATATATGCACCAACAACTAGAGCCAAAGAGGAGGAAATAGAAGATTTCTACCAACTTTTGCAATTAGAGAACTGAATGTGCAAAAAGATTCATTAATAATAATGAGGTGATTGGAATGCAAAAGTTGGGAACAGAGAAAAAGGATCAGTAGTTAGACAACATGGACTTGGTGACAGAAATGAAGCTGGAGATGGAATTTTGCACAAGAATGTATTTATTGTAAATATGTTTTATAAGAGACATTAATGCAGGCTATACACATGAATTTCACCTGATGGTATGTATAAGAATCAAATTTATTACATCTGTGGAAAGAATTGCTGGAGAAGCCCAATATCAGTTGTGAAAACTAGGCCAGGTGCTGACTGTGCAACAGACCACTGTTACTCATATGTCAGACCACTGACTACTCATATGCAAATTCAAGATGACGCAAAGGAAAATTAAATCAAATTCACAGGATTTAAAATATGACCTTGAGTCTATCCCACTTGAATTTCAAAACCATCTCAGGAACAGGTTTGAGGCCTTAAACATTAATGAGCAAAGACCAGTTGAGCTGTGAGAGGATATTAAGAATATCATCCAGGAAGAATGCAGGGGGTCATTACAAAGAGGAAGAAAAGACCAAGATGAATATTAGAAGAGACTCTGAATATTGCCTTAGAGCTCCAAGAAGCCAAAGCAAAGGGAAGAAATCAAGATATTAAGGAGCTGAACTGAAGATTTCAAAGGGCAGGATGAGAAGATAAAGTATTATGATGAAATGTGCAGAACTGGAGTCAGAAAATCAAAGGGGCTGAACTTGCTCATCATTTCATAAGCTGAAGGAACTGAAGAACAAATTCAAGCATCCAGTTACAATATTTAAGGATGCTTTGAGCAGAATATTAAATGATCCATGAAATATTAAAAGAAGATGGAAAGAATGTACAGAGTCATTGTACCAAAAGGAATTGACTGACAGAAGAATTTCATGAAACAACATATGACCAAGAGCCTGGGAGGAAGAAGGAAGAAGTTCAGGCTGCTCTGAAAGAACTGGCAAAAAAACTAGGCCCCAGGAAATGAGGGCATATCAATTGACATATTTCAACAAACAGACGTTGCCCTAAATGTGCTCACCAATTTGTGCCAAGAAATCTGGAGGACAATCATCTGGCTGACTGACTGGAAGAGATCCATATTTGCTCCTATTCCAAAGAAAGGTGGCCCAACAGAGTATGGAAATTATTGAACAATATCATAAACATCACATGCAAGCAAAATTCTACAGAAAATGATCCGAAAACGACTGGAACAGCACATCAGCAGAGAACTGCCAGAAGTGCAGGCTGGCATTAGAAGAGGCTGTGATACTACGGATATTATAGTTAATGTTAGATGGATCTTGGCTGAAAGCAGAGAGTACCAGAGGAATGTGTTTCATTGACTATGCAAAGGCATTTGACTGTGTAGATCACAATAGACTAAGGCTAACTCTGAGAAAAATGGGAATCCCAGAACATTTGATCATGTTTATGTGAAACCTATACTTGAACCAGGAGGCAGTTATCAAAATAGAGCAAGGAAGCACTTTATGATTCAAAACTGGAAAGGGTGTATGCCAGTGATGTGCCCTATCTCCATACCTTCTCAATGAGGAGAAATGTGGCATCAGGATTGGAGGAAGACTCATTAACAATTTGTGTTATGCAGATGACACAACCCTGCTTGCTGAAACTGAGGAGGACCTGAAGTACTTGTTGCAGATGATCAAGGGCTGCCGCCTTCACTATGATTGAAACTCAACATCAAGAAAACAAAGATTCTCACCACTGGGCCAATTGGCAGCATCATGATAGATGATGAAGAGATTGAGACTGTTAACAGCTTTAGTTTGCTTGGCTCCACAATCAACATTCTTGGTACCAGCATCCAGGAAATCAAAAGATGAATTACACTGGAAAAGTCTGCTGTCAGAGACCTCTCCAAAGTACTGAAGAGCAATGATGTCAGTCTGGAGACTAAGGTGCACCTGATAAAGGCCATGATCTTTGCAATTACTTGTTATGCTTCAAAAAGCTGGACAATGACTATGGGTAATAGAAGGAGAATTGATGTCTTTGAGCTGTGGTGTTGGAGAAGAGTACTGAATATACCATGGACTGCTAGGAGAACAAATAGGTTTGTCCTAGAGAGGGTGTAACCAGGCTGCTTCTTGGAAGCAAGGATTCTGAAGTTTTGTCTGACATACTATAGACATGTTGCAAGAAGGGACCAGTCCCTGCAAATGGATGTCATCCTTGGGAGGGTGAAGGGACAGCACAAGAGAGTTAGACCCTCAGTGAGATGGATTGATTCAGTGACTGGAGTAATGAGGGTAGGTGTATAAGAGACAATAAAATTGGCACAGGATAGAGCAGGTTTTAGGGCTGTTATACATAGGGTCACTATGAGTTGCACTACATAACTATACTCTGTGCGTGAATATACCAGTTTCTCCATTTGTTTATTCACGGGCACTTGAGCTGTTTCCATCTCTTTGGCATTGTAAATAATGCAGCAATAAACACAGATGTGTACACTTCTGTTTGTATCCTATCTCTGATTTCTTTAGGGCATATTCCTAGTCGTGGGATAGCTGGGTCAAATGGTATCGCTATTTTCAGTCTTCTGTGGAAGTGCTAGACTACCTTCCATAGTGGTTGCACCATTTTACACTCATCAGTAATGCATGATTAGAGTTCTAATCTCTCTGTATTCTTGCCAACATTTGTTATTTGCAGTACTGTTGAACTTTGCTATTGTTGCTGGGGTGAGACAGTATCTCATTTTTGTCTTGATCTTTTATTCTTAGATGGCTAATGATCTCAAGCATTTGTAACATTCTTTATGTTACTTGGCCATCTGAATACCCTCTTCAGTGAAGAGTCTTTTCATATCTTCTTCCTGCTTTGAATTTGGGTTGTCTTTTTCTTGTTGTTTTACTAGAGCATTCTATAGCTTTTGCGATATGAATCTCTTATCATATATGTTATTAGTACATATGTTTTCCTTTTCTGTGGGCTTCATTTTTGTCCTATGGGAGACGTTTTCTGATGCACCTAGGATTTTCTTTATAGAAGGTGTCACCCATCCATTTTATTGGCTCCTGTCTGTGAATTCTTGATTATCTATGAAAGTCTGTTCATGCCATAGATTAGGGCTTCTAAATTTGTTTCTATTTTCTAATGAACTTTATTGTTTTTGTTTCACCACTAGACCTCTGATGCACTTTGAGTTGTTTTTTGATGTATTGTTTTTTATGTATAGTGTGAAATGTGGACCTTGTTTCAGTTTCCTGTGGATTTTTGGATAACTGATTTTGCCAGTATAATTTGTTAGAGAATATTGCTTCCCCAGTTAATGTATTTTTTTTTCTCTTTGTGAAAGATCAGTTGCCCATTGTTGGATGGGTTGAGTTCTGAACTCTTGACACTATTCCATTTGTCTAGGTGTCTATTGCCATACATGTACCATGTTATTTCTATTACTCCAACTGGGTTTGAGAACAGGGAGAGGGAACCCTCATACTTTTGGTTTTTCTATAGAGCTTTGCCTAGTTGGGGTCTCTATCCTTCCCATGTAAAGTTGGAAACTACCTTTTCATCTCCTTGAAGAATGCCCGCAGTATTTGTGTTGGAATTGCATTGATCTGTATATTGCTTTTAGTAGGCTTCTCATTTTTACTATATTGAGGCTTCTCATCCATGAACATGGTATATTCTTTCATTTGTCTGGGTCTCTTTTTGCTCATTGTTGTAGTGTTTTAAAATTTTCTCCTTATAGGTCTTTGTGTTTTTAGTTATGTTTATTCCTAAGTATTCCATCTTGTGGTTGACTATTGTACTTAGTATAGTTTTTCTTATTTCTTGTTCTATATCCTCTTTGCTACCACCAAGATTTCTACTGTTTTGTTTTGTGTTTTTAAAAAATGCTGATTTTGTATCCCACCATTTTGCTGAATTATTCTACTTGATCCAATAGTTTTCTTGCTCAGTCTTTGGGGTTTTCTGTGTACATTCTTTTACCATCTGCATATATCATTTTATCATTTCTTTCCTGATTGGAGTGCCTCTAATTTCCTTCCCTTGTCTTATTGCTCTATCTAGGGCTTATAATATGATACTCAGAAGTAGCACCCAGATGCACATGTAATACTAAGAGTAGCAATAAGTGTTATGATTGTCTGGTCGCTATTCACAGTGGTAATTCCTTTAATCTCTCTCCCTGGAGGATGAAGTTAGTTCTTGGTCTAGCATACATATTGTAGAGGGAAATTTTTTAACAATATTATTTTCATAGGTTGAATTGTGTCCTCCCTAAATACCTGTATGCAATGATACGGTGTTGCAGCTAGGTAATGATTCCCCAAAATTTGATAATCCAAATATTTGTAAAAAGATCCATGGTGGAACGTAATTCTCCTTAATCTTACCCCATTCCTAAACTGATGTAAGGAAAGTTTCCTCAAAATACCTGTGATACCTTTTACCTTACTATTGGTATTGTGTTGCTTCTAGTCAGAACCCACCCATAGCTGACCCTCCAGAGTTTTTTCAGAGACAGTTAATCTCATAGGACAAGATTATCCATCCTTTCCCCATGGAGCAGCTGGTGGATTTGAACCTTGTGCCATTAGGATTACAGTGCAGCTTCTTGCCACTAGACCACCAGTGCTCCCTTTTATAAAAAATTAAATTTTATTAATTTTAATGAACATTTACAGAGATTTGGGGTTTCCATTCATTCATTGTTGCAGTATTTTCTCTACCCACACCCCCCCCCAATTCGTTCCTCTTTTTTTTCTCCCTCTTGAAAGTCTGTTTTAATTGTCCCATTGCCACAGTGCTTGTCAAAGCCAGTTCTGGTTAATCTCCTTTGTCAGTGTGTCCTTTGCCATTCCCTATCACTCCTCCCTGAGAGAGACTTCTCCCTGATTCATAAGGAAAAGGGGATGGCATATTCTCTTAGCTACTTCGTGCTGAAAAGGGATGCTGTAGATTTCAGGGTGAAGATCTTCTCTCACTACTCTAAAGGGCCCCTTTGGCAATAGGAAACGCATAGACTATTGTGGAGATTGACTTTGGAATTTAGATGCACTGTTATCAATTGTGCTTAGCCATACATGTTCATATCTTTGCAGATGTATCATGGAACTGTTGCAGCCTAGAAGACACAAATATAACAAGTTAAAAGTACATGAGTCAAAAATTAAAAAGCAATAATATTCCGAGTAGAAGTTCTAATAGTGGCACAATTCAAGTTACAGAGGGAAGGTAGTTCTTAAAATAAAAGGCCTATTGACTAGCACTTTGTCTATTATAGTATAAAGGTTAGGGACCACAAGATGTAGAGGCTCAACAATGTGTCATTTATTGTTCTTTAGTCCTGGAGCAAATTTCATCTACCACTGGGTTGTTTTATAGCTTGGAAGTTTGCATGCAAGGCAGAGGTGAAGTAAGGAACTGCTTATGAGGTTTTCCATCAATTCCAACAACTAAGAAATAGTGAGAAGAGTTGGGACCTCAGAAGACTTTTAGGACCAAATAGTAGGCTCTTGTGTCCAGGAGAAAATGAATATACTCACCAGTAATGTTAATGCTCACCCACAACTCTTCTGGGAGGATCTAAATCATTGAAGCATCCTCCTTTGTTTCCAGCTGGGAGCTGGGGCCTGTCAGTCCTGTCAGCCACGAGGACCTGATGTGGACCACCCTTGACCAAGTGTCCTTCAGAGCCACACTTAAAGCAAGTGAGTGGGAGCTTCCTCTCTACTCCCTTGCCTATCTGTGGTTCCCGTCTGTGACACTGTCTACTGAAGTGGCTCAGCTTTCCACAGTGGAAGCAATTCTGACCTCCTTTATTACCTTTGGGTGGCACACCAGTGTTCCCTTTTGTCTTACTAGACTTGTCCACCAATATTCATAACATCATTATTCACCATTGCAAGAACATGGGAACAGCACAGATGTCCAACCACTATCAAATGGAGTGAGAAATTATGGTACATTCACACGATGGAATACTATATCATGCACAGGAGTAATGATTTTGTAAATTATTACCTATATTAGGAAGGAGGGGAGAGAATTATGCTGAGTAAACGAACTCAGCCACACAAGGACAAATACTGTATTAAACTATTATAGAATGAGTATGAGGATCTGGAGGGGGTGGAAATAGAGGGATGAGGATGTGCAGGGCCTGGAGGAGGAGATTAATCATGGGGTTGTACAGTATGTTGGGTGGAGGATGAGGGAAATTAGAAGACTCTAGCCTGGAAAACGATGCATTTGAATTTTGTAAATAAACTAGTATAATAATTTTTTTTTTTTTAAAAAAAAGAGGAAAATGAGCTGAGATGGGTGTGAGGAGGATCCTCAATATAACCCAGGAAGAATCACCAGGAGTGGAGTGAGTCCTTTGGAACCTGGGCCCCTGCTCAAGAAAGATGCTTGATACTAAGGAAGGTCAGGACCTGTGAAGGCCTGAGATGCTCAACGAAAATAAATAAATTCCTCGGTTAATAACAGAGACAGACTTCTCCTAGAGTGTAAAGCGTGAATTTTATAGTTCATGAACCTTCAAGTTTCTTAAACTCTAAATTCCTTTTTGTTGAAGTGAGTTATTTGTGGTACATCTGTTATAGCAGTAGCATTAAATAATTAAGTCAATTAGTCACTCAAGTTCTTTACGTGTGAAAAGATTACCCTAATTATCCTTTCTTTTTGCATCAGTTGTATTTTTCTAAGACTTTAATTTCATCTAATGTGTAAATTTACTGACAAAGTTAATTCATTATGTTCTCCTGGTGTTGTTAAAGTTTTTGTTGTCTTTCTTATTTTTTTTAGCCTTCTTCCTCTTAATTGTAAATTATTTTAATCTTTTGAATTTCTGATTTCCTTTACTGTATTTTTCCCATTTTATATGTTTATCATTTCCATAAAATTGGGAAGCAGAGTGTTTGTCTGCTGCTCAGTGAGCCTATTTTAACTTAATATGTATATTTTAATAATATCTCTAAGAGCTGCTTTAACCACACTCCATGAACTATTTTTAGAATACCATTATTCTTTTTCCTTTCATCCATTTAAGGTTTTTTCCCCTTAAAAATTGAGAATCGGTCTTATATATGATCAACTCTTATTCATTTAAAATTTTACAATTTCATTTTACTGGTATCAATGCAACTTGGCAGCAGCGGCAGCAGCTCATTTGTCCCAGTTCTTTCACTACTGGGAATATACACCGAGGAAATCAGAGCTAAGACAAGAACAGATGGATATCTGTACACCTACTCAATATCACACCAACATGTTTACTACAGTACTATTCACAATAGCAAGAAGATGGAAACAGCCTCAATGGTCATCAATAAACATATAGATAAAGAAATTGTGGTACATTTCACTCAATGGAATACTATGCAACATTAAAATGAACAACTTCTAAACCCTATACAATGTAGATGAGTTTAGAGGACATTATGTTGAGTGAAATGACTCAGTCACAAAAGGACAGAGACTGTATAAGATCATTGCTGTGAAAATATGATTGTGATTGGAGAGTGGCAGGGAGAAAAGAAGTGGAACATACAGGCAATGAACATTACAAAGGATCAAGAGAAGACAGAATCAAAGTAGGAAGGATGGATCAATGGACAATATGGGCATTGCAATTAGCAGCAATGGCACATACAACTGTTCAAACAGAGAAGGTGTAAAGGAGAAGGAGGGGAGGGGAAGGAGAATGAGAAAATACTAGGGCAGCAAAGATCAGTGGACGGATGGGTGCAGTGAAAGGACAAGCAAGGTACACAGAGGATTTGATGAGATATTGCCATAAAATGCATTGATCAAATGTAATTAATGTTATAAAACAAAATATATGTGAATAAATGAAAATAAAGTAAAAAAATAAATTAAAAAGACACGTTGCATTAGGAAAATATGGTGTTAAGGACCTCTTTAAAGTGTTAAAGAGTAAAGATGCCTGTTTAGAGACTAAAGTGTGCCTGACCCAAGCCATAGTATTTTCAAGTATTTCATAGGCATCTGAAAGATGGACAATGAATACGGAAGACTGGACAATCAATGCCTTTGAATTGTAGTGTTGGTGAAGAGTATTGAAATTTCAAGGATTTCCCAAAGAACAAACCCAACTCTGTCTTGGAGAAAGTGCAACCAGCGCGCTCTTTAGATGCAAGGATGGCGAAACTTCATCTCATTTATCTTGGACATACTGACAGGAGGCACCAGTCCTTAGACAATGACATGTCGGGGATCATTGGAAAAGGGGAAGACCTTCAATGAGCTGGGCCCACACAGTTACTGCAACACTGAGTTTATAACAAGGATCATGGGGATGGTGCTGAACAGGGAAACGTTTTGATCCGCTGTCCATAAGATCATGCTGAATTCTAATCACAATGACACAATGGTACCTAACAACATTTATGTAAGGTGTTCTCCTAAGTATTTAAGTTACAATGGTGAGCACAATAGATCAAAAATCATGTCTTCATGAAGTTTCTTTTCTATTGTCAATTATAGATGTCCTGTATGATTAAAAAGAACATGCATTCTGGTTGGTGCAGTGTTCTATGGCCATTAAGGTTACTTTTCTTTCTATTTAAATCATGTATAGGCTGAATATTTTTGGGAGTGTCTGTGCTTTTTTATACCAACTCTGAGAAGTAATTTAAAATTTCCCACTGTGACAGAGGATTTGCAGTTTTCTTGTTACTATCCTAAGCAGCAGATCCTTTTCAAAGATAACTAATCTCAGGATTAACAAACATCTTCTGTTTCATAGTTTTAAATAGATTTAATAGTCCTATTTAACTAACTATATTTGTTTTATAACAGCTGCATTGGTTTTGCCTAGTCTTGTTGTTGTTGTCAGGTGCCGTTGAGTGTGACTCATAGCAACCCTATGAACAGATTTGAATTCTGTACCTTCCCGTTTCATCCTCACCATTTCTGACACACTGAGCCCACTGCTGCAGTCACTGTGTCAACACATCTTTTTGGAGGTCTTCCACCTTTCCAAACATGATATCCCTTTCCAAGGAATAGATTCTTACAGCAATATGTCCAAAACATGAGAGACAAAGCTTCACCATCCTTGCTTCCAAGGAACACTCTGGGTACACACCTTTTCCAAGACATACCTGTTTATTGTTTTGGCAGTCCACGAGGTATTCTGTACTCTTTTACAACACCACAGTTCAAAGGCATCAGTTCTTTTTCTGTCATTCTTATTCATAAATCCAGTTTTAAGGTACATAATAAGTGATAGAAAAGACCATGGCCTGAGTCAGGCACACCTTAGTCTTCAAACTGACATCACTGCTCTTCAGTATTTTGGAGAGGTCACTGACAGCAGCTTTGCCCAAAGCAATCCGTCTCCTAGTCTACCAACTGCTGGTACCAAGGATGCTGATTGTGGATCCAAGTAAGACGAAATCATGGACAGTTTCAGTAGCTGTGCACAATATCTCGAACCCTCCCCTCTCCTGAACCAATCTCACCATTTCCGATACACCTCTCCTTATTACTTTATATAGTATATTTTGCTGCTAAACAAAAGATCAGTGGTTTGAATCCACCAACTTTTCCATGGTAAAAAAATGAGCAGTCTCCTCCCATTATGAAAAACTAGAGTGAATTAATGAAAATCTAAATTCTCTGTAAATGGTCATTAAAATAACAAATAAGTAGTTGTTGTTGTTTTTAAAACAAACTTGAAAAGCTGATGGAATGTTGCTGAGTCCAAATCAACTCGACACCAGTGGTTTGGGTTTGTTATCTTGCTGTTGTTGTGTGCTGTTGAGTCACAATCAACCCATAAGTGACTCACCAGAGGGTTTTCGGAGGCAGTACATCACATGTGAGAAGACTGTCCTTCCTTCTGCAGAGCAGCTGGTGGATTTGAACCACTTCCCTTTGGGATTGCAGAGCAGCTTCTCACCACTAGGCCACCAGAGCTCTCTAGTATCCTGTCTTCTGGGCCACACTCCCTAAACCATGAGAATTCTCTCCTTTCCATCAAAGCTGTATGATCACTGGCCATGTCTGTATGTATCCAGTTATCTAGCCAGTATAGGTCAAAAGTCCATTTTGTCTCCCCGGAATACAGTTTTCTTTATTATTTCTGATCCAAACTTAGTATACAAACTTGAAGTTCCCCTGAAAAGAAGTTTTAGTGTCACCTGACACTTACTGTATTATTTTACAGATGTTCTATGTTTTAAAACTTAACATTTCTATATGCCAAACATTGTGCTGGGAATGCTGGACTCAGAGTGTAATGGAACTTGCTTGTAAAGACAGTATAATGGAAAAAGTCACATTACTAAATGTGTACCATGTAGAGGTTACAGCTACATGAACAGTGCAGCTATTCACTCAGCCTCAGGGCAGGATCCCCAGAAGAGTTGACACTCAGGCTAGATCTTGAAATAGATTCTGATAATGAAAAACATATTACAGGACAAAAAAAAATCTTTTTTTCAAAGAAAATATTTTTTCATTGACGCCTAATCAAAGTTCTCAAATACATGGTGCCCATGTTACCATCCTTTCCCCTTCATGGTAGACATTGATAAATGAAACAAAAAACATTTCCTAATTGTTCATGCAACACAATTCTCTGTGACTGACAAAAATACAGAAATTAAGCCAACGATTGATAATAAAATGGATTTATGTTCAAGACCTTCGTTGACCGTTTCTCTTTGGGTCAAGATGTGAAAGGTCTAACCAGGAGTCAAGCTGAGAGGAAAGGCCCTAAAATTCTAATAGGAAACAATCAGAACTACACGGGAATTTTAAAAATGAAAACACTCAGGTTACATGCCAGATTGATTCAATCCCAATCTCTGGGGCTGAGGAAAAGGCTTCAGAATTTTTCAAAGCTTGCTCAGTGATTACTTGTGCATTCAAGTTTGAAAATGGCCACCCTTGGACCTTGCTCTAAAAGTCACGGCCATGGAGTTGGAACTGCCTCAGAGCTGACCTTCCAGTAGGTTTTCGGGAGGCTGTAAATAGTATGTGTGTGGGAGATGTGGGTGCATTAGAATTGCTAGGTAGCCTCAGGCTTTGGGTTAGCACAATTCCCCAAGGATCACACTAGTCAGGAAGAGCCAAATGCACTAAGATGAGCAAACTGCACTCCGGGAAAAAGAGTTCCAGGGCAAGAAGTTGTTGTCTCTGGCCTGCAGCCTGCTGAAGACGCACCTTAGTCCTCAAATTGGCATCACTATTTCTCAATTAAAGAGTAATGTGAATTAGCCAGATCAATGCTCTGATGCAAAATTGCCTTATCTTTTGTATACTCTTTACAAGTTCAGTTAAGCAATGTCCCTCCAAGGGATAAAGAAGGAACCAGGTTAAACTCAATCCCTAACATAAGGCCTAACATCAGTGATTGTGGGGATGGGGCAGGGTTTCCTGCTATGATGCTTAAGGTTGTTGTGCGTTGGAGCCAATCAAAGGTACTTCACCAGCACCCTCATTCTTCTTGGTGAGATGACTTCTCACAACAGTGGGGCCAAGTTGCAGTTAGAGCTGAAGTTCCCAAACACTGTCCTGGACCAACAGTATCAATTGACTTAAGAACTACTTAGAAATGCAAGTTCCAAGCCCATGTTAGCTCCATTGAACTTGAAACTGTGTTGGGCCAGCATTTTAACAAGCCATCTGGGAGATTCTGGAACCTGCTACATTTCAGAACCACCGCATTAGAATACAGCAGCACTGGTGACACAGTGGTTAAGACTCTCAACCGTTAGCTAAAAGGCTGGAGGTTTGAACCCACCAAGGAAGAAAGCACTTTACTTCTGTAAAGATGATGTCAGTGGAATCCAATTCATAACAACCCTCTATTGAGTTTCCCAGGCTGTAAATCCTTACAGGAAACGGTCCACCTTTCATCCTCAGAGCAGGTAGAGACTGCCAGCTTTTCAGTTAGCAGTCGATCCATTAGCAACCTACGATGCCACCAGGGCTCAGCCTCATAAACCCTAGGACAACTCACTCTATTCTAAAGGGGCACTGAGCGTGCAACTGAGCAGTGGGTTTGGTTTTAACTGTTGTAACACAAAATCACCCAATCCTTTTGGAGAAGCAAGGTGTCAGTGTTACAAATTACATAGAGATGAATAACGTTAGGTTATCTTCCTTCCAAGTAACCAAAACAGTTGAGGTCTTGCATTAGGCAAATCAAATGCACAGGAATATGAAATGTTATGACCTCAAAACAATCTGTGACTTGATGAATGAGAAAAAGTTTTAATTCATTGTAATTAAATCAAAACACAAGATTTAAAATTTTTAATTTTAATTGAAATTTTAACTAAAGTTTATAGAGAACTTAGATTTCCATTCATTCATTGTTGCACATTTCCCTCCTTACTCACCCCCAAGTTCACTTTTCTCTTTGAAAAAAAAAAATCACTGTTGCACAATTACCTCTCCCCTCCGCAGCCCACCTTGCTATACAGCTTATTCTGGACTGTTGTTATGCAAATAATACCTAATTATATATTCCTTTTAAACACTTTTTTCTCTCATCTGTTTCAATGCAGTGTACTTTATTTATCCCCTTTTTTAAAAGTTTCCACCCAATTCCCATGTCAGTCCTGTTTTATAGCAGTGGCATTATGTTGTATTTGTCGTTTTGTGACTATTTCAGTCAGCATAATGTTCCCCCAGGATCACCCACTTTGTATAATATTTCATGAGTTCCTTGTTTTTCAGTACTGCATAGTATTATATTGTGTGAATGAATATACCACAGCTTCTCTATCCATTTGTTTGTTGATGGGCACTTGGGTTGTTTGCATCTCTTTGCTTTTGTGAACAATGCAGCAATAAATATAGGTGTGTATATATCTGTTTGGGTGGCAGTTCTAATCTTTATGGTATATTCTCAGTAGTGGTATTGCTAGGTCAAATGGTATTTCTATTTCCAACTTTTTGAGAAAGCACCATACTGCCTTCCAGAGTGGTTGTACCATTGTACAATCCCACCAACAATAAGTAAGGGTTCCAGCTTCTCCACAACCTCACCAGCTTTTGTTGTTTGCTGCCCTATTGAATTTTGCTATTCTTACTGGGGTAAGATGGTTATCTCATAGTTGTTTTGATTTGCATCTCTCTTAGAGCTAGAGATTTTGAATGTTTCAAGTGTTTGCTTGCCATCTAAAAGTCATCTTTAGTGAAGTGCCTGTTCATACCCTCTGCCCACTTTGCAGTTGAGTTGTTTACGATAATCTCGTGGAGCTGGAGCATTCTATAAATTCTAGATATAAGTCCCTTACCAGACATGTTATTACAAATATTTTTCCCAGTCTGCGGCTTTCCTTCTTACCTTGTTGGATTTTTCTGATGTGCATAGAGATTTGATTCTTAGAAGATCCCATTCATCTATTTTATTCTTTCCTGGTTGTGGATTTTTCTGGATTCATGAAAGACTGTTCATCTTGTGGATTACGGCTTCCAGAGTTCTTCCAAGCTTTTCTCTGATGAAGTTTAGAGTCCTTGGTTTTAAATCTAGGTCCTTGATACACTTTGTGGTGTTTTGTGTTTATTTTTTTTTAAATTAATGAAAGTTTACAGACTTTGGATTTCCATCCATCCATTCATTCATTGTTGCACACTTTTCTCCCTGACCACCCCTCCCCCCAGTTCACTTTTTTCTTTGAAAAGTTAAAAAAAAAGAAATTTATTCCATTGTGATACAATCCCTCCCCACACCCGAGTTCACTCCAGAATGCAGCTTTCATTCTGGACTTGTCATGACAATAATACATCATGTAGTTCACCTAAACAGTTCTCTACCTCTTCTATTTCAATGCAGTATACATTATTTATCACCTCTTAGTTTCCCCCCAACCCCGACCAATGTCAGTTCTGCTTTACAACAGTGGCACTATTCAGTATTTGTCCTTTTGTGACTGAGATATTTCACTCAATGTCCTCCAGGGTCACCCATTTTGTGTCTTTCATGAGTTTCTTGTTTTTCAATGCAGCATAGTATATTCCATTGTGTGAATATACCAGAGCTTCTCTATCCATTTGTTTGTTGATGGGCACTTGATTTGTTTCTACTTCTTTGCTATTGTGAATAAAGCCACAATAAAAATGGGTGTGCATGTATCTACTTGGGTGGCAGTTCTGGTTTCTTTAGGGTATATTCCCAGTAGTGGAATTGTTGGGTCAAGTGTTATTTCTATTACCAACTTTTTGAGAAAGCGCCATACTGCTTTCCATAATGGTTGCACCATTTTACACTCCCACCAACAATGAATAAAGGTTCCTGTTTCTCTGCAATCTTGCAAGCATTTGTTGTTTGCTGTTCTGTTAAATTTTGCTATTCTTACTGGGGTGAGATTATATCTCATAGTTGTTTTGATTTGCATCTCTCTTGAGTTGGTTTTTGTGTATGGCATTAGTTGTGGGTCTTGCTTGAGTTTTCTGCAGATAGTTTTCCAATTCTGCCAACCCTATTTGTTAAAGAGGATGTCATTTCCCTACTTAACTGATTTCACCTTGTCAAAAATCAGTTGACCATAAGTAGATGAGCTGATTTCTGGGTTCTCAATTCTATTCCATCAATCCATGTCTTTCACTGTACCTGTCAGGGTGTGAGATGCCTCCTACCTTGTTTCTTTTTCAGGAGTGCTTTGTTTTAATCATTGTAATTACATCAAAATAGATGATTTTTGCACATCCAAAAACGTCTCCAATAGGTAAAAAGGGAAGCCACTGACTGGGAAAAAGTATTCGGTAATAACATATCAGATAAGGGACTTATATCCAGAATTTATGAAATACTTGAGCACCACAAGATAAATAATCAATAGAAAAATGGGCACAGGATATGAACAAGCACTTCACCGAAGATGACATTCAGATGGCTAACAAACACATGAAGAAATGCTCAAAATCCCTAGCCCTAAGAGAGATGCAAATTAAAACAACTATGAGATATCATCTCACCCCAGTCAAAATAGCAAAATTTAACAGAACAGCAAAAAACAAATGCTGGCGAGGTTGTGGAGAAACTGGAACCCTGATTCACTGTTGGTGGGAGTGTAAAATGGTGCAACCCCTGTGGAAAGCAGTATGGCGCTTTCTCAAAAAGTTGCAAATAGAGATACCATTTGACCCAGCAATTCCACTACTGGGAATATACCCTGAAGAGACCATAACTGACATCCAAGCAGATATATGCACACCCATGTTTATTGCAGCTTTGTTCACAATAGCAAGGAGTTGGAAACAACCTAAGTGCCCATCAAAAAATGAATGCCTAGAGAAGTTGTGGTATATTCGCACAATGGAATACTATGCTGCATTAAAAAACAAGGAACTCATGCAATATTTTTCAAAATGGTTGACTCTGGAGAACATTATGCTGAGTGAAATATCCCAGTCACAAAAGGACAAATATTACATGATGCCACTGTTGTAGAATGGGACTAACCTCAGGGTTGGGGAGAGACTGATATGATGTGTTCAATAATGTATACTGCACTGAAACAGAGGAGGGAGAAAACTGTTTAAGAGAGATATGTGACTAGGTATTTCTGTCATCACAGGAGTCTAGAGCGATAGCTACATGGTGGATGGGACCTGGGGGAGGGTTTGTAAAACAACGAAAGAATCTTTTCTTTTACTTTTCCATAATTTTTGACTCATGTACTTATAACTTGTTAAATTTGGGTCTTCTAGGTTGCAACACCCCCATGATACATCTTCAAGGATATGAACATGTACGGCTAATCACAATCAATAACAGTGCATCTGAATTCCAAAATCAATCTCCATAATAGTCTATGTGTTTCCTACTGCCAAAGGGGCCCTTTAGAGTAGTGAGAGAAGATCTTCACCCTGAAACCCACAGCGTCCCTTTTCAGCAGGAAGTAGCTAAGAGAATACGCCATCCTTTTTTCCTTATGACTCAGGGTGAAGTCTCTCTCAGGGAGGAGTGATAGGGAATGGCAAAGGACACACTGACAAAGGAGATTAATCAGAACTGACTTTGACAAGCACTGTGGCAATTGGACAATTAAAAGAGACATTCGGATGGCAGGGGAAGAAGAACGAACTGGGGAGGAGGGTGGAGAGAATGGTGCAGCAATGAAGGAATGAAAACCCAAAATCCCTGTAAATGTTCATTAAATCTAATAAAATTTAATAATAATAAAAAAATTTCCAGTATAAAAAAAATAGATGATTTTAATGAATTCTTGAGTCCCTTGAAGGAAATGAAAGACCGCTGGTGACTCAGTGGGTCAAGTGCACACATGCTAACCAAAAAGATCTGCAGCTACCTGTTGTGTGTCTCTGGGTCAGAACAGATCCACAGCTGACCCTCCAGTAGGTTTTCAGAGGCAGTAAATTATGAGACTATGCATCTCTCTCCTGCAGAGCAGCTGGTGGATTCAAATTGCATGTCTTTTGGATTGCAGAGTAGCTTTTTACCGCTAGGCCACTAACATGTGGCGACCTGCTTCCCTAAAATGTGCAATCTCCTCCTGTGTGATTTATAGTCTCCTGAAAACCTGCTGGAGGGTCAGCCAAGAGTAGGTTCTCACCTGATCACGAGAAAAGAGAGAAACCTATTCTACAACCTTGTTTAGAATAGGGTCTCAACTGCTCCTCTGAGCTAGTGAGAGGTCATTTGAATGTCAGGTGAGCTCTAATGCAATCTAAGCGGTATCCTTATAAAACAGGAGGACTCTGGAAGATGCACTGGGAAGGACTACCAGGTGAAGGTGCATTTACAAACCAAGGGAAACAATGAATGCCCATGGCTTCCAGAGCTGGAAAGGTCCCTGTTAAGTAGGCCTCGAGGACACAACCCTGAAGACGCCAAACCTCCAGCATTGGGAGCCGGTCTATTTCTCCTCTCGTAATCCACCCAGTTTGTGGTATTTTTACATGGCCAACACTAGAAAACTAAGGCAGTAGGTAAAGTTCTTTTCTCTTTGTCCTTGAAATAAAATCATTTCCTGATGTTGAGGGGAGAGGCCTTCTTGTTTATTTAAAAAAAAAATAAAATCTGTAGCCTTAGAATCCCCATGAAGCAGTTCTACTCTGTCCTCTAGGGGCACTATGAGTCAGAATCAATTCAATGGCAGTGGGTCTGGGTTTGGGTGTGAAGTAAATGAAAGAGAAATATAACTGCCACTGCTATAATCATAAGGGAAATAAGGACAATCCTAAAACTAGTCACCAAGAAGTTTCATGGACCTGATTTTTAAAATTCCCATTTTTCAGGACTGCAATCAGTCATGAACCAGTCTGTGTGATGCTGAATGTATAGTCAAGAAGGGGATGAAAATAAACATCAAGAAAAGCATTTTCCATGATCTTTTTTATTTAACATATATCGTACATGTAAACAACTTGCATAAAATCCATAAAAATACAATCCTCCTATGTAAATGCCACCTTATTCCTAATACATCTTTTCATTCTTTTAATGAAAATCTTTAATTCTCTGCTTTGATACTATGCTCCCTTAGCCAAGCCTGGTTAGATGCTTGTCTTTTTATAGAAATACTGTCCTTTGTTTTTTAAATGCCACAGCAATAAGCTATTTGTATCTCCACCTCATCCATCTGAACTTTGCTCACACTAAAGCAAAAAATACTCTTAAATGCTAATGATACATAAAATACTAAGGTTTAATACTGTTTTGTCATGTAAATTGGGTCTACCCCTTATTCCACATTGCCATAAAAGATATTTAGAGTTGGCAGCACCGGCTGTTGCTAAATAGGACCCAGACTGAGTGTTGCAGCTCACATACTGTGGCCTGGGTTCTAAACAGATTTATCTAAAATACCATCAGAACTTGCTGGTGGAGATACATTCATAAATACTGTTACAAAAGTATTCTTTAAAAAACAATTTCTAACATTCTCCATGTGTGAAATAGTATGTAAATACTTTGGGGTTCCCCCCAAAACAGGAATTTCCATTGATTACACGTGAATTTATTATGAAGGGGATTATTTTTTTTGGGGGGGGGAAGAATGGACAATAACTTTATAAGTATGATTTTTAAAATGTTAAGTGGAGGACAGACTTAGTCAGCTACACTTGGGTGAAAGGGTGGCTGAAGGCGAGCACAGCCCTGCTTCCCCCCAACCCTCAGCCTTGATGCCCTCTTGCCATTTTCATGGGGTGCCACAGGCTGCTCAAAATAAAGACTCCTAATCTACAACTCTGCAGCTGCTTTCTATTATCTGAGACTGGCAAACGTCGAAGGAATCAAACCAGCAAATGAGAACAAGGGTAGCTCCTCTGCACTGGCTCCAGGGAAGGTGACTGGGAACAGGGGATGCTTGTGCCGAAGGGCACCCCTTCCACCTGGTGCACTGTCTTTGCAGCTTCCTAACAGAAGATAGCGAGTGAGTGCTTCCCTGACCTGGCTCATCCTTTGTCTCTGGTAAAAAGGCAGAAAGGGAACAGGTCTTGCGTGACTCCCAGGAGTGGGCACGGGAAGCAGTCCTGAGGACTCTGGCTTCAGGCCAGTCCACAGGGAGGCTAACCTGCCTGTGGTTAATTAAATGTGTAGTCGGCCATGGTCATGGTTTGGTTAGGATTTAAAATTTAAAAAACTCACAGTTTCTCAGAACTAAGAAGATTTACCTTTTTGAAGAATCTCATTTCACCCACATTAACTTCTAAGAAAGAAATACTCGTACAAGAAATTCAAAGCAGGTTTTGAATTATTTTTACAAAAGGAAGACTGGATATACTCATTCTTCACACTGAAATGATGGAGGCTTGGACCAATTTATAGCATTGGATTTTATCACATTAAATAAGGGAAATTTATTTTAAAATAAAATATTAAAAACTCTATTTATTCAAAAGGTAAATCTTTTTGACAGGGAAATTGGTCATGTTCTATTATATCTTAATAGTTTTTTAAAAAATTACCGTATACCACAGCCCACAGTTTCATTGTGAATTATGTCTACTCAAACAGTTTGTAATTGCATTATATATGCAAGTGTTCAAAATTGATTTTCCTAAAATTACAGTTAAATTTGAAGCATTTCAAAGTGATTTAAAAGCGTTAAAATATAAAAATTCAAAGAACACTAAGAAATGAGAAAAATGCAGTTATTAAAATTCTTTTTTAACAACAAAAAATTACTTTGTAAGTAACTGAGTAAACAGCACTTATCTGACAAACGACGTTGGAGGAAGAGACAGAGAGAAGACATATTAATGGCGCAGTAAATCATCAAAGGAATTCAGTCCAAACCAGCAGACCAAAGGTTATTAATAAGGGGCAGGAAATGAATGCTTCATTAACAAATGCAAGAGAAAAGAAGAACATAAACAAGTGAAACAGATCATTTCATACAGCAAACACATATATCTACGCCCACTTTACTCTTACTCAAATTGATGGCAGAGACAGACATGACTGATGAGTTTACAATAATCAATAAAGTATCCAAATGATAGTAATAGCAAGAGGGAGAAGCACCAGCAAGGGGTGTCAATAAAATCAGCTCCTACTTAGTTCAGAATGGACTGTATTCTCTTATTCTTCTTGCCACATTTCTCTCACACAGGTAGCTTTGCTCACTTAAGCATGGATATTTAAGTTGTACAAGCACATATTAATTTGCATAGCAAATTGTAAGGGACATATTGAAATAATAACCAATGAATAAAGGTTTAATTACTTTTTACAATCAGCATGGTATTCAACTTCACCAAATAAAACGTTTTCTATTTGAAAACAGTTACCTATAAAAGTTTTGTGATTTGAATTAAAAACGATGTTATTACTTATTAGCAAAACATTAAAACCAGTACTGATGGGCTCTGTGGAAGCAGCAGTCATTCCTTTATAACTTCTAACACTTTGTAAACATTGTTCTGGAATACAGTAGTGAAGTGAGGCTTTGACTCCTTCACCAAGAGGTTACACAGCGGCGTTTTCCCGGCGTTAGCAGGATCCTCCACATCCCAGATCTCAGGCATACTGCAACCAGGCCTAGAAAATCCAATACAGAGATTAAAAATCAACATATATCAAATAACCTTAGTCCTGATTCTATTTTACTTGTCCTATTTAAACAGTTTAACAATTGATCATTTTTGTTGTTTGGTGCCCAAGTCGGTATGATACATAGCAACCCTATGAACAGCAGATCCGAACCCGGTCCTACTCTGTGCCATCCTCACAATCTCTGATACACTTGAACCCATTGTTGCAGTCACTGTGTCAATTCACCTGGTTAAGGGTCTTCTTCTCCTTCGCCGACCCTCTACCTTTCCAAGCGTGATATCCCTCTCCAAGAAACATGCCCAAAGTATATGCAATAAAGCTGTGTCATCTTTGCCTAACTCCTCTTTAGAGTACGTAAATGTAACAAGGAGTTGAAGGAGGACAAATAAGACCTACAAAATCCATGAATGCAGGCACTGGCGTAAAAGAGATTTGGGCTGCAACCTAGCTCGGCTGCTTTGCAACAACATGATGGCTGGACAGTTAACATCATTCAGTCTGTTGCTATATTTGTAAAACTGATTAAATAACCATGACAGAAGTTTGTTACGAGGAGTAATAGAAATAGATCTAGAATCTCATAATAGTTGTTGGCAGTGGGTGAGTTATGTTTTCTCAGAGCTGTTTTGTGGTGTGTTTTCTTTTTAAAAAGAAAACTTTTCCAGTAAGCCTTTTTATCTCCAGTTATAGACCCATCCCCCTATCTGAGACTATGAGGCAAGTTGTTGTTAGGTGCTGTCAACTAGAGTATGACCCACAGCAACCCTATGAACAGATGATTTGAACCCCGTCCTATCCTGTGACATCTTTACACTTCCCAACACACTAGAGCCTCATGAAGCAGTCACTTTCCAATCCACCTGGTTGAGGGCCTTACTCTTCTTCAACTACCTTTCCAAGCATGGTATCTCTTTCTAAGGAATAGCCCCTCCTAGCAACATGCCCCAAATATGTGAGGCAAAGTTTCATCATGTCTCCAAGGAGCACTCTGGCTGCACTTTCTCCAAGACATGTTTGTTCCTTTGGCAGTCCAGTGTATTCAGTACTCTTCTCCAGCACCATAGCTCCCTAACTAACAATAAAATAAAACGTGGTATTTCTTCTCCTCCATCTATCAAGTCCTACTTTGTATGTTTTAACTATTGCTAGAATTTCTAATCCGGGTGCTCTAGTGGGGTAAATAAAGTCATTGAGAGTCAGAATTGACTTGATGACAGTGAATTGCACTGCTGGTGAACAATGGTTTCATGGCCATCAAGCTGATGCCTCCTCACGGTGACGTCACGTTTCAGAGTAAAACTGTGACCTATCGGTTTTCCATGGCGCTAGCAGTGCAGCACATTCCACGCTGTGCTGTTAAACAGGTTAGCTGTTTAAATCCACCAGCTGCTTCATGGATGAAGGAGAGGCAGCCGGCTCCTGTAAAGATGCACTGACTCAGACACTTGATGGAGATTCACCACGAATCCAAATCTCATCCAAGGCAGTAGGGTTTGGGTTTATAATCCTTATAGGAATATGTGACCAGGCATTTCTTCCTTAGTACCTCTAAGTGGTGTGGTTCCCATTATCAACCTTCTCAGTGCCAACTGTGACATCCAGGGACAATTCTTTCATATTGGCTATTTCATTTCACATTTTTCCATTATAAAACAAGGCTATTATAAATTCTTTTTATCTCTCTCTCTTTTTTTTAACATGAGAAAGTGTGAACGCAGTCCCATACTACCACAAATTATGCACCTGAGTTTCCCACATTTGGGGAAACAGCAGGGGTCAGCACATCTGGAGTACAAAGGATAGGCCTCACCCTGGGAAAACTGCCTTCATGATCATGTAGCTCCCTTGCCAGGTAAGTATTATAAACATTCTTCAGCCTGTATCTGTTCTGCAATATCAACTTCTGAAGCAGCAGTATCGTTCTGTCAAAAAGCCAACATAATTTTTTTACTATGCATTTCAGCAAATGATCTCTGAAAAAGGTTCTACCAATGAGTGTTCCCACAGGTGTTTGAGTGCACAATTTTTTCACACCCTGAAAGAGAGCAGAGTCAACAAACATTGAGCAAGAAAGACTGGACTCATGTTCTCTGCCTTTTCATTTTCTCACATGTCAACACTAAACAGTACCTCTGGCTAGCGGGGATGGCATTTCACATGGATTCACAAGCTGCACCCATGAGGGCAGCAGAAAAGACATCAAAGGACATTACAGCAAATCTGCCACTTTTCCAAAGTGCTAAAGAGCAAGGATACCAGTTCAAACAATAAATTGTACTTGACCTAAGTCATGGAATTTTCAATTGCTTTATATGCATGTCAAAGTTGGAGAATGAATAAAGAACATCAAAAGAGAACTGACATCTTTGAATTGATGAAGAATATAGAATACATGGTGAACTGCTAAAACGAACAGGTCTGTCTTTGGAGAAATGCAGCCCCAATACTCTGTGGAAGCAAGGGTAGAGAGACTTTGTCTCACATACCTTGGGTATGTTGTTAGGAGGCTCATTCTCTAGTTAAAGGCCTGATGCTTACAAAAGTGTAGTGTCAATGACAGAGAGGAAGACCCTCAGTAAGATGAACTGATTAGGGGGCTACGATCATGGGCTTAATCACAGCAGAGACTGTGAGGGGCGCAGCACTGGGCAGGGGTCCTTGTTGTTGTCCACAAGGTCGCTGTGAGCTGGCGCTGACTTGACGACACCTGACAACAAGAGAGTGGGGAGGAGACTGTAAGAAGAAGAATGTGGTCTAGCTCTCAGGGCAAGCTCTCAGCTTACCCCAAGAGGACAAGGAGCCATCCTTATGCACTCTCTCTGGCTGAGAGCAGCATTCTTTATCTGATATTATTTTCTTTCCTTTTTAAAAATTATTATACTAGCTTTTTTACATGGTTCAAATACATCATTTTCCACACAGGAACCCCCAAATCCTTTACCACTACCACCATCAAATTGTATGACCCGATGATTAACATCCACCCATCCTCACTCCTCTGCTAACCCCCTCCCCCAAAAGCTCATACTCATTCTACAATAATGGTTTTATACAGTATTTTTCCTTATGGGACTGAGTTAGTTCACTTGGCATACTGCTCTCTAGTCCCTCCCAAGTTAGGTGGTAATTTACAAGTGCTGCTGCTTCATACTGCGTAGTATTCCATTGTGTGAATGTACCACAACTTCTCAATCCATTCAACTGTGGTTAGGTATCTGGGCTGTTTCCATGTTCTTGTGATGGTGAATAATGCTGCTATGAACATGTCTTTCGTCTTCTTTTGTTTACAAAACAGTGTGTGAAGACTATCCAGGTGCTCAGATCCCAGGCACTCTGCAAACATCTGGAACACAAAGGCAATCTACCCTCTGCAGCTGTCCCATATTCAAAACACTACGTGGGGCTAGAAACAGGGAAAACTCTTCAACAAGACTCAGTTTAGCTTGAAGAGGAAAAAAGATTATTAAAATGATTTTCTTTTCTCATTAATCTACAAGAAGTCTCAGCTTGGCATAAGTGAACTGGAGAGCACAGCCTTACAAAGGTAAACAAATACAAATTTATACACATTCTCACACACAACCCATTGTTTATTTTTTCAATTACAACTTTATTTTCTTAATTACAGTCACAGAAACAATAATCCTCCCTATAAATTTTTATTAGATTCTGTTCACTTGGAATATGCTAATAGGAAAATCAACAATTAGTATTTATTTAAGTTTTCCTGTGGAAAGATACATAGAAGCTGTAGCAGAAACTTCTTTTCACATATGAGTCAGTAAAGAATAATTCTGTTGTCGTTCCCAAGTGCACCACTGCCATATGGTGGGCGAGTACGATGAAGTCAGAGGGGTATCAGTATACTGAAGCCTTCTGTTCACTGGGAGGTGCTCTTCAGGCAATTCTGACTCACAGGCACCCTGGTCCTGCACCATCCTCACAATCTTCACTATGTTTGAGCTTCTTGTTACAGTCATTCTGTCAATGCATCTCAGTGAGGGTCTTCTTCTATTTCACTGAAAGGACTTTACCAAAAATGATATCTCCCCTTGAAAACACGTTCCAAGTACATTAGGTAATTCTTGCCATTCTTAGAAAGGAAAGTTCTAGCTACACTTCTCCCAAGACAGATATGTTTGTTCTTTTGGAATTCCATAATATACTCAATATTCTTTGGCAACAATATGCAAAGGCATCAATTTTTCTTTGGTCTTCTTTATTGATTATCCAACATTCACATGTATAATAAGATACTGAAAATACCACAGCTTGGTCAGGCACATTTCAGCCCTGAAAAATGGCATTTGTAAGGAGGCCTTTTGCAACAGCTCTCTCCAGTGCAATATCCTATCTGATCTCTAGACAGCTGCCTCTATGGGCAAGCTTGGTTACAGAGTAATGTCATATTCAAAAGTAATATAGTATTTCAAAAAACAACCTTCATTTCTGATGAAATGGCTTCTCATCTCTTCACCAAGTGAATGGCTTGCTACTCTAATAGGTGCTCACTAAATGACTGTCACATCAGGCTACTTGAAAGAACATTAAAATCCTTATTTGCTCACAAATCATACTGACACAGCTATATCCTGGTCAATGAATCTTTCTGTAGACACAGATATACTTTAAAGTGTAAACCAACAGAGTGTGGGTCATAGTAAAGTGAAATATTTTCTAACTCATATAAGATGTGAATAACAAAAAAGCAAGCTGCAAGTGGAGCTGTGGGTAGGGACTCAGATCTCCCCACAGGCTTTGATGTGAACAGTGGAGGCCCTGACTCTTCAGCTGCCTGATTTATTCCATTATAATGAGATAATTACTGTATTTTATCTGAGACTCTGGAAGTCTTTTGAAAAAACAGATGTACTTTTAGATAAAAGTTTTAAGTAATATCAAAAGAAAATATTAGTAATTTGGGAGATCATCATGCCAATATAATCCCTTTAAGATAACATGCCAATCAGCACAAAATAAACAGGTATTTATCACCAGCTTCTTCTCAACAGAAAGATGGGGAATCTCCTCGCATGCCATTTACAGCCTCTGAACACCTGCTAGAGGGTCAGTTATGAGTTGGTTCTAACTTGCCAACACTGATCTGAGTTGAGCTGTTTTATCAGAAAAGAAAAAGTACATTCAGATAGTTATCTAAATATGGTTTTCCACTTCTATTTTTTAAAATGTTATATATATCTCACACATGCTACCATTAAGGCATTTGTCTGAAAACTCAAGAGACTTTTCATATTACATAAATATAACATACTGATTGCATGGAGTACTCACTTAGATCTTCGGACACACCACGACTCTTCTAGAATGTAATAATTGACTTTCAACTTCATCAACTGCTGCTTCACTTCTTCAGCTGCTTTTCGGCTATACATTGAGTAGACAATTTTTGTTCTGGCCCTTTAAAGAAAAACAATTGGGCAGAAGTGTTTCAAGATTAAAACAGATTAGAGTCACTTATTTGGAAGAAAGCATTACATGTAACTAGAAAAGAGTATATTCTGTTAGTATTTTTGAAGTCAGGTCAAGAGAAAAAGCTTTGAAGGAGTTCCTGGAGAGCGATGAGAGGTACAAAATCAGCTTTACCAAAGAACTTGGTCTTTGTCCTTGGTTCCTGAGAGATAATCTCTCAAATCTTGGAATTTCCCAAATGACTGTCTTGTCTTTGTTCTCTGGGCCATGCCTGGCAGGTGATAGTAATGAAGTGATGATGATTCATAGGTAATCGTTGGCCAGGCCAAAAAGTCCCACTTCTTATGGTCAACCCAAGCTCAGGGGAGCAGAGAACAGTAGGCTGTTCAATTAATCAATCAATGAAAACTCTGGAAATCGCAGCTCAGCTAACCCTCTGGTTGGCAAGTGACATTGGTGCATTATTAAGTGGTGGTATGTTCCTTCATGGGACATGGAAAATGTATACGTGGATTCTCCCTTATGTAACACTCTATATATTTTTATATTTGTAACCTTTTAATTACACTGTAATTGTAAATACAGCACTTTCCAGAATTTTGTGGATCAGTCTAAAGAATTACTACTAAACCTGAACAAGTAATGAGAATCTCCAATGTTGTAGCCAACAGGCCAGAAGTGTGGAAGACCCAGGGACCCCTGCGTAAATGGCTGGCATATGCATTCTTAGGGCAAACTTGGTAGTCTAGAGTGCTTTTAACTTGCAAGACTGAATTTAGGTTGTGTAATTAGGGTCAGAAGCCCAACTGCATTTGCTGTTGGTGTCAAGAGGATATTTAGAGTTAGAGTTGGCCTCACAAAAGGTACAGGCAGACACTATGAGGATGCTGGTGAGGTCAAAAGACAAAGGCTCCAGCACATGGAACCCAAGGGGTATTTTACATACACCCTTAAGTGACCAAAGCTAGTCTTTTCTTGTTTCACATTCTTAGCCATCTAATCACAAATTAAAAGTCAAAGACTTACTTTGTGGACAGAGCTGAACTATATAAACACAACTATAGATGTAGTATAAAATGTAACTCTTTACCAGTATTAGTTAGCATTAATTAATTTTATTTCTAGATTTTAAAAGTTAAACTTACTTCAACAAAATAATTCTGAAAATAAGTTTTCCAAAGTGGATTTTTTTCAATGACAAAAACAAAATTTTTTATTTACAGAATGAATATCACAGTTACTAAAAAATATTAATAGAATTTACCCAATAATTTTGCAAATTATTATCTTGAATGTTCCTAGAAAGTGCATGAAAATTAAATTTCTTTTTTCATATAAGAGAATGTGAGGCTCTAAATTATAAAAAAATTACTAAATCTTAAAATAAGGCATTATAAAAAATAAGGTGGGCAGCTATAATGGCAGCTAATTAATGTACAAGATCACTATTGTAAAAAATAGGAAGATAACTGTAAGTTGAATATAAATGTCCAAAAGGGAAAAGGTAAGGGATGGAACTCACTAGGATAACAAGAGTTTAATGGGAAGACCGACTGGGGGGAGGAGGAAAGAACAGAAAAGACTCAAAGGGGAAGGATGGTGAAAGGATGATGGAATAACAGGCATAGATCAATAGTAATTGATTATATAGGGCACAGTAATGATTGTCTGAAAAATAATGTAAACGAGGGATTCTATGGAACACAATGTATATGAATGAAACAATGCAAATAAATCACTGTATGGAAAAGAATAAGGTGGGCAACCAGTATGAAAATTTACAGTTTATTAAATCTAAAAAAATGCCATGAATACAGAAAAGACTGACTAAAAAGAGCAGTCATGGATAGTTACTAATCCTCCCCCAAATACATATCTATACCCACACTCTAAATGGGGTATTTTTTCTGATTATTTTTATGTTTGCACAACACACTTCAATTCTGTCTTCAGTTAAGAAAGTATCTTGACCTTCCTCCATTCGATCAAAGGCCAGAAATGCACAGCCCATAACAACTACCCATACAACTTGTGCATGCCAGCAGCATCATTTCTTTTAAACAGCAACATATAATCAAGGAGGTCTGTTATCCAAATTCTGAAAACAGAAAGTTGGGGGTTTTTTATTTTAAATTATCCAATCTGAGGTTTGACTTCTACTATTAATGGAAAATTCTTTTAAATGAAAATAAAACTTACTCTCTCTGCTTAATTATGATAGAAATTGCTGGAAATGACAACAGATCAGACATGGAACTTAAACCAAGAAGCGAGGCTAAATGTTAAGTAACTTCAAAGGGACTCAGTATTTAAGGCAAGGATTTCAGCTGCTTTCTTTAATACCATTTCATACTTATCCACAAGTAGACTTAAAATAATGACTTATAATTATTTCCCATTTCACTTGTCTGAGTGTTTTTATTCTATCATGTGGCCTTAACTTTACTTCATTTTTAAAATCATATAGAATTCATTTTTGAGGAACATACATTATAGAATACTTCCTAGGCACTCACAATTTCAAGAACATTTTGATATTTTCATGTACAAAAAGCTACTTTAATTTGATTTAAACAACTCTTTAAATGAGGCTTTAAATTTAATATAGTATAAGCACTGTCTCTGACATTCTCCTGATGAGTCTTACTCTAAACTCCTTTTAGTGTTTTTGAGGTACATGTTGGTAGGTAAACTTTCTTTAGCCTGCAACTAAGAATTTACCACGATAAAACTATGGAAGTCAGTTTTTTCACATTTTTATCATAAATTTGTTTTTGCAAAATTTACATCTCAGAGATGTTTTCTTCCATTTGTTGATTTTATCTTCTTTTCTCCTAGTTCTGGTCTCTCTCTCTCTCTCTCTGTGTGTGTGTGTATCTGAGCATGTACACATCACAGATAAAACTTTCCAATCCTTGACTATAGCCATTAAAATTCATCTCTCATTATATTTTTTGTCTTTTACTTAAAAAAAATTTCAATAGACTCTTTCATTTCAGAATAATTTTAGATTTATAGACAAACACTGCAGAAAGTTCTTGTGTAGCTGCACCTTGCTTCCTTTACTATTATCACAATAAATAATAATAATTATTATTATAAGCTAGACTTTCTAGGGCTGAGTATATTTTAAGCTTTGGAAATTTAGAAAAAGATATTTCCACAGTTAAGGCACTGTAGGTAAAAATACTAGTACTATTCTTGACTCTTAATCCTGGAACAAACAAACTGATTGGGTCAAATACATTATTTCTGTCAAGACAGAAGTGGCTTCCTCCTTCAACTGGAGGGTTACAGAGGTTTTGACTTCTAGACTAAGCTCCAATTGATTTTTAAAATTATTTTCTTATTATATAGGCATTATCAGGTAATTAATAGGCATCAAGGCTAAGAGAAAAATCTTGGTGGTGCAGAGAAATTAAGTGAACAAAAAGCCATGGAGTCTGAATCCTCCAGGGGTTGGGAGGGAGAAGGATGTAGAAGTCTGAGTCCATAAAGCTTTATAGCCTAGATTACCATAAAAGCATTTTTTTTTGTCTTATAGGGACAAACACTGACAGCAATGATTTGACAGGAGATTAGGTAAATATATGTCTATTATCAATGTTTTAATATCATTAATAGATAAACAGATAAATAAAAGACTGAATAAAACACAACTTATATGGAAACACCATACCTTCAGAACAGAATGTAGCTGACAGTGTACCCAAATAAACTATACAGATTGGAAAAGCAAAGACTCTGGTTTGACTTTTAGTATCCTGAAGTAGGGTTTGTTTGCTTTTTTTTTTAATGAGGACAGCTGTCAGTCACCTTGTACTTGGCTCTATGGGACAAACTCTGACTGATAAGGGTTTTTTGGATGTTGTAAAGCATTGTTAACTGGTAGGAATTGAACAAAGTATGGTTTCATTCTTCTGTCGGCTGGAGGAGATAACCTCAAAGGTCAGAGCTGTGTTGCCCTGTGTAGCCTTAAACATTCTGTCTAATTAGCAGCCTTCTAGCATTGCTACCTCCTCTCCCTCAATCTCCTATCAGCAAATCCTTTTGGAAACACTTTTTATTCTGCTTCTCGCCTCACTCACTATCTACTGGATAAGAATATTTGGGTTTTATGAACAACATGAGAACGGTGTACTAACCTCAACCCTGCATCTTCATAATGTGGGTGATTCACAACTGGCCGGAGAGCAGACAGCTTAACACTTGCCATCGTGGGCATGGCTCCTGCAAACACCGCATCTGTGAAGCAAGACAGAAATTCTCAGGTAAACACTCAAGTCGGGGAGTCTCACAGTTTCAACTCAGTCACAGTCACTACAAAAGTGAAGACATGCTTAGAGAAGTTACTCACTCAAAGAATTAATCTAAACAACCAAATCAACATGACTGTTGTGGAGTAGAGATTTTGACTTTTGGGACTCTACGACACAGATTAGAACTGCCTGATGGGTTCTTATGGTTGTATTATCTTTATAAAAAAAGACTGGCTGCTACACCTTTTCCCTCAGAGTCATTAGCAGATTTAGACCTTTTGATTAGAGGGCAAGTGCCTGAGTCACTGAACAACCAGGGCTGCTCTGAATGAAGTGAACAGATGATAACGTGGTGACCAGAAAACAGGCTTGAATAAGCTAGTCTCCTCAATCTTCACCATTAAAGCCTCTTTGCTTTTTCTTTCCAAAGGTTTTTAGAAACCTTTTCTGAGTCTAGGAAAGAATTATCAAGTCAACTGGAAAATTTTTTAGCCCCAAAAAGCTGTGGAAGATGATCCAGTATCTAATATCCAATCATTTGAGTGATAGTCTGATGGCCATCTTTATTTTATGAATAAAATATTACATTGTTTGAGTTCATTTCAAGATGGAGCAGGAAGGGCACAAACTTAAAAATTCATGAGCTAAAAAGAAAACGTCTTTTTTACAATATGGTATGTAAAAATGTGTAGGGATCCCTGGTGGCTGCATGGTAAGGCACTGTGCTGCCAGTCTAAGAGCATGTGGTCAGAAGCTGTTCTGTGGGCAAAGACGGGCAATCTCCTCCTATGCCATCTACTGCCTCTGAAAACCCACCGGAGTGTCACCTCCAATTCAGCAGTACCACATACATAAATTTGGAAAAATTTTGTAAAAAACTACAATGTACAGAAAATAGCATATTAAGTTACTAAAAAAAAATGTACATAGTTTTCCTTGCCAGGTAGGACTGAAATCCCATTTCTATAGAAGTAGTACTGCTCCAGAAGTTCAAGGTAGCCCAGGTTTAAGATTTTTTTGATGTGGGTAAAAAACCCACTAGATTAATAAAAAAACAACAAAAGTTTCTACCTGGTTTAGTACTGTATTTGATCCACTCTATAAGTTCTTCTTGTGGTAAATTGCTGAACTCTCCAACAATATTCCACTGAGTTTGAAGATTTGCTGAACCTTGTATTGACATTGCTGCTAAAACAGCAAAAACAACTGCACCAGGATGTACCTTGCAAAAGAGCCATCCAAATAGCTGAAACCAAATCAAGGGTACATTGGCAACTGTTAGTACACAGCAGTATGTAGCCAGTGAACCTTCTTCCCAAAGTAGAAGGTGACACCTGCTATAGTCTCTAATAAGGATTAAATTACCCCATGGTTATTGTCCAGAACCAATGATCCGTGGGACCAACAGAATTCTGCCATCAGTCATTTACAGGTACGACATGATTTAGATCAACCTGCTTTTTCCAACTAAGGTTCAACTAAGGCCAGACCATTTATAGTTTGAAGTGAACAAGGCAAAAGGAAAATGTGACGTCTCTTATTTATAAATCAGTAAGAGTAAAAAAGACCCAACAGCAGAGCATTAAACCAAGTGTGGGACCCTTCTGAGCACCAGGGTCTTTGTAAAGGCCAAGACACAGGACCAGAAAGCCAGCCCTGGGTAGAATTCTACTTCCTGTCACACTAAGTTTAAAGTAAGAATGTTCCAACCAGTTTCCTCTCCTGGTCCAGCCCTGAGAACCAAGCACAGTTGGCCCCACCTAGCTCCAGGCTCGCCATTAGGAAGCACTGCTCTCAACACCACCAGCATTCTGACTGGGAATCTGAAGGCTGCTGACTAACTTGTTCTATATTCAAAGAGCCAATACACAATAAAGGTGCTTTATTTCAATCATTCTCCTCACAGTGTTTTCATTTATGGATCTGTCGAGTTAGATTTCAAGCTTTTTGATGACATACACCTCGACATACACCCCTATCTGCCATCTTATGCCACATATTTCCTAAATTTAAAAGAAACCCTGTTATTGCACTTTGGCTGTTTGTTGATGAGAAGGTGACACTGTTGAGAAACAGAAATCTGTGAGTACAAAATGAGAAGGCAGTCATCTAGGAAAAACAAGCAGCCAACAGCCAGAGGGTTTGAATGAAATGAAAAAGTGAAAGTCGAGAATATGCACACAAATGTACATAAAGAAATGAAACACTAAAGGAAAGTTTGATAAATGTAGTTATTAGTAAGACTGTAATGGGGTAGGGGAAATCCCACAATAAACACGAACGAAACATAATGTAAATCAAAGACTGTATGAAACAATGTACAGGAATTAAACTCAATATATATGAATGATTCAGGCCATGGTCTTTGTAATCACTTGCTATGTGTAGGAAAGCTGGACAATGAATAGGAGGATAGAAGGAGAATTGATGCCAGCTGTGGTACTGGAGAAGAGTATTGAATATACCATGGATTGCTAGGAGAACAAACAGGTTTGTCCTAGAGAGGGTGAGACCAGGCTGCTCCTTGGAGGCAAGGATTCTGATGTTTCATCTGACATACTTTGGACATGTGCAAGGTAGGACCAGTCTTTGGAGAGGGATGTCAAGTTTAGGAGGGTAGAGGGACAGCACAAGAGAGGAAGACCCTCAATGAAGTGGACTGATTCAGTGACTGGGGTAATAAGGTTTAGGGGTATTGGAAACAATAAGGTCGGCACAGGATAGAGCAGGGTTTAGAGCTGTTGTATGTAGGGTCGCTATGAGTCACAAGTGATTCAATGGCACATGACAACAACATATGAATGATAAAAATATTAATTAAAAAAGAGTTTGATACTGAGAACATTTGATTTGAAAGGTCCTAGAAATCAAATGGTAAAACTATTTGTAGGATATGTTTCAAAATAAAATATTTCAGCCAGCAAGCATTCCTTTCTATTAGCACCTGCAGTTATCATTCAGGGATTCAGTGTGCACTGGTTTGGAGTCTGCTGTTTCTCCAAAACGATTTAATCAGATTTGGCCCTTACCCTTCAGGGGAGATTAGTGCAAAGTCATGAGGAGTTTATTTACAATTTACCTCCGGGGTTTTAAAGAACTCTGGGTAAGTCAATACTAATTATTATTATTTTGATGATGATGATGTAGTATTGGTTTGCCTAGAGAATTTGTATACATTGTGTTTCATTCTTGGGCCATTCAATAATAAAAGTTAGCGCAAACCATCACAGTAGTTAGGCAGTAACAAGCAGCTTACCTGTCTTGAGCAGATCAAGGAAGCCATGACACACATGTGCGGGGTCAAAAAGAGTTTTAGCCTCATAATTAAAATACCCAGCGCTGCATACGCTAGCAGCTGCAGTGCATGATACACCAGCTGAGAGAGATAGAAAGGAAATTTTTTTCATTTTCACTTTTGAAGTTTAAGAAAATAGTGTTAAATGCAAATACAAACAAAAGGGGGAAACCTTCAAAATAAAAAAAATAACAAGCACCCCCCCCATCTTTAATGTCTGAAATTTCTTTCTAAAAACCTTATAAAAAATCACTATCAAGCCACTTTATTTTGATAGATGTTTAAAATTATAGTTGCAAGGCAAGTAATTCTACTATGGGTCAAGCCTGTGGTTAATAAAGTCCACATTTCTGAGTCTAGCTGGGTGCTACAAAAAGATCAAATAAAAGATGGTCAATAGAAAGGACTATTTTGGAACTGCCATTAAATATAGGTTGATCACAAGGAAGTCAGAGTAACACTAGGTCACATCTATGAAGCCTCAGGGCAAAGGTAGCCAGAAGAACCCACTGCCAGTAAGTTGATTCCAACTCCTAGCTAGCAGCCCTGCAGAATAGAGGAGAAATACCCAAGTGTGGGCTCTTCGTGGAAGAAGATGGCTGCACCGTTGCAGCTGGTGGGCTTGAACCATTAACCTTTAGCTTAACAGTCAAATGTCTTAGCTATAGCACTTCCAGAACTCCTGAGCCAGAAGAAATTATCTTAAATCACCTCTTCATATGAAATGATATAGGTTCCAGAAATAAGCTTCTAATAACTGTTGTTGTGGTTAAGTGACATCAAGTCAGAACCAAGCCAAAGCTGACATTCCAGGGGGTTTTCAGAGGCATTAAACTGCACAGGAAAAGACTGCTCATCTTTCTGCCATGGAGCACCTAGTGGATTCAAACTGCTTATCTTTGTATTGGCAGTGTGATTTCTTACCACTAAGCCACCAGAGCTCCCTTCTAATACAGCAGGGCTTGCTACAACAGAGCAAATGTATATCTTACTTAATTGCCTTAAGAAATGAATGCTGGAGTTGGATCAGGACAGAGCAGAACAAAATAAAACCCTAATAACTTTAATATAATAAGTAACAATCACCAATAAACTTGGACACTGGAACTAGAAAGTTCACTTATATTAGCACTGAAATAAGGAAAATATGAGAAAGTAGTACAGAAAACAGTAGAAAAAGGCTTTACCTCTCCATGATCAAACTGGTACTTTCTGAAATGGGGAGAAAAACAATAAATCAACTACAACTGAATCATTACTGAAGAATGCAGTTCATTTATATGCATTTTTATTTTAGGAATATGAGTTTGACAACTTCTGTGAAATCCCCTTCAAGAACACACAGATCTAAGATAAAATAATAAACATGTATAGATCAAAATTGGTCCAGCAACCGTTTAGGATAGTTCATTGCTTAAAAGGACAACATTATACCATGAATATTTGCCTATGTGGATACTTATGAGGTCACTAGAAAATACTTCACTAGTGATATCCTAGCAATGCAGGGGTTCAGGGGAGTGACGAGTCTTGTCAAAGGCAACAGGCCTGCTTCCCACTCCCCAGGTCTGCTCAGTTCTCCCATGGCTATGACTGCAACAGAGTTTAGGGTCTGAAAATCCCTCATTAGGGTCATACAAACAGTTAAAATAGTCTATCTGGCACCAGTACTTAGCAGATAAAGGGTATCTGTTCAGAGGTTTACATAAAGGATATTATATGTTTAGAGGTTTACATATCCCTGTCTCACTCCATACCTCTCCAAGTGAGAACCATCATGTCACTGAAGATAACCTTGCCAGTAAGAATTTGATCATGTTACCCTCTTACTTAAAATGGACTCCAGTGGGTTCCCTTTGCAAATGAGAATAAATTCTCAACTCCTCACTCTGTACATAGTCTTCCTTAGCTAGTCCCCACAGTTCACTCTTCAAGCTGGTCCCCACAGTTCACTCTTTGAACTCATGTTCCTCTTCCTGGCCAGTATGTTACAGTCACAGTAAATGAAATCTGTTCCTTACAACATTGGAGGGGCCTTTGAGTTGACTATCTGGCTTTTAGAACGCCTTCTCTCGTAGAAAATTAGTACATCTTGCCTTACTCTCCCTCCTAAAATGAACTCTTCAGAATTAAAGAGTACAAATCCATCCCTCCATCTACTTACTATACCTAAAAATTCTGGGGCTACATCAATAAAGAGGGTAGGGCAAGTCCTTTTTTCCACAAAGCTAACATTTAAGTGGAAGGAGACATCAGAAAGCAGTAAACAAGCACATACTATGTGTTGTGGTAAGGACATGAGCTGTAGAGAAAAGTGAAGCTGGTGTGGTCTCTGAGATTTCAGGAAAGGGCATTTTAAGCAGAGGGAAGAAAGAATGCAAAGGGTGGGCTAGCCAAAAGGACAGGATCACTAGAGATTAGAGGAGGGACAAAAGAATGACAAGGGACCAGATGATACAGGGCCTTTGAGGTCATAATGAGGCCTCTGACTTTACTCAGTGATTTGGAAAATTATTTGAATAGAGCTATGACATGATATGACTTCTGTGTTTAACGGATCTCGTCAGTGTTCTGTAGACAACAGATTAATGGGGGGTAATGACACAAGCAGGGAGCCTGTTAAGATGTTACCACAATTATCCAGAAAAGACTGTGTAACAAGGAATATGGAGGGGTGAAGTGGCAGACAAACTATGGATGCATTTATTAGTGCTAAAGGAAGAATCAAATTGGAAGAGGATGGGCCATCAGAAGTTCAATTTTGTAAAATGTGACATTTTTATCAGATGTCTAAGTAAAGATTATTAAACAGGTAAGTAAATAAATGTGAAGACCAAATAAGAGGTTTAAGCTGGAGATATATAAATAAATGAGTAGATATATTTTTTTATCTTACATCCACTATTCTTAATTACAACTTTAAGCAACCCTATAGGAGAGATTGAATACTACTGTATCTTTATTGTAAGGAGCTTTGATAGCATAATGGGTAAGGAGTCACACTGCCAAGGTTCTGTGAGAGAAAGACAGGCCATCATGCAATTTATATATAGCCTCTATAATCCCACTGGAGGGCCAGCAATGAGTTGGTTCTGATCTGACAGCAATGCATAAGTGAGTGATGTTTTGCAAAGCTCACTGCTTCATCTTTCTCCCAACAATCAGCTGGTGAGTTCTAATCACTAATCTTTTGGTTCACAATTAAGTACTTAATCACTGGACCACAAAGATTCCTTTTCTCTATCTTAAGCACCAATATATTTCTGAGGTCTAAAGCTTGACACACAGAGCCCAACTCATTTGTTCATTTGAAATAAGTGAACGGTTCAATGAACCCTTATATCAGGAGCACACATTTGATTTGAGAATTCACTTTCAAAAATACATTAGCAAACTCAGTATAATTATATGGCAAATAAAAGCAGCAAAGTAGAGTTTGCTTTATTTCTCTCCTAGACAAAAATATAAATGACTAGAGTTGCCATCTATTAAGCACCTGTAATGCTAATATGTGCAATAATTCATATTAACTCAGGTGTCAAAGCCACTTATTATCTCTATTTACAGCCTAGGAAAGAATAAATGGGGATACTGAAACAGGTATCTTGATAATTTTTTAAACATATCACTTGCTCCCTTTCATTTTATATTTACCTGGAACTTTAGTGCTTACTTGAAATATGCCAGCGTGTTACTCACTCCTCTCCCCTCCCCCCCCCAAAAAAGCTTTGATCCTTTCAGAAGCTTGCTGGGTTTTCTAATTATTTCTATAGTTATTTTTTAAAGACTGCTTTGTTTCTGTTAAGATGCCCACTACAGTCTTCTAGAGTTGCACACTATAGCTTTGTACTTAGGGCATCACTTCCTCGGGTCATCAGAAATAAAGTCGCCTCAAATGAAGAGAAATTCTGGCATTTATACAAGAACCTTTTCCTTGGTCCCAGGCTCTCTGTTGAAATGTTTTAGGTGTATGCAAGGGTACCATTACAGCAAACTGCACCTAAATGAGAATAAGTATGCTCTCAGGAGAACACACAATCATTTACTGGTAGTGATGAGGTTTAAGAAAATAATAAGGTCTCATAAAACCACATTATAAGAAAAATATATGGGCATATATGAATTTAACAATAATCATCCTCAAAAATAAAATGCCACTAAAGCATGAAAGTAGAATTAAAATGTTTTCATTCCATCCTCTAATCTTATACTCTTAACAGGGATTTTATCCATCAAGGTGCCTCTAAAGCACGCAAACACATCAAAAGCCACCATATTTCAAGCAAAGTTGTGTGTATGTGTGTGAGTAATGCTTTGTGACTGTTTAACATTCAATACTATATAATGGAAACATTTCCATAAAGATGGTCTAGTTCTTTGTCCTAGGATCAAGTCATTATTAAACAAATTCATCAGTAATTACCATTTTGCTGGTGACCATTTTCACATGGACAGTAATACCACAGGGATCACCTTCTCTAGTGGCTCTGTGTTACTCTGGGAGACATGTGCACTGGTGGAATAACAGTGCTGAGTAGCAGACTCAGCCTATGTTCTGCTAGGTACTGACAAACCACTCTTCTACCTATTTCCTCCCATTCCTGCAAACACTGAATAGAAATACCTTTTCACTCTCTACAAATTAGATAAAAAGGTTTTTGCTCTAATATGACTTTTTAATTGCAGAACTGAACCCTTCCCATATATCTTTAGTCCTTTGTATATTTTCTCTTATTTGACTATTGCTTATTGTGTACTTGGTACTGGACGTACACTGCTGAAGTGAGCGGGACTAATCCTTCTTCTCAGGAGACAAAGTAACATATCAATAAGTAAAAATGATGATAAATGAATCCAGGGAAAGGTATAGAGTGTAAAGGTGAAGAACAGCAAGGAAGGGAGGAGGAAGCTGCATGGAAATGACGGCCAAGAAGGGCTTCTTAAAGAAAGGGACATTCCACTGAGGAACAAAGGAGTTATCTATACAGAAATACAGAGGCAGGGAGGATTGTGTGATAATGGGTGAAGTTCCAGAGGGCAGGATGTAATTTTTCATGAATAAAGTTTTAAAAGGAGGTAACTGGGACTAAGTAGGGAAAAGCAAGAGTGAATCTGTTCTACAAAATGCTTCATGGTGTCCTTCACTCATTTTACTAATGGATGTTAAGCATTTTTATTACTTGATGAGTTCTTAGTATTCTGTTGTTAGCTGCCATTGAGTCAGCTACAATGACAAATCAATGAGACTCTATTAATAACTCTGGAACCTTGCTTGAACCTGCACCATGGTCATATCTCTTTGATGTTCACGCCCATTGCTGCAGGCACTCTCACTGGTGATATTCCTGTTTTCTTCACCTTATACTTTTCTAAATATGTTATTAATACAATTATTCATTCCTTGTCATACATTGCAAATATTGTCCCCAATTTTAAATTGTTCTTTAAAAAAATGCTGATATATCTTTGACCAAATAAAAAAAAATGTACTAGATCAACTTTATCAGGCTTTTCCTTTAGCTCTTGGTTGTTATGTCATGTATCTTAAATAAGACTATAAAAATTATTCTTAAGGATTCTTTTTTATATTTAAATTTTTGTTCCATCTGGGTTTTATTTTATATGAAAAGTACAATCTGCATTTAGCTTTTTGTTCCCTGCACTTTTCTCTCTCTAAAAAAAAAGCAATTCCGTAAGTCCTAAAACCAGCCGTAGAAAAATATATTTTCTCTTCTGAATCACAGAACAAAGCTGTGTCCTTCTAATGAAGTGTAGCATAAAATTACTGTTAGATTACACTGGATGAGACTGGGTAATAACAGGTGATACACTGTTCTGCAGAGTAGGAAATATGAAAAACAATCAAGGGGTATGACAATAAAAACAAAAATCCACCCAATTATCAAATGCAAAATGCATAAATATGTAACCATGAAATAAAGGAACACTATAAATGCACATTTACTTATAGGTTAAAGAAGAGTTAATAAAGATTATTAACAGCATATTTACCTTATATGTGTTTGTTGTTTAACTAAGGCACCCCACATATCACTAATAATCTGTAAATAGATTTTAAAACATCTTAAAATAGCAGTATGGGGAAATATAAAATATTAACTACATTGAAACAAACTTTAAAATGTTTAATTACAACTATGAGAAGTATAGTGATATAACTCAGAAAATATTTGGAAAAATGTAAATTTCTACAGTGTTTGATCTTATCTACTTTAATACCTAACAACCCTACAAGGGATGATTTCTTTAAAATCCTCTTTGCAAATAAGCAAACAAGCTCACATGAATTAAATTAATTCCCTGAAGGTGAATAGCTCCTAGAAAGTATTGCTGGGTCCTGAACCTAGGCCTTCCAGCTTCAAATTCCTATGTAGCACTCTGTCAAGATTACTGGCAATGCATTTCCTTGATTATACCCACACAAAACTGGAAAATTGGCTCCAGAATGGATAATCACAGCAATAAGCATTCGAAATGTACTAATTGCATTTTCATATACAGCAGGAACTGAGAGCCCATCTAATCTGAAATCCCATTCGAAGTATGAACATTCTCTAAACATTTCTGACAGGTTTTAAGGCAGTCCTTGAGAGAACCATCTAGTTGCTAGTTATGTGACTCTACTGCACTTTCCCATGTTAGTCCTCTGAATTTTGGACAATTGTGTCAAAACAAGTATCCTCTTCCTATTTAAATCCTTTCTTCTTTAAACAAAATGTCCCATTTTTTTAAATCTGATCACATTGTCAGCCATTTAGGTAGCTGATTCTATCTAAATTCTAGATCACCAATGTCTACTGCTGGAGGACCTACCAGGTAGTATAAGAAGGTGCAGGAAGCCCTGCCTAAACCCATGCTGATCACAGCTAGTGGTGCTGTGGGAACACAAGGAGAACACATACAAAGGCCAAGATGTGGGTAAGAGGCTAACTCTGGTTCTTGCTCTTCCTGTGCTTTTTAAAATATTTAATTTGTTAAGTATGCATGCTTTTTGACAGATAACTTGGGAACAACTCTTCTGACTTTCTGACTGGGTATTTATCATATTTGAGATGAAAATACCTGTGTACCCTAAAGGACTATTGCATAACCAAATGATGTAACATAGGTGAAAAGATTCTGAGAGAGTCAAAGTACAGTGCAAACATAAGACATGAATTAACATTACACTACATAAAATTCTACAAACAGAAGACATTGGTTAACACAGAAATCATCACCTCCAAACCAGAATTGTACATCTGGACTTAGAATTTCATTACCAAAGCCACATTAGGAGTCTAGATATTTTATCTAGTTTATCAATAGATTAATTATCTTCTTTGATAATGAACAGTAACAAATAATTTGGGCATATAGTCATATTTTAAAGAAATGTAACTTTAAAAATTTTTTTTAAATTAGTTAATTTAAAAAATAAAAACATACAAAAAGATTAAATTATTCTGTAATTATTTACATGGGGGAAACCTCTATTTCTTTCAAAATAACTTTTTAAAATGTGTAAATATTATTTACTTAAGGGAAAAATCTTTTATTAAAAAAAACCAAACACAACAAACGGTGTTATTAAAGCCCGAGCCATCCTTTAACTCCATACTAGCAGACAGCAAAATATTTTTAAGGCTTGTACCTATCTATGAGAGAGAAAAAAAAAAATACAGAATATGTTTCATTAAACCCATGTAAGAACTTGTATCAGATTAACATTTAACTAAGTCCAAGCACATGTAACCAGGTGAAATCAAGAGCAGTGCATATTAAAGGACAAGCTCATACATACCTTTCTAACAATTGCAATAAACACTACAAGAACCACAGGAAGCAGCAATGTCTTTGTATACCTCCATGGAGTCTAAAATTAACATACATGTATTAGAGAAAAGCGTTATTTGAGACAGACAACATTTAACTTAAAGAGCCAACTGAAATTTTTCTACCGCTTGAGAGATGAGAGCACTCATCTACCTAGATATAATTTACCTACTGTCTCTTACAATAAAAAGAAAATAAAGGGGTTTTCCATAGAAACAACAGTAACAAAGTTCTTTAGAATGGTGAGTTGGGAAGTACTAAGAAATACAATTCCCAAACACATGAAGGTATGAAATGAAGGCTGACTGTTCCTTCTTTGTACACCACTTATGGATCTAGAGAGCTTGACTTTGTATTAGTCTAATGTCAGCAGATTTTCCTGTAAGTATACTTTGGAGATGAGAAAACTCTTACCCATCACACACACACGACCAGTATTTTATAAGATGGACAGTGACATTTTTCCCATTTTCTATAATACTGTAATTACAGAAAATTATTCTTAGTAACAAAGCTCTTCAACATTGTGCTTCTCTGCTCCTCTCAATAATTTATTTAGGTCAGTCTTAAAAAATCCTGGGTTGAAAATTTTTAAACTGTGATTTACTTGCGGTCTCCCAGCACTTCCCTTCACAAAAATAAATGTACACTATTGAGTCAAATACTGTTTAACTCTCTTAAAAAAGAGCTACCCAGTCTGAGCAATATTAAAAATATTGGTAATCTTAGTTCTATAAAGTACACAGTGAGTATTTTCCAAATGCCTTACTCACAATTCCCTATGGTTATTGCTGTTGTTGGGTGTCACGTCTGTTGTCACCCTCCAGCAGGTTTTCAGAGGCACCTGGGAGGATATTACTCATCTTTCTCCTGGAACACAGCTGGTGGATTCAAATCATGTGCCTTGTGGTTGGCAGAGTTATCTCCTTCCCTCTAAGCCATCAGAGGAACCTATGACCCACAGGGACCCCACAGGGAGCAGAGCTGCTCCATCAGGCTGCCTAGGCTGTCATTTTACAGGGAAAGAGCATCAGATCTCTCTCCTGCAGAGCTGTTGAATGAGATAAAAATCACCTGACTCCTTGGTAGTTAGGCAAACAATTAAAGCTGGTCGCTAAAAAAGAGAGCCTTTAGATAAATATTACTCTTCCCCAAACGCCGTTGTTCTTGTTAGGTATAAAAGAAGACAGCAAAATCAGTATCAGAAAAGACTTGAGAACTTGCTTTTGGATGTTCCTAAACTCCCAAACAGCTAAAAGGGATGGAAAGAAATAATAAAGCAAAAGAACTGAAGAGAAGATTTCAAAAGATGGACAAGGAGACAAAGTGAAGTTCTATGACAAAATCTGCAAAGACTTTCAATTAGAAAACGAAAAGGGAAGAATACACTCAGCACTTCTCAAGTTGAACATCCAAAAAAAGGGGGAAAAATCAGTTGTAGCAGTCAAGGATTATATGGGTGAAATAATGAATGACACAGCATTCATTATTTACATACAGGAAGGAATCTGGAATGGTCAACTAACCTGAAAAATCCATATATTGTCCCCATTCCAAAGAAAGGTGATACAACAGAATGCAGAAATTATCAAATATTATCATTAATATCATATGCTAGCAAAATATTGCTAAAGTAAAAAAAAAACTGGCTGTAGCAGCACATTAAAAGGGAACTGACAAAAATTCAAGTCAGATTCTTAATAACATATAAAATAGGGGATATCATTGTAGATGTCAGATGGTCCTTGGCTGAAGGTACAGAATACCAGAAAGAAGCTTGCTTGTGTTTTATTTACTATGCAAGGCTATTCAACAGTGTGTATCATAATGTTATTATGAATAGCATTGCAAAGAATAGGAATTCTAGAACAAGCAATTTGATTTGTTTGACACCTGTGGAGAGACCCCATGGCAGTAGTTCGAACAGAACAAGAGGACACTGTATATTTTAAGAACAGGATAGGTAAGCTTGGGCTGCATCTTTACACCCCACTTGCTCAATCTGCATGCTAAACAAACAACTTGAGAAGATGGACTATAAAAAAACTAATGTGGCTATATGAAAACTAATGTTGCATCAGGAATAGAGATTTATTAATAATCTGTGATATGCAGATCTGTATGCTGAGAAAATAATTTAAGAAGCTATACTTTATGAAGAAGAATGTGTGCTATGGAGATAGCACAATTTTACTTGCTCAAAGTGAGTAGGTCTTCAATATGGTTTATATCTCAACATCAAGAAAACAAAAATCTTCACTACTGAACCGATAGGCAACATCATGAAAGATGAAGAAAAGACTGAAACTGTAAATTATTTATCCTACTTGGATCCATGGTCAAAACTCTTGGTATCAGCAGTCAAGAAAACAAAGTATTTGCTGCATTGGGAAAATGTGCTGTCAAAGGCCTTTCCATAAATCTAAAGAACAACAATGTCAGTTTAAAGACTAAGGTGCACACAACCCAAGCCACTGTCTTTTCAATTCCTTGGTATGCATCTGAAAGTTGGACAATGACTAAAGATGACAGAAGAATCGATGTCCCTGAGTTGTGTTGGAGAATACTACTATATATCCCATGGACTGCTAAAAGAACAAATATATCTTGGATAAAGTGCAAACAGGGTATACCTCAGAGGCCAGGTTGGTGAAACTTTGTCTCAGATACTATGGACATGTTGTTAGGAGGGGCCAGTCCTTGGGAAAAGACATCAAGCTTGAAAACATAGACAGTAAGCATAAGAGAGAAAGATTCTCAACAAGATGACTGACCCAGTGACTGTAACAATGGCTCAAATGGAGAAGATTCTTGAACATACATGGACCACCAGGTCTTGTCCTGGAGAGGGTGAAATCAAGTTTCTCCCTGGAGGTAAGGACTTTGAAGCTCTGTCTCACATACTTAGGGCACATGGCCAGGAGGGACCAGTCCTTGCAGAAGAACATCATGCTTGGACGGTTGGAGGGACAGCACAGGAGAGGAAGAACCGGAGATGGATTGACATGGTAACTGGGGGAATGGGATTAGGTGTGTCAGAGTCAGTGAGACTGAATAAGGTATGGTTCAGAGCTACTATACACAGGGTTGCTATGAGTTGCAGGCAACTTGATGGCACAAAACAACAAGTTTATTAGAGATGATGATGATGGCACAGAATAGGGCAGAGTTCAGGTACGTTGTTCATGGTATCACTGTGAACAACAGTCAACTCACTGATACCTAACAACAGCTGACTTTTATGTATAAAGGCCACAGTTAAGATATTTAGGACATGGAGGTTACTGTTACCATGACCCTTCCTGAGAAATCCACTGGAGAGGAGCGTCATGCCCCCAAGAAATGGCAGGAGGGACTGTAGCTCAAAACTGGCAGTGAACATTAAGACAACAAACAAAAACCCCAAAAAATCAACCTACCTACAAACTTATGTCTTAATGGAGATAAAGGTGATAGAACAACGTATGTGCTAGCAAGGAGGACTTACAGGGGTAGTTAAAGCATGGGGGGGAAGAAGGGGAGAATGTCCAGGAAGTACAATAATCTCAATGACTATAATGCTGACTCCCAGAAACCCTGTGGGTGCACCAAAGATTGTCAGTGGCTGCTTTTGGAAGTTGTACTATCAGGCCTTTCTTCTGACTTACCTCTAGATTGACACAAACCTGCTACCTTTGGTAGAGGTCACGTAGAGGGCCACCCACCCTCACTGTGTAACTGCAGCAAGTTAGCAGGTGGAAGTAGAGAAGAGACAAGAAGTTACTAGGTAATTTCATCATCACTCAGTAAGAGATGAATAGACAGGGTAAAGACACTGTAGTAGGGAGCTCTAGAGAAGTGCTCCATAGAGAGCTGCACTGCTAAACCAAAGGTGTCACTATGGTGGTTTGAATCCACCAGCAGGTCTGAGGGAGGACAATGGGGAAACATCTATTCAGCTTACAGCCTTTGAACATGTGCCAGAAAGTCAGATAGGAGTCAATTCCAAATTGATGGTGACAAGAAGGTCATTATATAAAGGAATTCATAAAAAGGTACCATTTAAAACAAAGCTATGAAACGTCCAAAATACCACAAGGTGTACCAGAGAGAATGCCACATTTTCTTTTCTGCAAATGAAACAACAATGTAAATAACACACTCACATATACAGCACATACCATGCACCTAGGAAAGTAATGCTGAGAAGCTTGTGCAAGTGGTAAAAGTGTTTAATGTGCACGTTGTTTATGTAAAAATAACTGTAAGCACAGGAGAATATGCAAAGGAAACAATTCACACAATAAAAGATTAGTGTGTGTTCTACAGGCATTACATTATTTTCTGTTTTCTTAAAAACTGTTACTGCTCTTCTAAAGTCAGAAGTTATACGTGCTTATGTTAAAAATTTAGAAAACTGAGACAAAGACAACTAACTGCGTGTTTCAATCAGTTGTGAGCATTTGTCTCTCTACTTACATCCTTTGGTGGTTTCTACATCTGTGTGTGGGTCAGACTTTTTTGGGGAGAGGGGCTTAAAGAGTTCTTGGTATTTCTTTTATTATTGATTTGGACAAGCTCCTATTACATTAATCTACTGTCCTATTTGCTGTATTTATGGCAATAATTATTCCAGTAAGTCCTGTGTTTTTAAATTTTAAAAATATTTAACATATAGATGTTTTAAGTCATATGTACATAAATCTAGTCATTCTCATATGGGTGCTTTCATTAGTATTATGGCCATTCAGAGGTAAAAATAATATTCATCCAAATGACTTTCAAATTTATTTTTCAAGTTTCATTTAATACATTAATGAACTGAAATGAAGTTGGTATATAATGTGAAACAAGACGTAACTCTAAATACCTACCATGAGCCAAACACCAAATTGTTCCAATACCACTTTATCAGTTCTGGCAGGAGAGTGACGCTATAAATGTGATTTAAATAATCCATCCTGTCTCCATTTATCCTATGTTTCACTGTTCCATATTAAACATGCACTCATGCACACGGGTAAGCACATGTCACCAATCTACTCAGGCTGACTATTTTCTGTCATAAATAAGGTCCTTGTCTGTCTCTGCACTTTACAATTGTTACTGGTGGCTGAGTGGTAAGGAATTGCACTGCCAACTTGAAGGAATGTGGTTCAAACTAACCAGCTGCTTTCGGGGAGAAGGCTGGGCAAAAACCTGCTAGAGAATCAACTATGGGTCAGTCCTGACATCAAAGTCAACCGCCACTACACCTTTTCATACATGGAAAGTAGCAGAGCCTTCTTATTGCTGTATTTTATATTAACAACATAATTAAAATGTATAATCACTGTAGAAAAGTAAGTTACAAAAAAACCCCATAATTATCAATTATCTCTCCATCACAAAACCAGCATTAAAAGTTTTGCTTTTTTACACTTTACCCCATGTGTATTAACCATACATAAATGAGATCAAATTACTGTTGACGCCCTTCCACATCTTAAAGATCTTTCCACATCATTACAATATGATAATAAATCATCCCCCTTCCCCACTGTATGACCAAACCTTACAAGCAGCACACTCCCTAAGCTGCTCTGCACTGTGTCCACAGCACGGCCCTAGTGAAGATATCTGAACATGTTCTTTCGACTCACGAAGGTTAGGAGCTGTCTCAATAAACAAGCAGTGCCATCACATCTCTGATGGTTAAAACTCTCAGATGTGCTGGCATTCCTGACATCCTCAATAATGTTCATGGTCCTGACCAAGTACTAGTCATTCCTACACCTCTTATCAGCCATTATGTGTTAAAAGCATTCGCTGGAACATAAAATAACACCAAACAAAATAATTTGCCAGGACACTGGAGTAAACAATTTATCTGCAAGAGACAACTCAAAATAGCTTATAGCTGAGTCTGCAGGTGGTCCTGCAGGTCTGCAGACCCCGGGTGTGCTCTCAAGGTTGATGGGACGAAGGGGCACATCTACAGCATAACATGGGCCAGTTCACTCTCACATACTTTGAATGAAAGTCTCAAAAATAATATATGTCTTTACAAATAAGAACCACATCGGTTGTACTAAAAAAATAAGCCACATATGTACACATTTATTGAACAAATTAGCTTCTAAAGTATTGAAAAATAATCTTATTTTAAACCAAATATCATTAGGATACCTAAGTACTTTCCTCTGTATGATTTATGTATCCAGAGGAATCTATGTAAACAGTGTAACGATATTGCATTCTTTGTAGCATATTACTGGTAACCAGTGAATGACGACACAAGAATGAAACACATTGATTCAAAATCTGAAGTTATTACACTTGCAGGCTTCTGTGTGAGCCAATGAAACTACCCTCTAGTTTCCTTCTAAAGATGAGAAAACTGAAGACAGTTTTAGAAAGAAAGAATACTGTTGAAATGAAAAACTTGTATTCAATCACATTTTTAAAGTGATGTGATCAGTCAATCACACTATAACAAAATGTGTGGCAATGGAATTTTGAGAACTTGGCTGAATTAATGACTTTTTTGAAAAGTGGCAACTTCCTCTTTGTTTAGTCATCCAAGAATTATTGGATGCATGCTCCTCAATGCATGCTTCTAAACTATCAAAATGAGAAAAGCCTTTACATTTTGGGGAGCTGTACTAACGTAAATAGGAACATTTTCTCCTAAACTGCAAACTGTCCTTTTCTCTCAAAGCAAGATAACAGCACACAGAGGAAGGAGTCTGAAATAACAGGAGCACCCTTTATGAAAGATGAATAGAACTCGAAAAAGTAAGGAAACACAAGTAGAAACCACATTTACCTCCTTCTCCATGAAGTCAAACTCTGCTGCACAAGTGTACAATAAAGTGTCAAAATCCTTGTAACTGAAGAATTTTGATGTTAATAAGTTGCCAATGTGAGCCTAGCAAGAAATTGAAGGTGGTATTATTATATTAAACCATACATTGTAATAATGCATATCTTAGTGTGATATAGTTTCTAATACAGCACAGCACCCATTGTTACCACATTGGGTATCTTTTTGTTAAACAAGGCAGTAAATCTACTCCTTTAACTTCACAGTTCTCCCTTCCTCTTAGGAAAATGAAGAAGAGCTTTGATGCCATTCCACCCTCTATGCTCCATGGTGACACATGTTCAAGGCTTTGTGGAGAATTGCATTGCTAACACAAAGGCTGTGTTTCTGGTGGTTCAAATCCACCAGCTACTCTACAGGAGAAAAATGGGCAGTCTGTGCCAGATGATTTATAGCCTTAAAAACCTATTGGATGGTCAGTTACAAGTAGAGTGGGACTTAAAAGCAATGATTTTTTTTTTTTTTATTTCTACACTTACAACTGGCAGCATCACTATGGATGGTGAAGAGACTGAGATAGTTAACAGATTTCGTTTACTTGGCTCCACAGTCAACACTCTTGTTAAAAGCAGCCAGGAAATCAAGAGACAAACTGCATTGCGAAAGTCAGCTGTGAGGGACCTCTCAAGAGTACTTAAGAGCAATGACATCAGGCTGGAGACTAAGGTGCACCTAATCCAGGCTACAGTCTTTGCAATTACATGCTATGCACCAGAGAGTTGGACAGTAACTACTGATGATTGAAAGAGAATTGATGCCTTTGAGCTGTGGTGCTGGAGAAGAGTGTTGAATATACCATGGACTGCTAGGAGAACTAACAGGTTTGTCCTCAAGAGGGTGAAGCTGGAGTGCTCCTTGGAGTCAAGGATTCTGAAGCGTCATCTGACATATTTTGGGCATGTTGTAAAGAGGGACTGGCCCTTGGAGAAGGACATCATGTTTGGGAGAGTGTAGGGACAGTGCAGGAGAGAGGAAGACCCTTGATGAGATGGATCAATTTTGTGACTGGGGTGGTGGGAATGAGTGTGTTTTAGATGGCGAGGTTGGCATAGGATAGAGCGGCATTTAGGGTTCTCGTACATAGGGTTGCTCAGAGTCGCAAGCGACTCGATGGCACATAACAAAAACAACACCTACTGTCCAATAAAGCTCTGTAGGAACCTCTCACGAGGTGAAAGTTTGGTGACACAAACAGATTTTATCACACAGGGACAATGGGCTATGGAGTAAAGAAATCGAGTATTAACTCTCATTTCTGAAAAGGAAATTGGAAAAAAATGTAAAAATAGAAGAAATCTATGGATTTTGAACTAAAATGAACCTTTCGAATTAAAGCAACTTTCATGTAATTCTTTGTATTTTACCACAATGGGAAAATGGAATAATTTTTAAGCTGAGAAAAGTGTGTTTTAAAGATACACAATATTCACTAAATTTTCAAGTTTATTGCTGTCTAAAAATTTATGAACCAAAGAAAGAGTGTAGGGTAAGACATCTAAGACAAACCATAAGTTGTATTGTTATTGAGTTGAGCATGACTCATAGAAACACTATGAACATAAGACCTATATCCTTTATATTCTATTGTTTCTGAAAGTTCATTTTGTTTAGGAAGTGGATACCACTTCTGCTTCCAAACCTGTCTTAAACTGGGAACTCCACCAAACACTATCCACTATGGGCAAACGCTATGGCATTTGACACTCCAGTGGCACAAGGTTCAGCATCACAGCAACTCCAGGTTACCTTAGTACAGCATATTGACAGAAGAGCACTGTACCACCTGGAAGACTGTTTCTTCAAAATATTAATAACAACTGACTTTTAAATACAAAGGCCCTCCCGAGGTCTTGTTGACTCTAAATAAGAGACTTAAATAAAAAACAACTAATATAGTATGTTGTTGTTGTTGTTATGTGCCGTTGAGTCTTCTACGATGCATAGTGACCCTATGTATAGCAGCTACGAACCATTCCTTATCCTGAGCCAGTCTCACTAATTCCGATACAGCAATCCCCATTGTCCCACATACTGTATCAATCCAGCTCATCTGGGGTCTTCCTCTCCTGTGCTGTCCCTCCACCCTTCCGAGCATGGTGTCCTTCTCCAAGGACTGGTCTCTCCTGGCCAGGTTCCCAATTATAAGTAAAATTTTACATAAAATATGCAGGAAGTGAGAGAGAACATGGGTAGGAGTGAAAGGTGGTAGGCAGTAAAATGCATAAATATATTCTCTTGTTGGAAGAAGAAATGCATTGAAAAGTTTAAGAAATCTAAAGAGAGAATACAGAACTCCTTTAAAAGATTTTTAAAAACTTAATCCAATGAAAACCAAACAAATTATCTAAATAGAAAGAAAAATATATATGGCTTTCAGCCTATTAGAAGAGGAGGAAAATTAGCCAACAAAAATGCGGGAAAAAATAGAGTTTATGTTGTTTTTTTCTTGTTAGTTGCGGTACACTTTAATTTTAAATTACTTCCTTGACAGGCTCTTGATTTAAGATGTGTTGATGAAACAATAGCAACAAAATAAACAAAAAATTTACTGATATGAAGAATCTCTAATATACAAAGCAAAATTCTTCTTATTTTCTCTCATACTTAACTACCAAAAAGAGAAAAAGAAAATCTGAGTAAGATCAACTTGGATTAAATTAGCACAGGTTGAATGAAGCATAGCTCTGGTGGTCTAGGGGCAAGAAGGTGCACTGCAATCCTGAAGAAATGGGGTTTGAGGCTACCAACTGCTCCATGGGAGAGGATGGGCAATCTCCTCTTGTGCGATTAACTACTGGAGGGTCAGCTATCGGTCGGTTCTTACTTGATGGTACATAACAACAACAATTACCTATAAAGGATTCTAAATAAACCTTATTATACAAGCAGAAAAAGAAAATAGAGGAAATGGGATTATAATATGATCAACGAGGCTCTGAAGTTATCTTTTTTTTAGACTTTATAAAAGTCTAAAGGGGGCTGAAGAGAAAGGAAGGGCATTGGGGAGGAAGGGGAATCTTGAGATAGACTTTGGTGGGTGGACAGAGTGGGAGTGAAGGAATTAGGAAATTTCAGCAGGGACTGGAAAAGGCATGATAATGGTGGGCATGGATCAATGGTGATTGATTTTATAAAACACAATGTATAAGAATGATCCTATGAAACATAATGTGAATAGAGGAATGTGTATGAAACACAATGTATATGAATTTTGCATGCAGACCACTGTGATTTTTAAAAAATAATAGTCTGAGACATAGCTTGAAAAAATTTCTAAAGAAATTAGTTTGCATGGCAATGACTGTATGAAACACAATGTGAATGAATAGTGTGAAACACAATATATACAAATGTAAGCAAACTAATACAAAACATGAAAAATAATTTTTAATCACTATTTTAACTTTATAAATTTTATCTTTCACTTTTTCAATTTAGTAAATACTTTTAAATATTTTAAAATAAAAAGAAGCTCTTAAAATGGAAAAAAATAGTTTGGGGGAAGACAGACTACATTCAGTTACATTTCCTTGACATTATATTAAACAGTGGACAAACTTCATCCTGGATGCTGGCTTTATTAGTGACTCAAATAATTCATTTTTAATCTATTTGATTCTTTATTAGGTCTTTTAAGTATAAACAAAATTCACTTACATCATCTGCAATGCCAAAGATTTTAGATGTCAGATATTTGAGCATGATGGTCCCAAATAACCAAAAACATCCCTGTATAACCTATAAACAAAACAAAACAGAAACATCTTGGTATTTTCATTGTTTGTATCTCTACAATCAAAAGAAAGTACTAAAAAATGCTTCTTAAATGAATAAAATTTGCTCCAAAATTAAGGGACAATAACTAAAAATAAAGATGCACACATACAATCTTACTATCAAATTAATATCTATTTATAGGCTATTTATACAGTTATTGCCATTAAATTACTCATTTACTAACAGTTTCTTAGTGTCTCAGAAAAACATGAACACAATAAAAACTAGAATTTTTACCTACCTACTGAAAATCATTCTTAACTTGCTTCATGAATAGGGCATCTTAACACATCTGAGTCTAAATAGATCTCCTGTGGCACACACATCATTTCCTTAAATGTACAACATTAAAACTACTGATATATTTTAGAAAATGCACTTATTAGATTGATTCTTACCCACAAACTAAGTTCAGATACATTTACTTTCAGCAAATAAGGTTTCACTGCCAGGATAGCCTGCATAAGGAAAATAACCAAGTAAAAGTTAATGCCTGAAGGCAAAAACACAAGTCCCAAAGAATCCTTTTAATAACAGAACTATCAAGAATCTAAAATTCAACACTGTCAACTTTCTACATCAATGCAAATTTCTTCATTCAATGATTTCGAGAAACAGCCCGAATAAATCGAGAATAGAGGAGGTCAGTGAGGGGCTTCTAGAGGTGAAAACAGAACCAGCATATAAAAATTTCTATGGCAAGAAGCTGTGCTGTAATCCCAAAGGCACGTGGTTCAAGGTCACCAGTTTTCTTGAGAAAGCTAGCCTATATAACAGCATATGAAGTTTATAAATATAAGGAACAGTCTCTTTCCCACTTGTTGTTGTTGATTGCCTTTGAGTCAAGCACAACTCATAGCGACCCTATGAACAAAAGACCTGAAGCCTTTCTAAAACTATTGAATTTTTTAATTTTATTATTATTCATGTGTGTGCATGTACCGTCAAATCAGATCCGACTGTTACAGGAGGAGATTGCCCCTCCTTCTTTGGCAGAGCATCTGATGGATTCGAACTGCGCACCTCTGGGATTGCAGTGCACCTTCTTGCCACTAGGCCACCAGAGCTCGCCTAACTATTGTAATTTTTAAAAGTTCACAGAGTTTCCAGAGACATGTCATTATGAATTGGATGCCACTCCTGCTTCCAACTTAGGTCTCCAAATTCCCAGCAGCAAATCCCACTGAAAAACAAGAAAAAATTATCCCAGAAAGTCTTTAATATTAGGGAGGTCTGGTGGTCCAGTCTATAAGGAGTTGTGCTGCTAACCCAAAGCCCAAGCATCTTCAGTGGTTTGGATCCTTCAATGAATGGTTCTGATTTGGAAAAGATGGGCCATCTCTTCTTATGCTATTTACAACCTCACAAACCCAATGGAGGGTTAGCTGTAAGCCAGTTATGACTCAGTGGAAATGAGCTGAGTTCTATCTGGAAAGCCATCTGCCAAAAGCAGAAAAATGTCGATGAGCTTTCATCATTTACCAATTCTATAGGACAGTTTCCCCGTAAACTAACTGTTCTTGGTAGTGACTGAGAAAAACATAGCTGAACTTATTATCTGATACAAACAATCTCATAGTTTGTACATATACACAGGCACAAATAATTCTTTGATCACAGCAGAAAAAGAGAAGGGAACACTGAGATGCTGGAGGGGGAAAGGGAATCAGGGAGCAGGGCAGCAAAAGGCTGTGAACTATAGAGAAAAAGGAGGAAGCATAGAATGGAGAAAGCAGAGTGGCATCCCCAAAATTAACTCTGGGATCAAAACCTAGGTGACTAGACAGAGACAGACAGGACACAGATGAGGAAAGATGCAATGCTTTTCATATTTCACTTGTGGCTGTATTTTTCCCATATGGAAGAGAATATTGCTAAATATTCTTAATCACATATGAAAGTATTCAAAAAGACATATGGGATGGTTCCTACAGAAAATTCCCCAGAAATCCCAACCTAGTTGTTAAAGAATTATTAGTATAAAAAATAGTATTTGGTTTCAGGATACTTACCCATATAATTACCAAAGAGGAAGCATAGTAAGACGTCAATAGCATTGAGTTTCCGAACATCAGTACAAAACAAAGTGCAAGAGAAATCTGGAAAAATTCAAGAAAAAGATGATTAATGCACATAAAACAATGACAGAAAAACCAATATGGATGTTCGTAACAAAAACTTTATATGCTTACTATAAACAAAATTCAAATAGTACTTAACATAATAGGATAAACAGTATAATGAAAACTTAGCACATCCATCCAGTGACTTCAATCCCCACAGGAAACTACCATGTTCCCTTTGCAATCACCCAGAAAGGAATATGCGTAAATTCTAATTTATTTATTCCTAAAAACACAAATGCAAAATTATCATTTAAGTATGCTATTATTTTATTTTCCTTGTCTCCAAAAGCTTTCCATATGAGTCTAAAGCAATCCAACTTCTGTTTAACAGCCAGACTATGACTTATTTAACCAGGTCTCTGCCTACTACTAGACACACGTGTTTCCCCAGTTTCTGCTTGTTTTTCCTACTACAGTGCTATGATAAGCATCTTTAATATGAACATCTTATATATATATGTCAGATATTTAATTCTATCCAGAGGTGCCATGAAATAAGAGTTGATGATTTACACCCAAAAAATTAGGTCACTGTAGATTAGACGCAGCACAGATCTACTCTGACATGCACAAGGTGGCCAGAAGCTGGACCAGATCCCACAGCAACTGGCTTCACATACATGTTAACATATCTACGGGATACATTACAAGCAGTGAAATTAATGAACCAAAGGAGACATACATATTAAAATTAGAAAAAAAATACTGGCAATTAAAAAAAACCACAACTGTATTAAGATTATGTTAAAGGATGATTTTTTTTACCTTATTACAATTTTATTGTAATTTTGTGAAAGTTTACAGAAAGGCTGGGTTTTCATTCATTAATTATTGCACAATTTTTTCCCTCTATCTTCCTCCCCTCACCCAGGGAACTCGACAATATGCTTCTTATTCCCAATTGTTGTCAAATATATAATGCCTAATCATATATTCTTCTTACGTTTTTTTGTTTGTTTTTAATCTTTTGAGGTTTTTTTTGTTTTTTATTTTTTTTAATTTTTTCTTTTTTTCCCCCACAAAAATGATTTCTTTAAAAAAAAGCATCATCGAAATCCAGTCAATAGTGTAATCATAATCACACACTCAATTTCTGTGGGTTCACTACTGTCATAAGCAAGACGGATTCTAGGTGACATTTTAGATTTCACACTAAAGGATAAAGCAACACTAAAAGGAACCATATCTCCTTAACAGGCATGGATTTATTTTTTTCTTTTCTCATGAGATTTAGTATATTACTTCCATTTAAAAAAAATGAAATCAGGGCAATTTGTGTTTCTAGAAGGTTAGATTTATCATGGTGATCCTCCAGTTGCCACTGTAGGATAGTGCAGACCGATTCAAGGCAGGTTACTGTATGTTTCATTAACTAATTTTAGCAGAGAGTTGCACTGCCCACTCAAAGACAGGTGGCTCAAATCCACCAACTGCCCCACGTGACAAAGATGGGCAATCTCCTCCCATGTAATTTACATCCTTGAGGACTTCCTGAATGGTCAGCTGTGTGTTGCTTCTGACTGGGAAACACCAGTTTTGAATTTGAGTAACCGTGTCAATGAATAAATGCAAACTGGTCCCCAGAAGGACAGATTACTATGGAGAACTCCCATTTGAGTAAAACAAGGACCTTGTCCTCAGGAAGCCTCAGCTTCTCTAGAATGAGATCACAGACAGGTGTAAAAAATAAAAAGACTGTTGTGACTACACTGCTTGATTTGTGTTCCTAGAATTCATAAGCTGATCTCTCCCTGTGTCCCTTTTTTTTAAAAACAATTATTATTAATTTCAATGATCTACAGAGATTTTGGAATTCCATTCATTCATTGTTGCATTTTCCTCCCTGCCCACTCCTCCCGCCCCCCAGTTCACTCTTCTCTTTGAAAATTAAAAGAATAATTCCTTCATTTGTATACAAGGCGCCTGCCCACTGCACCTCACCGAGTATACTCCACTCTGCAACCCTCATTCTGGACTCTTATGATAAAAATTTTTTTTCTTTTTATGTTTTTATTATTTTGCATTGAGTGAACATCCACAGATTTTTTTTTATTAATTCAGTTTTTCAGACAAATTTGGTTTTATGGCATTAATTAAAGTACTCACATTGTAAAGGTGTCCTTGTATACCTTCCTTGTGATTCTAGCTTCCCCTCATCCTTCTATCTTATCTGTTCTTGCCTTCTCAGCTTTCTCTTGGCAAACACTCCCTTCTAATCCTGTATAATGGCACTGTGCTATACAGTGAGTACTTTCCTAGTCTTTCTATTCACTTCATAAGCATGTATGTTTTCCACTTGAAAATTAAGTCCTAAGGATGAATTTAGCTCCAAGCTCAGAGGGTAATGGAAGACCACTGTGGCAGATGTTGAATCAGTCCCTATTAGACCCACACACTTGCTTATATATTTTGCTCTACACTGTCATCCCGCTCCATCCAGGACTCTCTGCTGTGACTCTTTTACTCAGCAGTGGTAACTAGGAACCAGCCCTTTCTTGTGGCCTTAGGGTAGTGGAGGTTATAGTTCATGTGGTTCATTAGTCCTATGATCTAATTGCGTCTCTGATTTTCTTTGCTTCTCATTATTTCAGAGAACTCTGGTGGCCTAGTGGTAAGAAACTGTACCACAATCCCTAAGGCAAGCGGCTCAAATCCACCAGTTGCTGCATGGGAGAACGATGGGCAATCTCCTCCTGTGTGATCAAAAACTGGTCGGAGGGTCAGCTATCGGTCTCTTTGGATGACCAGAATAGTCTTCCAGTGCTTAGATGAGTCCATGTTCTTCCTGCACTCTATAGTAAAATAAACTCTAACATATTTTCCCAATCTTCAATTACGCATTAAACATTATCATGGTAAGATGCATATCCTGTGTTTTCCTAACATGGCTTTGGGTTTTTGTCCTTACCTCGGCATTCTCATATCAGTCACAAACAGGCATCTTTCATTGCTTCCTTTCTTAGCTGCTGCTTTCCTGGTGCTGAATTTCCTGTCACCAGCTCTGTCTGGCTATGGCTTGCCACAATCTGGTTTACATAAGGGATTATGTTGGTCTCGCAGCTGATAATGACCAAAGACACAGACCTGCTCATACATTCCTTTTAAACTCTTCTTTCCCTCATCTGTTCCAATTAGTGTTCATTATCTTACCACCAGTACACGAGAGTTCCTGTTGGCTCATGTGCTCCTGAATTTTTCTTCTGTATGTTTGCCAATCTACTAGGAATGTTACCTCATTTACTTTTCTATTCTTTGAATACTTGGTGAGACTGCTTTGTTTCTGTATTTGCTATTATGCTATTTGTGCATTCCTATCATTGCCTATTTTTCTATTGGGCTTTGTTACATTCCTTGTTGTTGACATTGTTGTTGTGTGTCATCAAGTGGAACCGGCTCATAGCTAACCCTCCAGTGTGTTTTCACAGGCAGTAAATCACATAGAAGGAAAAGGTCTACCCTCCTGTGGAACAGCCCGTGGATTTGGGCCACATGCCTTTGAGACTGCAGTGCAACTTCTCATACTAGCCACCAGAGCTCTCGACTTTCCTTAGGAGCTCTCTGTATATTAAAGAAAACAGCTCCTTATCATGTTTGTCTTTGTTCATAGAATTTCTGTATTTATTAGTAATATTGTTTTTATGTTAATAAAAGTTATTCTCTACCACTAGGTCTTCAGGGTTTAGTTCTATGGTTAGAAACTCTTCAAATATAAAATACTCTGTATTTCTTCTAAACTTTGCTTTTTTTATCTGTATTTTCATGAGAAAAATTTTCCTTTGATGCTCTAGAGCCATTTTATTAGAGTCAATCTATTTCTATTGATAAAATGTTAATTAAATGAAAATTTTCATAAGAATTTTGTATTTGTAAATTTTCTTAAGAATTTTGTATTCTAATTATGAAGTTTTTAAAAAGTAACATTTAAAAATTATACTGTGTCTATAATATATAGGTTATTATTTAGGATTTACCTATCTGTATAATATTACGTCTTCAGATCCAAAAGCACAGCACATTGTTTTCAATTCTCTAAGTATTCTTCTACCTACATTAGTAGAATTACAAAATGTTCTTAATAAAAGTGTTGTGTAACAAGGAGACAGAACTGATGAATGAGATCCTCTAAAGATTAAATAAATCTGTGTGCGCATCAAAAACATTTCCCAACAAAGTGAAAAGAAAACTTAATGAGTGAGGGAAAAACATTTGGTTATACCATTTCAGACAAAAGTCTCATATCAAAACTCTACAGAATACTACCAGACTTCCAAAAGAAAAAGACTGATAGCACAATTACAAAATGGGCAAAAGACAAGGAAAGACCTTTCACTGAGGAAGATATATGGATGGTCAACAGACACATGCTCGAAATCACTGACAATAAGAGAGATGCAAATCAAAACCACAATGAGAAACCATCTCACCCCAGAAGCAGTTGCAAAGTTTAACAGGACAGCAAATAATAAATGTTGGAGAGCATGTGTAAGAATGGAACTCTATTGGTGGGATTGTAAAATGGCACAATCACTCTGGAAGGTAGTTTGGCATTTCCTCAAAAAGCTGAACACAGAAATTCCGTATGACCCAGCTAATCCACTACTTGGAATCTACCCCGAGAAATTTAGAACTGAGGCACAAATGAAGATTTGTACACTGATGTTCATAGCAGTGTTATTCACCATTGCAAGAACATGGAAACAAACCAAATGTCCAACCACAACTGAATGGACTGAGAAACTGTGGTACATAACACACGATGGAATACTATGCAAGATGCAGGAGCAAAGATTTTGAAAATTACTACATTACATGAGAGGGACAAGAAAGCATGCTAAGTGAACTCACTCAGTCCCATAAGAGAAGTATACCGTATAAGATCATTACTGTTGAAATAGAAAGACAACTAGTAAAACATGTATGAAGATCCAAGGGGGAAGGGCAGGATAAGAGGGGTGAGGATGGGCAGAGGGTAATCATAGGGTCACCTATTTGATGGGTAGAAGGAGGGGTGGGTAAAGGAAATGGGAAAGATCCAGTGTGAAGAACAATGTATACAAACTTTGTAAGCAAACCAGTATAAATTAAAACTTTATTTTTTATAAAAAGGTCTTTTGTGTTTCTTTGGTTTATTTCAAATCGTATTATTTCTCTTGCTATTGTGTCAGGAATCTTTTTTACCATGTGTTATAACTGTTTACTGTTTGTATATAAAAAAAGTGTATTTAATGTATGCAAATGATTCTTTCATTATTTCTAACAGTTTTCAGTTTAAATTGGATTTTTCAGGTATCTGAATTGGTATCACTTGCAAACAATAATATTTCTATTTTTAGAATGTTCAAAAGAATGTTCAAAATCCCTAGCTCTAAGAGAGATGCAAATCAAAACAACTATGAGATATCATCTCACCTCAGTCAGAATAGCAAAATTTAACAGAACAGCAAGAAACAAATGCTGGCAAGGTTGTGTGGTATTTTCTCAAAAAGTTGCAGAGATACCATTTGACCCAGCAATTCCACTACTGGGAATCTACACCAAAGAGACCTTAACTGCTACCCAAGCAGATATATATGCACACCCATGCTTATGACGGCTTTGTTCACAATAGCAAGGAGTTGATAACAACCTAAGAGCCCATCAACAAAGGAATGGATAGAGAAGTTGTGGTATAGTCACACAATGGAATACTATGCTTCATTGAAAAATAAGAAACTCGTGCAATATTATTCAAAATGGATGACTCTGGAGGATATTATGCTGAGTGAAGTATCTCAGTCACAAAAGGACAAATACCGCATGGTGCCACTATTGTAAAACAGGACTGACAACGGGGCTGGGGGGAGACTGAGAAAAATGGGTACAATAATGTATACTGCATTGAAACAGATAAGGGAGAAAACTGTTTAAAAGGGATTTGTGATTAGGTATTATTGTCATGACAGGAGTTCAGAACGAAGGCTGCATAGTGGAGTGGACCTAGGGGGAGGAATTGTAAAACGATGAAAGAATTTTTCTTTTCCTTTTCAAAGAGAAGAGTGTAGTGGGGCAGGGGTGGGAGGGGTGGACAGGGAGAAAAGTGCAACAATGAAAGAACGGAAATCCAAAATCTCTGAAAATTTTCATTAAAATTAGTAATAATAAAAAAATTTTATATGTTAGAAAAAATAGAAGTGCTTTCTGATCAATTAGTTAATATATATGCAATAATGTTAATATGTCAATAAGCATATTTGTCAAGTTAAGGACATTAATGGTAAGAGTTCTGCTTGATTTGTCACTCTGTGATGACACTTTTTTGCTTGAGAATTATGTATGTGTATATACCTATCAATAAAATACTCATCTATTTTTATTCAATTAAAGTTTTATTAATAGGAATAGATGTTGAATCTAACAATATGGCTCCAGAGCATCAAAGGAAATGATGTTGTTGAGGTTTTTTTAATCCTATTAAAATGAAGAGCCATTATTCCTTTGAGGCTCTAGTGTAGCATGAAGCAAGTTCTGCTGCTAATCTAAAGGCTGCTCCTCTCTGGAAGTTCAAATCCACTGTTGGCTCCATTGGAGAAAGATTCCCGTCATTCGATTTACATCTGCAACTTGATGGAGGATTACTCTGAGCTGATAGACGCTGAGCGTGAGTTTTGAATATAGAGAAGTGTATAAACAGAGTTTCTATCATGAAAGATTCCTGGTAGCACAACAATGAAGCAGTCAGTTGCCAATCAAAATGTTCAGTCCAAACTCACAAATCACCCCATGAGTTAAAGACCTGGTAATCTGTTTCTGAAAAGATCACAGGCTAGGAACCTAACTGGACAAGTTCTAATCTGCCCTATAAATGGGTGCTTTGAGGTGGTACAGTCAACAGCACATATAACAAGACCAACAATGTCAAACCAATCATGTATTCCTGGAATAAACTTAACTTCTCATGGTATAATATATTTCTATATTGGCTCTTAAATTTCACAAAATAAGCAAGTATCTGAAACCACAAATATTTATCAAATATAGTTTTGTCCATTACTGCTGGAATTTGAGATTAACACTGAAATTTTCATAATAAATGTTGGCAATAAATATTAGAACAGCTCAAGTATATGTCTACCAAGAGCACTTATTCATTCTTTCTCCTTTAGCTGAATGGCTGGTTGCCTGCTCCCCCTCCCTCTTTACTCCAATGTCACCCTCTCACTGAGACTTTCCCTCATCTATTTCACACTGCTACTTTTACTACCCGAGGAAATCCTAGCTTCTTTACCTTCCTGAATCTTCTTAATACTACTTACTGTCATCTGAAACACTGCTAGAAATACAACTCAACAAAATGAGAAGTGAGACACAAATAGGGATATGTAAATTTATGTTCACAGCAGCACTATTCACAATAACAAGAACATAGAAACAATATAAAACACCATGTATAGAAATGATTGTATAAAACACAATGTCAATGAAAGAAATTGTGGAGGGAAATCTGCATAATAAAAAAGTGTGTGTGTGTACACACACATTTACTTTAGAATAAAAATACAAAATTTTTAAAAAAGAATACGGAAACAGCCAAAATGCCCATCAACAAATTAATGAATGGGAAATTGTGGTACATTCACACAATTAAATACTAGCAGCACTAAGGAATGACTGTAAAATACTATATAACACGAGAAAGTATAGAGAGCATTATGTGGAAGGAAATAACTTGGTCTCATAAGGACAAATACTGTATAAGACCATTACTGTAAAAATAGAAGGATAACCAGTAAGATGTGTATAAATGGGGAAGGGGATTAGGGAAGAAAAAACAGGACAGAAAAAGGGGAAGGATGGAAATCACTATGACAGCAGAGTTTATAGGGCAGATTGGGTTGGGTGGGTGAAGGAATAGGAAAGATTCAATGGGGATTTGAAAAAATGGTTTAATAATACAGACATATCAAAAGTAAGTAAGTATGTAAAATGCAATGTATTAAGTGATTGTATGAAACACAATGTAAATGAAAGACTGTATAAAACGCAGACAGAGTGGAGAGAGGGAGTGGTTTTGGACACTGGACACACCTCTGGACCTTTGACCCATGCCTGGCAGGTATCAAGCCCCCCTTCTCCCGGCCCCCAGCTTTGAAATTTGGGGCCTGAGGGCCGAGAATTTAAAACGCAATGCACAGGACTGAAACACAATATAAGCTAATTATTGTATGAAAACCAGTGGGGGAAAAACAAAAGATTGAAGAAAGAAAACACAATTTGACATTTTTAGTTTCTTTCTGTCTAGATACACTGGAATAGAAGTAGGATATTTTGCTTGTTTTCATCTCTGCTATTATATCCTCAGCAAGTCTAAAGTGCTAGCATATGCCTGGTACTCAAAAATTTAATCTGATTCACCAAAAAGAACTCAA
>NW_006399809.1:12389163-12453092 GCF_000299155.1 Elephantulus edwardii | reverse complement strand
GGACACACTGACAAAGGAGATTAATCAGAACTGGCTTTGACAAGCACTGTGGCAATTGGACAATTAAAACGGACATGGGGGGGAAGAAGAACGAACTGGGGATGAGGGTGGAGAAAACAGTGCAACAATGAATGAATGAAAACCCATAATATCTGTAAATGTTCATCAAAACTAATAAAATTTAATAAAAAAAATTTAATCTGAAGAGGAAAATGTGAAAAAAATCCTAAAATATTAAGAACTTAGAAGATACAGAATAAAGGAGACTGTTGAAATAGTTTTAGTATTTACATCTTTAATATCCATTTTTGTAGGATTTTTTAAAATAGGAATACGAGGAACAACTTTATAGTAATAATAAAACAGACTAAACTGAAACATTCCCAACAAAAGAATTTTTTTCAAATGCACTTAAAGATAAGCCTCAATAATTGTCCTATTATCATTAAGTACATTGGATCAGGAACTTAAAATCTTCCTATAAGAAAAAACTAAGCACAGACTCACATATGTCTACAGGCAAGTTATACTGAACTTCTGGGGCATAGTTCTTCCAGTCTTAGACAAGACCTGCCACAGAGTAGAAAAAGCTGGCACATACTCTAATTAATTGCTAAGAGGCTAGAATAAATCTGATACCAACCAAATTAAGCCAAGGGTAAGAGAGGATAATTACTACCCAATCCCACTTATGAACAGACTGCAAAAAATCCTAACAAAATAATAGCAAAGTGAACCCAACAAAACATTAAATATGTTATAAACTCCAAAATGCAATCTTTTCTTTAATTTTGAAAAGTTACTGATTAAGTGGCCATAGTAACAGACTAAAGAATATAAAATAATGTAAACAGGTGCAAAAAAGCATTTGATGAAACTTAGCACTTATTATTTTCTTTTTAAAAGTGCTCAAAGCATGATGAGAACATGTGAAAAGGACGCAGAAGTAAACTGGAAGTGGCTGCTCTGATCCGGAATAATTCATGCATCCAAGTTAATGAATAAGAGAAAAACCATGAGTCTGGATGGTGACAGTCTACATACAGACAATAAAATGAGGAATAGCATACATACATTCTCAAAGAATCTCCCTACAGAATATTTACTAATAAAACAAAAAACAAGGAGTAATTTTAGATAAATGGTAAGAGTACGTTTAGTAAAACTGCTGGACACTAGACCTAACCCAAAATGCACTGTCACTGACTGGAATCTCTTCACAGATCAGGCTCCACAGGTCTCTGGAGGCTGTGAATCACACACACAGGATGAAGCTGTGCATGTTTCTCCCACAGGTTAGAACCGGCAGAGAGGTGCCAACAACGCTGGGTGAGCACTGCAACTCCCTATGGACTAGGCAAAATCAAATGTATCTTTATAAACTAAAAACAACAGAACACAGAAATTCACCAAACAAACAGAAAAAGCAAACCCATGCCACTGAGCTGGTTCTGACCAGTGGCGACACTCTAGTTAAGTTTTTGAGGGCTGGACCTCTTCATGCAAGAAGATCAGCACTGGAGTAACAGGTGGATTTGAACCTCTGACCTTTTGGTTAGCAATGTAATACATAATATGATAACAGACCTCCTAATTTACAAAGCATAGTAATTATACAAGCAAAATAATCCTTAGAAATTTAGCTATTGATTCTAAAACTCCCTTGTAAAAAAATACAAGATGTTATTAAAAACAGTATCTTTTAAATTTTAGAAGAAAATCATGAAGTATATTATTATAGCATCAGTTCAAATCCAATGAAACATGGGCAATCTATCCCATGCAATTTTCAGCCTCTGAAAGCCTCCTGGGCAATGAGTCAGCTCTGACTTGACAGCAATGAACAACAATAATATATTGATTGATATTAATGTATTTTCATTCAAAAGTATTGTTGCTGTTGCCATGGTAGCTGTTCAGTGGGTTTTCACTGTAGCAGTAAACAACATGGGAGGAGACTGCTAGACCTTCTCCTGCAGAGCAACTGGTAGATTCAAACGGCATGCCTTTGGGATTGCAGTGCAATTTCTCACCACTAGGCCTCAAGGAAGTATAAAAAGTAAATTATAAACTAAGATATTTACAGTACATAACTGACATAGCCAAGTCTGAAACACAGTCACATATGAAGCAGTATAACTCAATTTCATAAAAATAAATAATACTAGGAAAAATTATGTAAAATCTATGAACATGCAAGCCACAAAATGGAAACAGAAAAGTGTCCATAGGCATATGAAAATATACTCAGATTTATTGAGAACAGGAGTTATGCATATTAAAATCACAAGCTACCATATCAAACTCATAAGACTAACAAAATGAAACAGAATGCAGAATAACACAAACTATTCTACACTGCTGTCTGAAGTGGACCAATCAAGCACACCAATCACTTCAGAAAAACAATTTGGTACTAAATTATGAAGGTGAACATGTACATAATTTTTCATCCCGAAATTCTACTAGATAAATACCCACAAGAAGCCTTATATGTGCCTCAGTAAATAAGTGTAAGAATGTGAAGCATTACTCATAAAAGATAAAAACAAGAGGAAATAACCTAAATGTCCTTCAGTTAGAAATGCAAAAACCGTGTTTTATTTCCACAATGGAGATATACAGCAGGGGAAACGCCTGGACCCCATCAATATACAAATCCCAAAACCTGAGTGAAAAGAAGACACATACTGTTTCTGTAAAGCATGAAAACAATGGCAATACTTACTTAAGAATGCAGAGGTAGAAAAGTGAGTGAATTATGATAAGAACCAGGATGACAGTGCTATTTCCTGGAGATGTGAGGGGGGATGTGACGGGAGCTCAGAGGATCTAAAGGAAAAGGTTCTCTCTTCCTTCACAATGGAGACTGGGTCTATGAATGTGCTTTTTTTTTTTAATATCAATGTGCTTTTAAAAATCTGCTTGTAATTTCCCCGTATATTATAAATGTCCTTTGATATGCAAAAATTATTACAGAATACAACAGCAAGTAAATGGAAACAGCCCGAATGTCCATCAACAAATGAATGGATTGAGAAAGTGTGGTATATTCACATGAGAATACTACTGAGCACTCAGGGGCAATAATTTTGTAATATCCTAACATGGGAGAGGCTAGAGAGCATTATTCTGAATGAACTAATTCAGTCTCATAAGGACAAATACTGCCTAAGACCATTATTACAAAAAGAGCAGGCTAACTAGTAAGATATGTACAAAAGTCCAAAGGAGCAAGAGGGGAGGAAGAAGGGAATGGAGGGAGGGAAGGATGGGGAGAAAATTACAAGGTTGCAGAGTCTGGTGGGCAAGAGAGGGGGTAAAGGAATTAGAAAAGATCCACTGGGGACCTGAAAAGACAAAGTCATAGTGGGCCTGTCAAAAAAACAAACAAAACAACAAAAAAACCCCATGCTAATTAATCTTATAAAACATATGCATGGTAATGATTGTATGAAATACAATGTGAATAAAGGAAGGTGTGAAACACAATGTATAAAAATTAACCACAATATACAAATTTTGTATGCAAACTAATATAAAAGAATTTTTTTAATTGTTTTTAATTATTATTATTTTGTGTGTATGTACTGTCAAATCAGATCTGACTGGTACAGGAGGAGACTGTCTCTCCAGCGGAGCATCTGGTGGATTTGTACTGTGCACCTCTGGGTTTGCAGAGCAGCTTCTTGCTATTAGACCACCAGAGCTCCAATAAAATAAATTTTTAAAAAATTATTACAGAATAATAGTAATAATGCATTTAAAAGAAAAAAGTACAGAAAATACAGAAATTATAAAAGAATCAATGACAAGGAGAAGGCAACTGTTTTAAAGGATAAAGATTCATTAACACATATCAAAAAACCTTAGAGCCAATCAATATAAGGCAATCTCTTCCAACACAGCTATTTGGCCAACTTCTTAGTCTCCTTGAATCTTTGCTTCAATGTCCCCACCCCAACCCCCATCTCCATCCCATGCACTTCTGGGTAAGACTTGCATTTGACACTTGAATATCTCAACTCCTGAAGCCGCTTCTTCCTCTCAGATGCCTCTGGATTCCCTGATCTCTTATCCTGAATTTTTTTCCTACCCCCCATTGCTCTTCTCATTATCTAACATATCCTATCATCTATTCACCTTCCATGTTTATTATTATTTAATATCATTTTCCCTTTGCCACTCCCAGGAAGATAACTCTATGAGTCCCTAGATCGGTATAGGTCTACTTATGGATGTACCCCAGTTTGCCATAGCATTCTACTTTATCAGAGCAATATTGGACACTAAGCCATTCTGCTTTTCTCTCTCATCAATTATCTTTTAGTGATAATATGTTTTCAACTCACAATAATAAATCAGATAATACGACAAGGTTACAATTTTCTGAAAAGCCTATTTAAAACAGTATTCTATGTTGATGATATATTTTAATGATGTTTGTTTTAATCACAGAATCATGTAGTTTCAACAAAATATTAATTTTAAGTTTATTTTATCATAAAGACAGTCAAGAAAGCAGCCCATATTATTGACATCTTGCTAAGTACTAGGTGCTATGAGTCTTACTTACATAATCAAATGTAAAACAAGAGAAAAAAATTACCATGTGTATATAAATGATCTTCCGTAATTTGCATATATCAATGTACCCCACAACATATACCGCAAACAATGATGCAATCTGTGATTTAAAAAGAAATTAAGTTAAAAACTACACATAAATACAAATACCTCTAACAATTAAGAACATTATTTTCATTGTTTCAAATTGATTTATTTATATAGAAAACAAAGTTTTCGTTTTATATATCAATTTATTTTTACATACAATAAACATTAAATATAAAAAATTGTTGCTGTTGTTGTTATGTGCCGTCGAATTGTATGCAACTCATAGCAACCCTATGTACAACACAGCCCTAAAACTTGCTCTATCCTGTGCCAATCTTACCGTCTCTGACACACCGACCCACGTTATTCTAGTTCACTGAATCAATCCACCTCATCAAGGGTCTTCCACTCTTATGCTGTCCCTCCACCCTTCCAAACATGATGTCTCTCTCCAAGGACTGGTCCCACCTTGCAACATGGCCAAAGTATGTCAGACAAAGCTTCAGAATCTTTGCCTCCAAGCAGCAGCATGGTCTCACCCTTTCTAATATGTACTTGTTTATTCTCCTACTAGTCCATTATACATTCAATACTCTTCTCCAACACCACATCTCAAAGGCATCAATTCTCCTTCTATCATTCTTAGTCATTTTCCAGATCTCTGATGCATAGCAAGTGACCGCAAAGACCATGACCTATATCAGGAGTATGTTAGTCTCTAAACTGACATCATTACTCTTCAGTACTTTTGGGGAGGTCTCTGACAGCAGACATTCCCAACACAATAAATTTTTTAATTTCCTGGCTGCTGGTACCAAGAGTGTTGACTGTGGAGCCAAGCAAACTAAAGCTGTTAACAATCTCAATCTCTTCATGATGCTGCCAACTGGCCTAGTGCTGAGAATCTTAGTTTTCTTGATGTTGAGCTTCAATCCATATTGAAGTCCTTGACCTTCTGGAGCAAGCGCTTCAGGTTCTCCTCTGTTTCAGCAAGCAAGGTTGTGTCATCTGCGTAACGCAGATTGTTGATGAGTCTACCCCCAATCCTGATGCCACATTTCTCCTCACAGAGCCCAGCCTCCTAGATAATCTGTTCCACATACAGATTTAAAAGGTATGGAGATAGCACACATCCCTGGCATGCACACTTCCCAATTTTGAACCATACAGTGTCTCCTTGCTCTGTTCTGATGACTGCTTCCTTGTCCAAGTATTTGTTTTGCATAAGCAAAATCAAGTGTTCTGGGAGTCCCATTCTTCTCAGACTCAGCCAGAGTTGGGTTTGATTCACACAATCAAATGCCTTTGCATAGTCAATGAAACACAGACATTCCATTGATACTCTGCTTTCAGCCAAGATCCATCTGACCTTAGCTATAATATCCCTAGAACCACGGCCTCTTCTAAACCCAGCCTGCACTTCAGACAGTTCTCTGTTGATATGCTACTTGATTTTTCTTTTCTATACATCCTTCTCTAAATTAACTGTGTGAACTATCTATTTTTGTGAATTACACAAAACACTAGTCACTTTAATTTCAGGTTCACTGTCAATAATAAAGTGCTACACTACATAAAAAAATTAAAAACTTAATCACAACAGATAACAATTAAAATAGTACATTCACTCAGAAACAATTCCGTAATGCTTGTGTGAATGAAAATATATTCATTTCTGCTTGTTAGTCATTCTTCATGAGCACATTCTATTATTTATTAATCATCATGTGTTTATTATAATCAAACTTAATATGAGAAGCACTTTCACTACAATGGTATTTTTAAATCTGCTTTGAAGAGAACTGTATATGCACGTAGCAAGAATTCTAATAGTAGTATAATTACACAAATTAATTGATGAAATCCTAGAAATGGCTCTCAGTAAAGTATACAGGGATTATGCCAAACATTGCTTTTCTATTCTTCTCAGGGACAAAGCAGTTAAATTTCATGTCTCTCACACAACATCATATAATAAACTACAAAAACACTAAATACTTAAATATACAACCTAAGTGCCATTAATCAAGCTTTGCCTCTAATTAATCTATAACAAATTTTCCCATTACTAAGAAAAAAGAAAGAACAAGATTTTCTTTGATCCAGGTTAACCATATGAAATAACAATGCAATGCATAAAGCAATGGAAATAAAGGAGTAATTTTAGAGATATGTTCTTATGTTATCATTCAATGTAAGAACAACAAAGATGCATAACACCTCCTCTCTCTAACGCCACAAAACTAAACAAAAAATGCACTGCCTTCTAAATCATGACAATCTCACATCCATCCTCCTCCTAAATTAGCCATCCTCACTGTATGGAACAAGAGGAGCTCTTCCTTTGCACTCAAAGGGCTAAGTAGTGTACAACAAACCAAGCGGGAAGAATGTTCATAATCTTAAGACATGTTTTAAACTAGAAACTATAAAATATCATTAAATGAGAACAACAAATGGAGTCTCTATTATTTTTATGTTATTCTTGTGTGCTGCCCTGTCAGAACCAAAGCATAGCTAATCCTCCAATGGATTTTCAGAGGCAGTTTATCTCCCAGAAGGAGACTAACCATCCTTCTCCTAAAGAGCAGCTGGTGGATTAGAAATATGTGCCTTAGGGATTGCAGGCACAGTTTCTCACCACTAGACCACCAGTTGTTGTTAAGTGCTGTTGAGTTGTAGACGACTCATAGCGACCCTATGAACCAAAGACCTGCACACTTGTATAACTTTCATCCTTTCTCCAGGTTCATAGAGTTTCTGGAAGCAAGCTATTTCGGAAATTGATCCACTCCTGCTTCCAAGCTTGTTTTAATTGGGGAGCTCCACCAAACACTGTCCACCACGGGTAACCATTAACACATATGACACATCAGTGTCACAGTGTTCAGCATTACAGCAACCACGAGTTACCTGCAAGCGGACAGGCCAGGGCTATACAACCTAGAAAATGCTTGACCAAAACAATTATAAACAGGCCAGAGGGCCGCAGGTCCGAGGGCCCTATCGAATTTAAGAACCAGAGCATGAGCTCCTTCATTCCAAATTCCTCCATAAGCATGCATTTTCATTGGCTCTCACACCCAAAAGTACCCATCTTGGAACATTCTGCTGCTTCTTCAATCTCCTCCTATTCTGATGCCACATGTTTCTTCACAGTCTTACTTCTTTAATAATTTGTCCATCACATAGACTGAGTACAAATGAGAGATGGATACAGATATAAACAGAAAATGAACAAAGGCCTGAAGCCTTTCTATAACTATCATCATTTTTCCATTTTTTTCAGACTTTCTTTAGGCATGTAGTTTAGGAAGTGAATGGCAGTCCTGCTTCCAAACCAGAATCAATCTGGGAGCTCCAACAAAAACTGCCAATGATGGGTAGCCAATTATGGTGTGTGACAAACTAGGTCACCAGAGCTCCCCTTATATTACTTTAGAAACAGTAACAAAAGGAGTCAATTACAAAACAACAAAACAACAAATTACAAAACAACAAAAGAAGACACTTAAACTGATAACTGGTACTTGGTAATCTCAAGGTAACAACTAAGGTAATTGACTTCTTTTGTTACTATTTCTAAAGTAATATAAGGGGAGCTCTGGTGACCTAGTTTGTCACACACCATAATTGGCTACCCATCATGGGCCTCTCCCAAGTGTTGAACAGCAATGGTGTCTCTTTGGAGACTAAGGTGCGTCTAATACAGGCCATGGTCTTCGCAATCACCTGTTATGCATCAGAGAGTTGGACAATGACCAAGGAGGATAGAAGGAGAATTGATGCCTTTGAGCTGTGGTGCTGGAGAAGAGTATTGAGAATACCATGGACTGCTAGGAAAACAGATTTGTCCTGGAAAGGGTTAAACCGGGTGGCTCCTTGGAGGCAAGGATTCTGAGGCTCCATCTAAGATACTTTGGACATGTTGTGAGGAGAGACCGGGTTCTTGGAGAGGGACATCATGCTTGGGAGGGTGGAGGGGCAGCGCAGGTGAGGAAGGCCCTCTATGAGGTGGATTGATTCAGTGATTGGGATAATTGGGATGGGAGCGTTGGAGACAGTGAGATTGGCACAGGACAGAGCGGAGTTTAGGGCTGTTGTACATAGGGTCGTTATGAGTCGCAGGCGACTCAACGGCACATATCAACAACAACAGGCATTTCTACACCTATTCCTAACTGTATATTCCTTACCAATAAAGTCAGTTCTTTCAATGTCTCTATTTCAAAAGTAAGAAAACTGAAGCTATGAAAAATTCAGTACTTCATACAAGTCACAAAGCAGTGAGGAAAGATGGGACCCAAATCCAGCTCTGACTCCACTTCCCAAACAAGACATTTCAGAGAACACTAAAAAGCAATTTTAACTGTGTCATATGAAGACAGCCAGCACAATAGAAAAGCAGTAAAATGGGGGGAAAATGAATTTCAATTTCTCTCTCTCTCTGTAAGCTATCTGCCTTACTTGAAAAGAGGCAAGAGAATATGAAGAAACGTAAGAAAAATTGCAAATTGGCAGGGAGGTTACATAACACATGAGTCAGCCAACTTTTTATCATGTTATCTAGAGTTTACTTAAGAGAAACACTTAACAGGATAGTCCTAATCTTCTTGTAGGTACATCAGGATAGTCCTAATCTTCTGGTAAGTACATTAACAATTTCTTAATTAACAGAAGCATTCTTACAAAATTGAATTTAACAAATGTGTTCTACTAGTAAGTAATTCAGCTTGAACTTCTGGCCGTTTTCTGTTGATGATATACTGTTCAAGTCATTTTTGGAAAAGCTTCAGAGAAATGATACTTGCATAGTATATTAATTATGTTGTTTGTTAACTTCCACATTCTGTTGGATCACCTATTTTGGGATCTATTCCAGTCTGCTAGTCTGGTAGTTGTCCTCTATATCTCTTGGCACAACCTGGCAAGTGAGGGCTGCATCTGTTTGTTAAAACATGTCAGTTCATTTTCCCTCCATTCCTGAGGCCTTAATTTTTGCCACTAACTTCAAGGAAACTTGAAGTCCTTCCCTCATTGCAACTAGTTCTTGATCATATGCTATTTCATCACTCATTCCTGGGACCTTATTTTTTTTGCCAATGTCTTCAATGAAACTTGAACTTTCTTCCTTTATTACCATTAGTTTATGACCTTAATGCTACTTCCTGAAATGTTTTCATGCCAGCCAATTCTTTTTTGGTACAGTGACTCTGTGTATTCGTTCCTTTATTTAAAAAAAAAATATATAAACTTTTTATTTTAAAGTAGTTTACCACAAAGTTCACATACATTGTTATTCACAGCAGATCTTTCCCATTTCCTTAACCAACCCTATCCTCATGCCTTTTCTTTTGATGCTTCCTGGTTCATTCATGACTTTGGCCACAGCATCCTTTGTTGCTGCAACTCAAGGTTTGAGTTTGTTCTTCAGTTCCCTCAGCTTGAGAAAGGCAGCAGGAGTTCTTCCCATTTTGTTTTCTAATTCCAGCTCGTTGCATATTTCATTGTAATATTTTGTTTTGTCTTCTCAAGCTGCCCTTGAAAGCATCTGTTCATTTCTTTTACTTCAGCATTTCACCCCTTTGTATTGGCCTATCCATGTTCATGTGAAATTTTCAGAGTCTCTTCTGACATGTCTTTTGGTCTTTTCTTTCTCCCCTTTTACTTTCTTCATGGATGATACCCTGATATCATCCCACAACTCATTTGGTCTTCAATCATTAGTGTTCAACATCTCAAAGTTATTCTGAAGATGGCTTTTAAATTCAATTAGTCTAGACTCAATGTTGTATTTTGGTTCCTGTGGCCTTGTTTTAATTTTCTTCAGCTTCAACTTGAATTTGCACATGAGAAAGTGATGATCTATTCTACAGTCATCCCCTGACTTGGTAAGTTTTCACTGTTCTCTTGGGCTACTAAGTAGAAACACAATAGCAGCTGACCTGCTAGTGAAGTAAGTGGTGGTCAATTACACAGGAGGAAACTGCCCCCATTTTTGTCCTGTATAAAACCTAGCAGATTGGAATAATGTACATGTGTGCTAGCACTGCAACTTCTTACCCCCAGACCACTAAGTATACAGACTGTTAAAGAAAGATATATATTCACCTACTCTTAACTTTCTTTAAAAGTATTAACTAAAAATATTTAGAACTTAGAACTATATAACCTCTACTTTTAATAATATTATACAATACAAATGTGTTTGCATAATCAAACACATGAAGCTTAAATTCATATTAAAAATAAAATCAAATTACCTGAGTAAGAAGTACAAATTGTGCAAACTGCCAAGGAAGTATGAAAAATATATTGGAAATGCACAGTGCAATCAAGCTTCCTCTATAAAGTTTTGTAGTCCTTGAATAGACAAAATAAATATTAGTAAGTTTAACTGCAGGGCTTAAAATTACTGCAAATTAGAATCTCTAAACGTTATTTGGTTAAAGCATAATAAACGAGACATAAAATGAACCAATGAGATAGAAAGTATACTTCCTGATATTCGATTACAACCATCCTCTATGAAAATTGTTGCTGTATCATCCAGTCAAAACCGACTCATAGCTGACCCTTCAGTGGGTTTTGAGAGGGTGTGAATTGCTTGATGGGATACAGCCCATCCTTCTCTCAAGGAGGAGCTGGTGGACTGGAACTCCCTGTCTTTTGGTTAGCAGCACAATTCCTTGCACACTAGGCCACCAGAGCTCCTTTCTATGAAAACTACTCATTTCAACTAGACAAACACAAAGTCTGCAAGAGGAGGATAAACTCTGAATTTTTTCAAACTATATTTTGGTAAATTCATTATTGAATACTTCTGACTGTTACAGTCAATGGAATTATCAGCTGAGACAAAGTATTTCTATGAGAAAATAATACAAAATGGCATACCGTAAGTACTCAATATTACATAGACAAAAAATTCAAGAACTCAGAATAAGGGCTGAGTAATGAGGAACATTCTACAGAGGGGTTTGATAAAAGTTGAATCTTAAGCAGGTAGAGCACAAAAGAGGTGTCAGGGCACAGAGTCCTTTCTGGAGCCACTTTCAGAGGATCCATCTTCATCCTGATTTGTAATTTAGGAGTTCTCAAGGGGGGTAAATTAATTTGATTACCTACATAGGGTCGCTATGAGTCGCAGGCGACTCGACGGCACATAACAACAACAACAACAACAATCTTAATTTCATGAAATATGTTTCTACTAAATTTGTGAGCCAAAGTGAATCCTTTAAACACTGCTTAAAAATCAAGGATTCTTGAACTCTAGAGAACTATAAATGAGTTAATGGAGAAGAGTGTTATGAAATAAAAAATACATGACTGCATTCTACATAACACAGTTTCTAGTCTGTGAAGTTTTGTTTTGATTATATGTTTGTATGTACATTGTTGCTGTTGTTAGGTGTCGAGTACAACTTACAGCAACCCTATGAACAACAGATCTGAACCCTGTCCTGTCCTGTGCCAACTTCACAATCTCTGACTCACTCAAGCTCACTGCTGCAGTCACTGGGTCAGTCCACCTGTGTGACGTTCTTCCTCTCCTTCCCTGTCCCTCCACCCTTTCAATCATGGTGTCCTTCTGTAAGAAACAGCCTTTCCTAGCAACATGTCCAAAGTATGCAAGACGAAACTTTGCCTTCCTTGCTTCACCTTCTCCAATATCAACGTTATTCTTTTGGCAGTCCATGGAATACTCAGTACTCTTCTCCAACACCATAGTTCAAAGGCACCAATTCTTCTGTCATTCTTAATCACTGTCCAGCTCTCAGATGCATAGCAAGTGATTCCAAAGAATATAGTCTGAAACAGGCACACCTTAGTTCTCAAATAAAAAGAAACATTCCTCAGTAATTGGAGAGATTTCTGACTGCAGATGTTCCCAGGGCAATACATTTCCTGATCTCTGATTGCTGGTGCAAAGGGTGTTGATTATGGATCCAAATAAAGTCATTGACAGTTACAATTTTTTCTCCATTTATCATGATGTTCCCTATTACTCCAGTGGCAGGAATTTTTGTTTTCTTGATGTTGATATGCAATCCACACAGAAAGCTACAGTGCTTGATCTTCTGCAAGCACTCCAAGTCCTGCTCCCTTTCGGCAAGCAAGGTTGTGTCATCTGCATACCTGTTACTGATTAATCTTCATCCAATCCTAATGTCACATTCCTCTTCATACAATCCAGCTTCTCGAATTATCTGCTCAGCATACAGACTGAATAGGTATGGAGAAAGGATATAACCCTGATGCAAGCCTTTCTTAATTTTAAATCATGTAGTATTCTCATGCTTTGTTCAAATACCATCTTCTTGATCTAGATAGAGGTTTTATATGAGCACAATTAAATGTTCTGGGATTCCCATTCTCCCAATTTTAGCCAGAACTTGTCATGATCCATACAATCAAATGCTTTTGCACAGTCAGTAAAGCACAGACATCTTCCTGTTATTCTCTGCTCTCAGCCAAGATCCATCTGACATCAGCAATGATATCCTTAGTGCCACAACATCTTCTAAATCACCTTTTATTTTTGGTAGTTTTCCTGTGTAGGGAGCTCTGGTGGCTTAGTTGCAAAAAGTAGTGCTGCAATCCCAAAGGATCAAGGCCAACAGTTGCTCTGCAAGAGAAAGATGAACAATATTCTCCCATGCAATTAACTGTCTCCAAAGACCCGCTGGAAGGTCAGCTATGGGTTGGTTCCAACTCCCCGGTACACAACAAGCTTCCTATCTGTGTACTGTTTTACTGTTTTAGATGTCTTTGAATAATCTTCAGCAGTACTTTGTTTACATGGGGAATTAATGATATTGTTCAATAATTTCCACATTCTGTTGGATCATCTTTCTTGGAAGTGGGAAAAACCATGGATCTCTTCCAGTTGGTCTGCCAGGCAGCTCTCCTTGAAATTTTTTGGCATATATTGGTGAGTGCATCCAAGGCTCCATCTGTCATTTGAAACCTGTCAACTGGTATCTCATCAATTTCTGGGGCCTTATTTTTTGCCAGTGTCTTAACTGCAGCTTGAACTTCTTCCTTCCTTAACATTAGCTCTTGATCATATGGTATACACATGCAAATATACACATGTATAATATGAGGCCACGATGTAAAGTTGACTTATTTCCTCCTCTGTATTGCATTAGGAAAATCTGCTGCCAAGGCCCTCGTTAAAGCACTAAAGAGCAAGGATGTCAGTTTAAAAGCTAAGGTGTGCCTGATTTAACCCATGGTAAATTCCACTGGTTCATATGCATGTAAATATTGGACAATGAATAAGGAATATTAAAGAAAAACTGATGCTGGTAAATTGTGGCGCTGGGGAAGAGGATGCAATATTCCATGAACTGTTAAAAGAACAAACAAATATGTCTTAGAGAAGTCCATCTGGGTGCTACTTAGCAGCAAGGATGGTGAAAGGCAAAGATGGTGGTCTATCCTTTGGGCATGTACCTTGAGGGACCAGTCTGTAGAGAAGGATCTCCCATTTGGAAAAGTAAAGGATCAGTGACAGACAGGAAGATGCTCAATGAGATGGACTGACACAGTGCCTACAAAAACGGGCAGGCGTAAGGACAGCAGAGGTTGTGATCATAGTGTGGGGTTGGGCCAGGTTCATTCTGCTGGACACAGGGACACTACGAGTCAGAGCTAAGTGGCAACAGTGCCTAGTGAAACATTTGAAAACCACTGTCCAAAATAAAAACTCACAACTGTTGAGTAGGAAGCAACTCAGAGCTAACTGCCACTGGGTTTCCAAGGCTGTTAAGTTCCACAGAAGGAAAGTCCATCTTTCTCCTAAGGAGGTGCTGATGGGTTTGAAACACAGAGGTGAGGCCTCTGATTTAGCAATGCATCTCCCTAGGGATTAGGCTATCAGTTCTATACTAGTATCTGTTACACCGTTAGCAGGAAGGATAAGTCCTTGGAGAGGAAGACATCATACTTGGCAAAGCAAAGGTTCAGTAGAAAAGGAGAAGGCTTTTGATGGGACCAACTGACCCAGTGACTGCAACAATAGCCCACACTGAGTAGGACTATAAGAATGGCATAGGAATGAGCAGTGTTTGTTCTGCTGAAGGCAGCATCACTGTCAGTAAAAATGGACTTGGCAGTAGCTAAAACCACACACCATTTAAAGAGCGTTGGTGTTGTCATGGTCAGGTGCTTAGCTGCTAACCAAAAGGTCAGCTGCTGGAATCCACCAGTGATTCCGTTGGAGAAATACCCTGCAGTCTGCTCTCAGAATGACTACAACCTTTGGAACCCTTAGGAGCAGTTCTCCTCAGTCCTACATCCTGCAGGATTACTTCAAACTGGAATTGACGCACAGGCAATGGATTTGTTTCTTGGGTTTTATACTGTTTTGAACACTGAACATAATTCTCACTTTAGGAGTGATGAGCGATTTTACAAGATTTCTGAGCAGAATTTAACTTAATCTGAGAGTGGGTATATAAAGCACATGCTGAAAGACACTGGAAAAGGGAGGATTACCAACTGGGTGTAGGTATGTGTTATAAGCACTAATTGAAGCCAGGGAAAACAAAGGAATGCCAAGAACAGTCAAGAAAAAGGATAAGACTGTGCTGGTGTAAGGTAATTTATATAAAAATCTACTTCAATTTTCTCCCTGCTTCCCCCTCCGAAGAGAGAAAGGAAAAAAAAATCTACTTCATATGATGTGAAATTCAAAAATTGGATACATTGTTAGAACAGTATCTGTCCTTATAAATAATTATTAAAATTAAAGAATAGTTTCTTTTCTAGTCTTACACCAGTAACCTCGGCCCTGCAGTGTATACACACCAACACAGTTCATCTTCATGACTCGCCCCAAGCCATTCCCTCATCACCACATTGATCTATCACAATATGCCAACTACAGGTTGAGGCCAAAACACAGAAAAGCTACTGCCCCAAAGGAGGCAAAAGGATAAAGCATCAGTGATGTAGACAACCAAAGAAGATGAAGAAAATCAAGAAATAGGCCACAATTTTGGAGGGTGACGGTGAGGTGGGAAGATGTGATTTCATCAGCAGAAAAGACTGCAAATGCCAAAAAAGTAGGTCAACCAAGCAAAATGCCAGCACCACCACATGTATAAGCCACCAGCCACAACCACCACAGTCTCATCATCCAGTACAAGCAGAGCCATGTCAACTAAGCAGCAAGGAACAGGCAGATTGCCTTCAAGAAGGGCGTAGGGACAGCCAGGATGCCAAGCAAGATCAAGATGCTGAATCTAAAACAATTGTGACGAAGGCAGTTAATGACCACAGCTTCAGAGGGCCAGGAAAAGGAAAATGAAGATGCCAGCAAGGATAAAGACAAAGAACAAAGCCTAAAGATGACTATGAAATAAAGGAAATTCCCCCTTAAAACTCTGCTACCAAAGCCAAAGGGAAAGATGATGTGGAGGCTGAAAAAAGATAAGATGAGAGGCTAAGAGAAGCGGTAAAGAAAGATCCTGCTTCAAAAGCACCTGGAAAGCAATCCCACAAAGAACTCAACAGAAAGCGTCCCCGGGAGCCAAGAAACAGGAGCTGGAAGAATGTCTTCCAATGTTTTCTATCCCAAATCCTCAGATCTGCAAATATCACATGGCAAAATAAAACTAAGGTTGCAGATAAAACTTAAAGGTTTCAAGCAGAACTAACTAGCTTCAGATAGACATTATCCTTGGTCATTCATGCAGACCCAGTGTCGTCACAAACTAAAGCTAACTCCTTGATGTCCAATCAGAGCTAACTCATAAAAGACCCACCAGCAGGCTTCCGGAGACCAAATAACACAGGAAGAAAGATCCCGTCTTTCTCCCACGGAGCTGCTGATGAATCCTAACAAGTAAGGAACTGCATGACCACCCCAAAGGCAGTCTGTGTGAATCTACCAGCTGTCCCACCTGAAAAAGATGGATAATTTCCTCTTGTACAATTGACAGTCTCTGAAAATCTGCTGGAGGGTCAGCTAAAAGTCAGTCTGACACAATGGTAATGTCATGACCAGAGCCCTTAAAAGTAACAGCTAAGTGAGAAAGGCTCTGCCTTCCCTCATCAGCTTTTAAATGAAGAAAAGTCAAAAGATGCAGACAATGTCTAGAAGCTGAGAATACATAAGAAAACTACCCCGAGAACATCCCACAGGAAGGATACAGAAAGCAGGACTCAGCACCTAAAGCCACACCATGCACAACTCCTCAATCAGTCATTGTTGTTAGATGTTGTTAAGTCAACTATGACTCATAGTGATCCCATGAACAATAGATCTGAACCTCGTCCTACCCTGTGCCATCCTCATCATATCTGACACACTCAAGCACACTGTTTGTTTCTGGTTGATGCATTTTGTTCAAGGTCTTCCTTTCTTTTGCTGGCCCTCTATTTTCCCAGGATGATGTCATTTTCTAAGGACTTTAACAATATGTTCAAAGTGTGCAGGACCAAATTTCCCCATTCTTGCCTCTCAGGAGTACCCTGGTTGCACTTTCTCTAAGATACACTTGTTTGTCCTCTTAGCAGTCCATGGGGATATTCAGTACTCTTCTTAAACACCACAACTCATGGCACTAATTCTTCTACTCTCATCCCTATTCACTGTCCAACTTTCAGATGCATAGTTAACTAACTAGAAGACCATGGCTTGAATCAGGTGTACCTTAGTCTTTATACTGAGATCATTACCCCTCATGACGTTTGAGAAGTCTTTAACAGCAGATTTTCCCAGTGCAACATATCTTCAGATTTCTTGGCTGCTGGTACCATGAGTGTAAATTGTGATCAAAGCAGATGAAACTGTTGACAATTCAGTCTTTTCTCCATCTATCATGATGTTGTCTACTGACCCAGTGAAAAGTATTAAAGATTTCCTTTCACGAACTGTAGACGGGAGTAAAGATAGAAGAAAAGCAAGAACAAGAAGCTTGTGGGCAGATGAATGTCTGTACTATATTGGAGGGGAAAACCCACATCAAGAATACAGATAGAGGAAAACAGCAGCTGCAGGAGTGAGTCAGAATTCTTACATAGAAACTTTTCTTCAAGTGCTCAGGAGGAGATGTCAACCAAGACATTGCAGAGCCAAAGGGGCTACTAAAGATCATAAATTCAAAGTTTACTTTACTGGAAGATGCTTTAAATACCTCTTTAAAAAAAAGTAAAAGAGGAGTTAAGGACAGAACCATGAGGTTAAAGCAAAAAGTTAATACAAAAAGAGACCATTCATTCCACATGCTGTCAGAGGTTCTTCTGAAGACACTACAGAAGGATGAGAGCCATGCTGTAGCTCTATTGTAATGGTGTGGTCACAGAGGGAAGGAAGCTGGCTTGTCCAGATGGTCTGGTTACTAAATTTCATCAAAGTCCTCAGAGTCATCGTCATGTTTCCACTGTTCTCAGTTCTGTTTCTTTTTATATAGGCTCTTTTTATATTGGCTCTCTTTTCTCAAGTCAAGATAGGCTCTGTCTATATTCTCTATTTGTCAAGGGAAGGAAGACAGAGTTGTGGTCTTTTCTCTAGAGGGCTACTTCTTGTAAAAGACACTCCACTTCTTGTAAAAGTTATACTGGTAGCAAAAAGGACTTGAGAAAGGGAGGATGGGAGAAGACGAGAGAGCAGACCTGCCACCCTCTGAGTGATCAAAGGAACTGCTAAGAAATCAAAGGGGTGCAGCTGGGTTTGGGTACTAGCTGTTTTAAAGTAAAGGGAGCTCTGGTGGCCTAGTGGTAAGGAACTGTGCTGCCAACCTAAAGGCACATGGTTTGAATCCACCAGCTGTTCTATAGGAGACGGATGAGCAATCACCTCTTAATAGCCTCCAAAACCCTGGAGGAGGATCAGCTTTGAGGGGGGTCCAACTCCATGAACATAACACTATATATTTTAAAGTAGACCCTGGAGGTATCTTTAATAACGTAACCTAGTAGTAGGGCCATTTTGGTTAACTGGTTATTTTATTACATTATCTTTTCTTTACAGAATCTCAAGTAATTTTTTATTTAATGCAAAAAGGGGAGGAGGGGGCATAAGTCAAAGTTACCTGAGAATATGTGTCACAAGCAACATCTGAAGTACAAGGAATGGATATGAAAAGCTTTCACGGAGAGGAGGCGTCCACATCACACGGGTACACTGGAAAAGGACACACACGTTACATTTTCTAACAAACGTACAGCAAATAAAAAGTTACAGAAGCCAAGAAAAAGTACTTTTCACACCTAATTTAAATGGTGTTATTAAACAAGAAGCTACTGTATTTTCCATGAATAATAAAACTGAAAATGGAGAAGTATTTACTGAGATGGGGACACAAATGGCTTAAAATCTTGGGAAAAATTAACATAATGATCTATCAACAAAAGAACATCAAAAAGCTTCAACTGTAGCTAAAGAGAAAGGGCTAACTCAAGAATGTCACGCCAAAATTAAAAATGTTTCATTTCCATTGACTGTTTAATTAAAGTCTATTTCCTAACCAATGATTTCTTTAAAAAAAAATCCAAAACCATCCACTGTCATCTTCTCAAAATATTTTGCAGTTATCAGTTTATAATGAAACATTTTTAATTAATTGTACTATTTTAATAGGTTTAATTAATTATATCTTTGGGTTCACAAAGTTGCTGAAAAGCACACTCCATTTCTGCTTTTACCACTTCTTTGCCCAAGTTACCCTGAGCTGTACACATGTTTTAAAGTAAGAAAGAACTGGACATCAAATTAAACAAAGTCCTAAAATTAAAAAGTATAAGTTTTGCTGAAATGTTCATTTTGAGTATAACAAAACATTTTACTATCTCATTTTAGTTCCAAATCAAGCTTCTACGTATTTACAAAATATATCAATAAGTTCATCTTCCAACTGAAAGAAAACTACACTGGATTAAATGTAAACAATCTAACATTACTTCCACTAAGTTAGACACACCTGAAGAAATCATTACATCTCTCAACTCAAAGGAGGCTACTTTAAAGACAATACAGAATAGAAAGAAGACAATGGAAATAAGTCCATCCATCATTTTAGCTCTTATTCTGAGTCTGGGAAAATCTGCTATCAGGGACCTCTCCAGAGTACCAAGAAGCAAAGATGTCAGTCTGCAGATTAAAGTACACCTGATGCAGGCCATGGTCTTCACAATTACTTGCTTTGCATCAGAGAGCTGGACAATGACTAAGGATGACAGAAGAATTGATGCCTTTGAGTTGTGATGCTGGAGAAGAGTATTGAGTATACAGTGGACCACCAGGAGAACAAACAGGTCTGTCTGAGAGAGGGTGAAACCAAGTTTCTCCTTGGAGGCTAGGATTTTGAAGCTCTAACATATTTCAGGCATGTTGCCAGAAGGGACCAGCCCTTGGAGAAGGACTACATTCTTGGACAGGTTAAGGGACAGCGCATGAGAGGAAGACCCTGGATGAAAAAGAGTGACATAGTAACTGGGGCAATAGGATTAGGCGTGTTGGAGTCAGTGAGACTGGCTCAGGACGGGCCAGGCTTCAGAGCTTTTGTACATAGGGTCACTATGAGTCTCAGGCCACTCAATAGTACATAACAATTTCTGAGTTAGACTATTACATTTCTATTATTGATATAGAATGGCTGAAGCAATTTAACCTTTTAAAAATAAAGTTAGGAACCTTGGTGATATAGTGGTTAAAGACCTCAAATGCAAATTACAAGATCAGCAGTTCTAACACACCAACTCCTCCACCATTGAGAGAAGGGCTAGTCTACTTCTGAAAAGGTTACAGTTGTAGAAGTCCTATACACCCTGGCAGAGGAAATAGACTTAGAAATCCTGTGAGGTAGTTCTACTCTGTGTTACTGGTTCCCTATGAGTGAGAATCAACTCAATGGAAGTGGATTAAAAAAAAAAAAAAGTTAACTCTCACTGTTAAAATTAAACAGGAGTCTTAGTGATATTCTACATAAAAAGTGTCAACCAAAAATTTGGTGATTCAACTATGCAGCACACAGGAGCAATGCTTTTGTAAATTATTATCTAACTTGGTAGGGATTGGAGAGCATTATGCTGCAAGAACATAATCAGATCCACAAGGACACATATTGTGTAAAACCATTATTGTAGAATGAGTATGAGGATCTAAGGTGGGGGGGAAGCATAGGGGTGAGGATGTGTGGGTGTTGGTGGTGGGAGATTAATCATGGTGTTGTACAGTTGGATGGCGGGTGAGGGAAATTGGAAGAATGTGATGTAAAAAACAATGCATTAGAATTTTGTAAATAAACTAGTATTTAAAAAAAATTTGGTGATTCAAATGCAACAATGAATGACGACTGGAAACTCGAAGTCTCCGTAAACTTCCATTAAAATTAATTTTTTAAAAAAAGTTTGGTGATTCAAATCCACCAGCAACTCAAAGGGAGAAAGACTGGGCAGTCTGCTCTTTTAAAGATTTCCAAGTCTTGTGAAATCCTGCAAGGAAGTTTTACTCCATCCTTTAGGATCAATATGGGTCAGAAATGACTTGCTGACAGTGGTTATATTTGAGTTGGGTTATGAAATTAAAACAAATATCTACTTATTAAGTATGCAGGGCAGTATCCGCCCATGTAACTCACAGATCCAAACACACACTGGAGGGTCAGCTATGAGGTTGATTCCAACTCTATGGCCATGAGTGTGTGACCCATACAAGTAACATACAAAAGAGAAATCTATAAATATCCAACAGTTCTTTTAAAAACTCATACTTATTTTAGAACTCCATATAATTGATCATAGAGACACATGACCAAAATTTAGACTTATTTTTACATTTTTTAAAAAATTTTATACTGATTTATTTACAAAGTTAGAATACATTGTTTTTCACACAAGATCTTTCCTATTTCATTCATCCCCCCACATCAAATTGTGTGACCCTATAATTAACAGCCCCCCATACACACATCCTCACCTCTCTGCTTCCACCCTCCCCACACTCCCCATTGGATCCTCATACTCATTTGACAATAATACTTTTATATTTGTCCTTATGGGACTGAGTTAGTTCACTCAGCATAATGCCCTCCAGTCCCTCCCAAGTTTAGGTAGTGATATACAAAATCATTGCTCCTGCATGCTGTGTAGTATTCCATTGTGTAAATGTACATAATTCTCAATCCATTCAATTGTGTTTGGACATCTGGGCTGTTTCCATGTTCTTGCAATGGTGAATAATGCTGCTATGAACACTGGTGTACAAGTCTCCATTTGAGCCTCAGTTCTCAATTTCTCAGGGTATATTACAAGCAATAGAATAGCTGGTAGACCTATCTATTTTTGTGCAAAAACCAGTAAGAAAATATTCAAACTATACAGTGTACAAATTGAGAATCTGCTTCATACAGGCTGTTTATCCACATTTATTATGTTGCTCTAATTCAACTATGTTATAGTCTCTTGGAAACTAATTTCTCTCCTAATAGCTAAAGTCTCTTATTAAAGTCTCTAAAACTCAATTATATCCTCTATAAAGTAAGGATAAAAATGCCCAACTTACAGAACTGAAATAAAGAGCAAAGCCTTCCTCTCTAAAATGTTAAGAGTAAATTAATTCGAATGTACATGAAGATAGTGTATTTTTTTTTAAGAGCCACAGGATCTTTATTAACAAAAAAGCAGACAGGACTGACATCCCTCATGTATAAAAAATATATATATACACACACACAAACACACATAAATATACACACCGACATCCCTCTGTAAAGTTCCTCCAAGGTGAAGCCACTCGAGGTAGGAGGCACCTACCGAGAATGGCTGCCCTGGGGGCTAAGGAAACTGGTGCCCACACTCCCAGGCTGGCAGAGGGTAGAGGAAATTACAAAAGAGACAGGTGATGTCTCAGAGGTCAAAAGAGCAGGAAAAAAAGATGTAGACATTGACGAAGGGCTCTCGTCTCATGTAGATATGAGCAATAATGTCTCGTCTCCTCACTGTTCCTTTCAGAGGCTGGGGACCCTGCTCAGCCAACTCCATGTCCTTCCAAATCCCTCAGAGGGCAGCAATGGCCTTAGCAGCCACTTGGCGACCTAAGGACAGGTTGAGGTCTGTGATGGCCAGAACCACCTTGGGGCTGGACATGGCTGACACCTTCACCAGTTCTGATACCGTGGTAAAGGGCATAAACTGCAAGATGCTGCCGCGGCTGCCCTGCTCCAGGCAGTCAACACACTCCTCCATGAACCACTGCACAAACTGGGTGTGGGGGCCTGTGGTCCGGGACCCCAGGATGGAGGAGATGAGCAGGAACAGGTTGGTCAGGACTCGGTTCAGCGGGTCTCTCATGTTGACTGTGTGAAGCTGGGAGGCCGAGAGGGAGCTGTTCATGGAGTGGTCAGTTGGACTCGAGAGGATGTTGGCATCCTCCTCATTGGAGCTCAGCAGTCGCATCAGCTTAGACGGCTGCATGTCGTCCAGGGGAAAGAGGCTGATATAATCCTCGATGTCTTCAGTGTCTCTTCTTTTGGCGGGAAGACGCCTGGCCCTTGTGGGAGGAATAGGAGCTCAGGGCGCACCACACAGCTAGCTTGCCAAGAGCAGTGCCTGGGGGGTCCATGAGGTTGTGCCACTTGGAGGAGTCAGTGAGCAGGCCGGGCAGGATGTGGCCAAGCAGGATGAGCATCACTTGCTGCATGTCCAGACAGAAGATGGAGTACAGCAGCTCCACAGCCCGTAACGTGTGCTCCTTTCGGGTCTCCTTTAACAGCTCCTTAATCAGGTTGTTGCAGAACCAGTAGATCCCGCCCATGTGCAGCAGGGTGTCAAAGATGTGGATGGAGCGGCTGTCCACCCACCCCTTCTCCAGCACCTTGGCAAAGATGTCAGTCAGCACCTCCTTGATGGGGCACTTAGGGGGCAGCAGGTTCCAGTAGGGCATGGTGTCCACACCCGTGGACGGGAACTTGATCTGCGTGGCCGTCTGTTGCAGCACGTCAGCACACATGTGCTCCAGGATGGAGCTCATGATCACCACCCTCTCACTGTAGAACTGCAGGGTGTTCTCACTATACAGTGGCCCTGCCAGCTGGCGGATCATCTGCAATGACTTCTCATGCTCATCTAGTCCCAGCATCCGGACGTGGGCCACCAGCCAAGCCACAGCACACACTGCCAGACTGCACACCTTTCCCTTGATATTATCTGTGATTTTCTGGATGGGCTCGAAAGCCAGCACCCCGTTCTCCCAAGCGTTGAGGATCTCCAAGATGGCTGCCGAGATGCTGAGACAGGCTTCGTGCCACTTCATCTGCACCAGCTTCATCTCTGAAGAGTTGTTGAGCAGAGCCACGAGGGACTCCACTTTGGTGGAGTCTGGCCGGAAGCAGGGGTGGTCAGGGTTCAGAATCTTGCCCTCCTCAGGCATGCATGTCTGCATCCAGGTCTCAAAGAAGGGCACCTCTGCTCCTGTGCTTGACTCGGACAAAATCACCTCTGAGCCATAAGTCTGGGCGACGTGGTACAGCATAAGGAAGGAGATGTCAAAGAGTAAGGCGCGAACAGAAGCTGCTTTGGTGGTCTCTTCACTGCCATGGGTAGTGAACTCATTCAAGCTGATAAATTTCCGGGCGAAGGATTTCAGCTTTCCAGTGGCAGCAGCAGCAGCTAGCAGCAAGTCCAGACTCTTCCCAGAGAGCATGTGGCCAAGGACCCCCAACAGTCCCTCTGGGAACTTGGAGTGGTCAGCATCCATCGTCTTGAGGATGTTGGTGACAGTGGGCTCTGCTCGCAGAATCAGCCGAGGACTGGGCTGGATGCTACCATTTTCAGATGACTTTAGCTGGGATGCATGTTCCTGGTCTGCCACACGCTTATTCTCAAGGCTGTCCACACTGGCTTCAGACAGAAGTCCCTGCTTGCTACACTCTTGGAGCAGGAATTTTGTGCAGTCACAATTGCAGCGCTGATCAGCTTTGTCCAGTAATGGTGTGAGCTTCAGCAGGAACTCAAAAGCACAATTGACATCCTCGGTGAAGTCCTTGTCTCCATGAGAGTATTTCTTCAGTTTCACCAAAACCTGTGGAATCTTGAGGAAGGTGAACGCTGTCCACTTGAGCTCCTCTGTACCCTCAGGGGACTCAATGAGCCCCACAAAGCAAGCTTTCCAGATCTCCAGGACAAAGAGGGAGGTGGGGATGTGCTGCATGCGCTTCACCATCATCAGCTGCTCCACCAGAGGTTGGATCTCGCCTGTCAGGTTCATGGTCCCCTCAAGTAGTACCACTGCATGGACTGTGGGGAAGCCAGTCTTATGTAGCTGCTCTGAGTGCACAGACAACATGGTGGGAATGCTACTAATGAGTGTGCCACACTGCTCGGCCTGGCTCCGGAGTTGGGGATTGCTGAGATTGGCCAGAATCCCCCCAAGTTTCATGAGTGAATGCTCGATGGCAGTCCATGAAGAGGCCTCCTCGAGTTTGGCAATGTGGAGCAGGGCCCGGTTCTTGGTGCTGCTGAGGGTCTTCTCCAGGAGCTGCAGGCACATGGCAAGCTGCTTCTCCCCGGCAGCTGGGGCGCCAGCCTCCAGTCCCTCTCGGAGAAACTCCGCAGAAGCTGCAGTGCAGCGCAGCAGCCAGTGAAGGGTGCTGAGAAGGGCTCGGCACAGCCCAATGCACTCCTCAGCTTTGCCGTGACAGCTCAGTCGGTCACAAAACATGTCCATGATGTCTAGCAATGCCTGTACACACAGGTCCCAGGAAAAGTCATCAAACTTACTGATAGCTGTGAGGACTGAGGAGTAGGATACCATCTGGGAACTAATAGCATACTTCAGGTAGGACAGGATCAGAGGGTTGGGGGAAGGTCCGATCATGGCCTGCTCCAGCAGGGCTTCTGCCAGGTTGAGAATATCCCACGTGGCTCCTTTAGGAAAGAACTTCTTCATGTTAACTGCCCATTGATAGTCACTCCATCACTCCTTCCAGGCTTGCAAAATGGCTTGCTTTAAGTTCACGACTTTCATGATTTCACTCGGACAACCTAGCTCTAGAGTCTCGAAGATAGTGTATTTTTACTGTCTTTCCAATATCAAATGTACTTTATTAGATTCTAGTGCAAATTTAATGTTTTACCGGATGGCCCATATAATTTTAAAATAGTATACATATTTGCTTTAATCATGCTTTAAGTTTAACTTATACATACTTTCTTTGTAAGTATAATTTTAAAGGGGAAAGAATGGATCTTTCTGTTCTCTACACAGAAAATATGAAAAGGAAATGCTTGTTAAAGGCATTGTGTTGTTATTTTTGTTGTTAGGTGCCACTGAGTCACCTGTGACTCATAGTGACCCTATGTACAACAGTCCTAAACCCTGCTCTATCCTGTGCCAATCTGATTGTCTCTGATACACCTACACCACCCCACCCCACCCCCGCCTTACCCCAGTATTGAATCAATCCATCTCATCGAGGGTCTTCCTCTCTTCTGTTGTCCCTCCACCCTTCCAAGCATGACATCCCTTTCCAAAGACTAGTCACTCTTTGCAACATATCCAAAGTACGTCAGAATCCTTGCCTCCAAGGTGAAACCTGTTTTCATCCTCTCTAACAAACATGTTTGTTCTCCTGGAAGTTCATAGTATATTCAACACTCTTCTCCAGCACTACAAATCAAAGACATCAATTCTCTATCATCTCTAGTCATTGTCCAGCTTTCTGATGCATAGCAAGTAGTTGCAAAGACTATGACCTGGGTCAGGTACACCTTAGTCTCCAGACTGATATCACTGCTCTTCAATACTCTAGAGAGGTCCCTGACAGCACACTTTGCTAATGTAATGCATCTTTTGATTTCCTGGATGCTGATACCAAGAGTGCTGATTGTGGAGCCAAGCAAACTAACGTTCTTAACAGTCTCAATCTTTCCACTGTCTATCATGATGCTATGAATTGGCCCAGTGATGAGAATCTTTGTTTTCCTGATGTTGAGCTTCAATCCATATTGAAAGTTGGAGTCCTTGACCTTCTACAGCAAGCGTTTCAGGGCCTCCTTAGACTTAGCAAGCTGTGCTGTGTCATCTGCATAATGTAGGTTGTTGATTAGTCTTCCTCCAATCATGATGTCACACTCCCCCTCATACAGCCCAGTCTCCCAGATAATCTGTTCTGTGCAGAGATTGAAAAAGTATGAAGATAGGACTTACCCTGGCATATACCCTTACCAATTTTGAACCATACAATGTTTCCCTATTTTGTTCTGATGCCTGCCTCCTGTCCAAGTATAGGTTTCGCACAATCAAACGTTCTTGGATATCCATTCTTCTAAGAGTCAGCCACACTTTGTATGATTCACACAGTCAAATGTCTTTGCATAGTCAGTGAAACACAGATAGATATTCCTCTGGTATTCTCTGCTTTCAGCCACGATTCATCTAAAATTAGCTATAATATCTCTAGTACCATGACCTCTTCTAAACCGAGCCTCAAATCTGGCAATTCTCTGTTGATGTGCTGCTCCAGTTATTTCTGGATCATTTTAAGATGGATCCTGCTTGTTGTATATGATATTAATGATGTTGTTGCTGACTGCCTTCGAGTCAAGCATGACTCATAGTGACCCTATGAACAAAAGGCCTGAAGCCCCTCTACAACTACTGACATTTATCAAAGTTCATAGATTTTCTAGAGGCATATTATTTAGGAATTAGGCGCCACTCCTGCTCCCAAACCTATAGGATGTTATTGTTTTTTATGTGCCATTGATTCGCCTATGATGTATAGTGACCCTATGGATATTAATGATAATGTTCGATAACGTCTGTACTTTGTTGGGTCACATTTCTTTGGAATGGGTATAAGTATAGATCTCTTCCAGTCAGTTGGCCAAATGACTGTCCTCCAGATTTCTTGGCACAATTTGGTGAGTACATCCAGGGCAGCGTGTTTGTTGAAATATGTCAACTGGTATGTCATCAATTCCTCAGGCCTTGTTTTTCCCAATTCTGTCAGAACAGCTTGAATTTCTAACTTCATCACCACAGGGAATTTATACATTGTTTCATTAAATTCTTCTGTGTCAGCCAATTCGTTTTGATACTGTGACTTTGTATACTCCTTTCATCTTCCTGTAATGCTTCCTGGATCATTTCATAATCTGCCCAAAACATGCTTAAGTATTGCAACTGAAAGCTTGAATTTGTTCTTCAGTTCCTTCAGCTTAAGAAATGCTGAGTGAGTTCAGCCCTTTTTATATTCTGACTCCAGCTCTTTATATCTTTCATCATAATATTTTACCTTGTCTTCCCATGCTTTCCTTTGAAATCTTCTGTTCAGCTCCTTAATTTCTTCCCTTTGTTTTTGGCTTCTCAGCACTCTAGTGCAATATTCAAAGTCTCATCTAACATCCACCTTGGTCTTTTCTTCCTCCTGTTTATAATACCTTTTGCATTCTTCATGGATGATATTCTTGATACCCTCCCACAGCTCATCTGATCTTTGCTCACTGGTGTTCAAGGCCTCAAATCTGTTCCAGAGATGGTTTTGAAATTCCAGTGGGATAGGCTCAAGGTCAAATTCTGGTTCCTGTGGATTTAATTTTAACTTCAACTAGAATTTGCATATGAGTAGTTGGTGGTCTGCTCCACAATCTGCTATTGGCCTAGTTTTCATAGCTGATCTTGAGCTTCTCCAGCGATTCCACAGATGAAATTGATCTGATCCCTATACAAACCATTAGGTGAAATCCGTATGTATAGCCTGCATTTGTGTTTCTTATAAAAAGTATTTGCAATGAATAAATTGTTGACTTTACAGAATTCTATCATTCTATGTCCAACTTCATTTCTGTCATCAAGTCTATGTCTTCCAACTACTGATCCTCCTTCTCTGTTCTCAACTTTTGCCTTCCAGTCACCATTACTATTAATGCATCTTGATTGCAGGTTCGATTAATTTCTGACTCAAAGAGTTGCTAGAAATCTTGGAATTTATCTTCTTTAATTCTAGTTAAAGGCAGTAACTTTAAATTTAAGAATTAAAGAATAGATGTGGGAACAGCTTCTAAAAGGGTGATACAAATGTAGCCAGCTCTTCTAAGTTAAAGAAATCCTTTTTAATATGAAAAGAATTCAGTAAAAATTATAAAGAGTAAATATCATCGTTAAGTATATCCTTTCTGGCATTCATTTTACAACTCAGACTAACGCTGTCCTGTGATTCTGTTCAGACATGAATGAAGATGTTGTTTTGAGCAGACTCTGAACTAACTTCAAATCATGGTGTGCTGACATACAAAAACACTGCCAGGTTCTGAGTCATCTTCAGTCTATTTCTCCTCTTCCCAAATTATCTGAGTCGGAACTGGCTCATAGCTGAATCGCTATTTGATTTCTGAGATTGTTGGCCACACAGGAAGAGACTCCCATGGAGCTGCTCATGGATGCCAACATCCAGAAACACATGGTCATGGTGTCAGTAGCAGAACTCTCTACAGACAGACTATGCCACAAGAGCTTGGCTATCAGTACAGCCCACCTCACTGAGGGGATCCTTTGCCCTTACTGGTCTTCTACTAAACACAATATCCTCGTCTAGTATTTGGCCCCTCCTGATGTTGTACTCAAAGCAAGCAAGCTGGACAAATATTCTGTTGTGTTCCACAGAAGTTTCCCTGGTTAATTTTCATACTTTTCTTCCTTCTGTCCTAATCTATCTAGAAGCTTGGTTGAAAACTGTTCTCTCCAGGGCTAACGTTGTTGCTATCTGAAATACTGGTGTATCCATTCCAGCTTCATAAGAACATATAAGCTACCACAGCACAACAAACTGACAGACAGGTGGTGAAATACAGTGAAACAATTCCTAGAAGCTGACAGCAGGCTTACTTTAATTTATGTTTAGGAAAGAATGAATTTTTTTGAAAAATAAATTACTCAAGATTCAAAATTTAAGGAAATTTTACAACAGCCTCATTTTTTTTACTACTAATTTCAAATAGTTTAAATATGTTCTTAAGAGACTTAGTGTAACATAATCCATTTCTCTTCATAACTTAAAAATAAACAGGAGTACAAATGACTGCTAAAACCAAGCTTAGTGCTGTTCAGTCAATTCCATTTCATAGTGACCCTGCAGAACAGGGCAGAAACTGCCCCTTAGGGTTTCCAAGGCCCTGATCCTTAGAGAAACAGAGGACCACATTTTTCTCCTGTGAAGCCAGTGTTAGGTTCAAACTGTTGATCAAACCTTCAGCTGCAGAGTTAACATCTAAGCACTTAACCACTGTGCCACCAGGACTTCTTAAACTGGTATAAATTATAAATTAGTAACAGTAATATAAATTCTATTTAGAAGCAAATGTTTCTAAATTTTGTGTTTCAATAATTTTGACCAAAGCTGAGAGATGTCAGATCAATCATAGCTTGTTGATATTAATGTTTAGGTTTGAAACAAATTACCACACCTCTGGCTGCTACACTGCAATATAATTTAACTGTAATACTGGTGTAGACATTACACTTAAGAGTGCTTCCAAAGACTTCAGGCCACTATGGGTTTGTTGGTCTTCTTCATATAGTAGCTGACAGATTCTATAATCAGGATTAAGGAGTCCTTGTGGCACAGTGGTTAAGTGTTAGGCTACTAAACTGAAGGTTAGCTAACTAAACACACTAGCTACTCAGCAGGGATCTCTGCTGCTTAGTGATAAACAGCTGCACTACCAATCCAAGACATGCCATTCAAATCCATCAACAGCTCTGAGGGGGAAAGATGGGTGTCTCCTAGGCAAACCTACTGGAGGGTCAGCTATGAGTCAGTTCCAGCCCAACAGGACTTAACAACAATAGTCACACAGCAAGATAAGGATGTGGCAATCTGGTTCTGATAAAGATTATCACCAGCAAAACTCTGCGGCAATTCTATTAAGTCCTATCAGGTCATGGTGAGTCAGGATCTATTTGATGGCTTACAACAGCAATATCATCAGGACTGTTAACTGTGACAGTGCTTCATTCAACAGTAATGGGTGGTACGACTTCACCAGATGTGACTTTAGAGTACTCAGCCTGGATTTTGTGCCAGCAACATCATCTAGATAAGAAGCTAGGCAACTTTCTCGGAGTTTTAACTACTTCTGTACCATATACTGACATGCTGCTGATTAGCCAGCCAGCCACATATTCCAATTAGTATTTATAATATCATTTTTGTTTCCAAAGGGTTAAATAATGTTCTAGTGATATAAGATTGGTGCTAAACCTTATTCTCTTTATATAGAACTTCTGTTAGCTCTGTGGAAAGAAACATTTATCTTTTTTATCTTTGAACTTCCAAGCTATGTTTTAACCTATTGCACATTAATAAAGAGTTTCTGTGAAAGCAGTCCACTTGTTGGGAAAACAAAGTACACATTCACACCACTACCAAAAGCTGCAATAATTCAAACCTGACCATTCTTTACTCATTTAGATTGAAATATATATATATATATAACACAAGATGTTATAAATAACTTTATCATGTGGTTATAAATTATATTCTCAAGGTAATCAAATGCAGAATTTTATCTATAGAATGAAAGCATTAGTCAAAACACAAAGAATAAGTATGTAACCTGAAACAAGTAACTGACTGTATAACCAAAATGAAAATATATAATTTAGAGAAACAAAAGTAATCCGTGTAACCTTTGATTCTTGAACTCTAACTGAACCTCCTTCATAGAATACATTCTTAGAAGAAATGAGTAGAATTCCTTTTATATTTCTGGAAAGAAATCTCAAATCTTATTTAAAATTATTTCTGGTACTGCAATTAGTTCTGAAAATATTTTTTTAGTGTATTGCAGATCAATGCTGTTGTTGTTATGTGCTGGAGAGTTGCTCACGACTCAAAGTGACCCTATGTACAACAGCCCTAAACTCTGCTCTGTCCGGTGCCAATCGCACTGTCTCTAATACACCCATCCCGATTACCCCAGTCACGCCATCAATCCACCTCATAGAGGGCTTTCCCCTCCTGTGCTGCCCCTCCACCCTCCCAAGCATGATGTCCCTCTCCAAGGACTTGTCCCTCCTTACAACATGTCCAAAGTATGTTAGACGAAGCCCCAGAATCCTTGCCTCCAAGGAGCCGCCTGGTCTAAACCTCTCCAGGATGAATCTGTTCGTTTTCTTAGCAGTCCATGGTACATTCAATACTCTTCTCCAGCACCACAGCTCAAAGACATCAGTTCTCCTTCTGTCCTCCCTAGTCATTGTCCCACTCTCTGATGCATAACAAGTGATTGCAAAGACCATGGCCTGTATCAGAAGCACCTTAGTCTCCAGAGTGACAACACTGCTCTTCAGTACTTTGGAGATGTCCCTAACAGCAGACTTTCCCACTGCAATATGTTTTTTTATTTCCTGGCTACCAGTGTTGACCATGGAGCCTAGCAGACTAAAATTGTTACCAATTGCAATCTCGTCACCATCCATCCTGATGCTGCCAATCAGTGGTGAAAATCTTCGTCTTCTTGACATTGAGCCTCAATCTATATTGGAGGCTGTAGTCCATGACCCTCTGTAGCAAGTGTTTCAGGTCCTCCTCAGTTTCAGTAAGCAGGGTTGTGTCATCTGCATATCGCAGATTGTTGATAGATCTTCCACCAATCTTGACCCCACATTTCTCCTCATAGAGCCCAGCTTCCCAGATAATCTGTTCTGCATACAGGTTGTAAAGGTATGGAGACAGGACACATCTTTGGTGTACACCCTTCCCAATTTTGAACCATGCAGTGTTTCCTTGCTCTGTTCTGACAACTGCCTCTTAGTCCAAGTATAGGTTTCGCATTAGCATGATCAAGTGTTCTGGGATTCCCATTCTTCTCAGAGTCAGCCATAGTTTGTTGTGATCCACACTGTAAAATGCCTTTTCATAGTCAATGAAACACAGATAGACATTCCTCTGGTGTTCCCTGCTTTTGGCCAAGATCCATCTAACATTAGCTACAATATCCCTAGTACCATGACCTCTTCTAAACCCAGCCTGGACTTCTGGCCAGTCATTATATCATGTGTGACACAGTTGGATTCTGGAGGATAGGTTCTCTTGATTTAGTTCAAAGTTGGGTGTAAACTGGTCACTTTTGGTTTTGTTGCTTTTTTGGTTTCATTCACAATTTTATGTGAGTTGACTGGTCGCCTGGATTTAGCTAACAATCAACTGTGGGCTGGAAGCCTCTTGTTGAAGTCAATCAGGCCTGGTCGGGTGGGCCTTTGCATTTAAAAGTCGGATCAGGCCCTGAGTAAGTCTCCAGTTTGGAGGTTCATGTGTGAAGCAGTTGGATTCTGGAGAGTAGGTTCTCTTGATTTAGTTCAAAGTTGGTGTAAAATGTTTGGTCATTTTTGGGGTGTCTTGTTTTGTTTTTTTCTCACTCACAATTGTATGTAAGATGACTGGTTGCCTGGATTTAGCTAACAAGGAGCAATGGCCTAGAAGCCTCTTGTTTAAGTCAATCAGGACCTGGTAGGTGGACCTTGATACTTAAAAGTCAGTTGGGTCCTCTGGTCTGGTATTAATTATGTTTGGTAAGAACGTTGTTCTAAATGGTACAGCATTGGTCTGTCAGTTTGCTGTACTGAGATAACCTGAGGTTGCTTTGATTCTGAACACTGTGCCACTGGTGTGTCAAATGCCATAATGATTACCCATGGTGGACAGGGTTTGGTAGAGCTCCCAGATAAAGACAAGCTTGAAAGCAGGATTGGATAGACCTTTGGAAACTCTATGAATATTAGAGAAATGACAATAGTTATAGAACAAAGTTCAGATCTTTTGTTTTTAGGGTCGCTATGAGTTGTACAACTTGACAGCACTTAATAACAACAACATAGAACAATTCATATAAGGAAATAAGTATGTTGAAAATGTGGGAAAATGGAGAACAAATATGGACTGAAAAATGGAATCATTGTGACAATGGATTTAAATTGGAGGGATCACTATTAAATTAATTTTTTTTTATCTTTTAGCTTTCTGTTGAAAGCCTATCTCCTAGATTTTGTTGAAAGCCATTAAAAACGGCACTATCCACACAGCAATGAGCTCACCTAGCACCAAGACTGTAGGCTCTAGATATAGTTTTCCACTAACAGGATCCAGAGTTCCTTAGAAAAATAGCTGCCTCTATACACGCTGATGTTAGGTGCCACTGAGTCAGTACGGACTCATGGATGAAAACCTTGCCTAATTTTGTTCAGTCCCCCAACTTCCACTTTACTAAACTCATGGCTGCAGTTACTTTGGCAATCTATTTCACTGAAGGTTTTCCTTTCCTCCTATGGCTTCCTACCTTTCCAAGCATAAACTGTTTTTCCAAAGACTGGTGTTTCCACACAATATGTTCATAGTATGTGAGATGAAGTCTCATCATCCTTGATTCCGAGGAGCACGTAGGTTGCACTTCATCAGCTTAGCTTGTTGGGTCATTTGGCAACACATGGTATATTCAATACTCTCCAACAACACTACAATTCAAAGGCAACAATTCTCTAGTCTTATTCATTATCCAACCTGCATAAGTATATGAAGCAACAGAAAATATCACACTTGGGTCAGGTGCACACCTGTCTTCAAAGTGCCATCACTGCTCTTTAAACACTTTAAGAGGTCCATGGCAGCAGATTTTCCCATTGTAAGGTGTCTTATGTTTCCTGAATGAAGCTTCCATAAATGTTGTGAATCCAGGTAAAGGTAAATCTCTGACAACTTTAATTTTATATCTTTTTAATGTGGTATTGTTTACTGGTTTAGTTGTGAGGATATTTGTTTTCTTTGTGACATAGGGTTCCTAATGCAGGTCATGGTCTGAGGTCTTGTCAGGGAATGCTTCATTCAGGAAAGACAACCTGTAGTGCCATCTGGCCAAGGAACTGTATAGACAGCCACACCCCATGTTATGGAAGACATGCCTGTTGTTGTGATGCTGAACATATCTCAGAAAGAGATGTAATGGACTCACTATAATGGACTAGGAAGAAGGACTTAATGATGTCCTTCTGAAAATAAGTCTAGGAAAGCCCTGTGACCACAACAGTCTGATCTGAGTCGTGGTGGGGAGGGGAGGAAAAGAGGGGATGTAAGCCTAGACCGTGTTCAGTCTGTTGTGTGAGGGGTCGCTCTGAGTGAACAGCAGTTAACAAAAGAAGGTGTTATTGTTGTTCTTATGTACTATCAAGTCATAATTAACTCAGAACTGACCCTACAGTGAGTTTTCAGAGGCAATAAATCACACAGGAATGTGTGATGTGGAGGAGACTGGCCATCTTTATCCCGTGGAGCATCTGATGGATTCCAACCACGTGCCTCTGGTTGACAGTGCAACACTTCCCCAGTGTCATTAAAAACAAAACAAAACAAAAATAAAAACAATGGCAAGGGTATGAACTGATTTTCAAATGTTAAACCAAGTAAATGGTCTTTATTCCATGGACACAAGACTTTTTTTAACATTTGAAAAATCAGTTAATCATGGCAAAATATTCTTTCTTCTATATTGTTGGATTTTATTCGCTAAAACTTTATTTAAAATCTTTTCCATTTAGGCTCATGGAGGATACTGATTTTCCATTTTCAACAATGTTTTTTCTACATACATATTGGTCTTAGAAAAGAAGTTAGAAGTGTTTCTTTCTTTTTTCTTTTCTGAAAAAGTCTGTGTAGAACTGATATACTTTCTTCTTTAGATATCGGGTAGAATTTATCAAATGAAAAATTATAATCATGGCACAAGACCACTATTATAAAAAGTCAAAGAGAAGTTTACACATAAATAGATTTCTCAGGGGTAACAAGCACAGGAAGGGGGGTGTGGAAATTAATAAATAGATAAACTGACTAAAGGGAAAAGTAATGTACAGTAGAGAGTTGATGAAATAATATGATTCATTATTACGCTGACCAGAGGGGAGAGCTCTGGTGGTCAAGGGAGTAGGGAATTGGGCTGTCAAATCAAAAGCACTCAGTTCTAATCCACCAGCTGCTCTACAAGAGGAAGGCAGGTAGTCTCCTCCTGTGTGATTTACAGCCTCTAGAAATCCTTTGGAGGGTCAGCTATGAGTCAAATCCGTTTGGGTTCAATGGTACATAACAACAACCCAACACTGCAAACTGGACTAAAATAATCATCACAAATGAGGACACTGAAATTGTTAATAACTTCTTTCTAGTTGGATAAACAATCAATATACATGGAAGCAGTACCTAAGAATTCAAAAGCTTTATCACTTAAAGCAAATTTGCTGTAAAAGACTTCTTTAAAGTTTTTTTTTAAAAAAATATCACTTTGATGACTTAAGTATGCCATGGTCTTTTTCAGTTCAACCTCAAAGGCATGTGAAAACTGGACAGCAAAAAAGGAGAAAGAGAGAAGAACTGAAAGATTAGAATTGTGGAATGAATAAACCATGGGCTGCCCGAAGGAGCAGATCAATTGTTAAGTGTCACTAAGCTGGCTTTCACAGTGATCATTTGTACAACAGAAAATCCTACTAGATATTCTGCCTTCTCATGGTCTCTGGGTGCTTCTGACCACTGTTACCATCCCTGCACCAATGCCTCTTCCTGAGCATCTGCCCCTTTGCTTAACCTCCACTTTTCCAAGCAAGATGTCAAACTAACCACTTCTGAACTCAGATACTGGTAGGAGCAAAAAAAGCATACTCTGAAATACTAAAAAGCTGGAGCAAGGCTTTCAAAGGTCAAAAAGATGATCTTAGTTCATTTGAAACTAGAGGAGAACTGAAATAAATTAAACCTACAGCCCTGCCCAGGTTAACTGGACTAGAGATGGAATTCAAATATTATGGCCTTCCCTGAGGTACTGGGAGATGTACCATCAATGGGAGAGATACAAACAAAAACTATACTCTACTTCAAAATTTACCATTCTTATCTTGTATAAAACACATTAACAAACACAAATCTTGAAAGATATTGAGGGAGGAACCCCACCAACCGCAAACCTTTCAAACTCATTGACACTGGGTTGCAGGTAAATCATTGGTGCTCCCCGACTGGGTTTGCAATGCAGGACTAGAACCAGCAGAGGCACAGACTTTGAGCCATAGGTGCAACACCCCATTCATTAAGTTACCAGAGTTCCACTGAGACATCCAAGGTAAAATAAAATATGACCCACAATCAAAAGGAAAGGATCCCTTGTGGTGGTTCCATTATGTACAGAGCTGCTAACCAAAGTTTAGCTGTTCAAAGTCATTGAGCTGCCCTACAGAAGAAAGACTTGGTGACCTGCTTCCAAAAAGATCACCACTTGGGGTCACTATGTGTTAGAACAGACTCAGTGTTACCCTATAACAAAAACATTCCAGAAGGAAAAAATAATAGAGAATTCTGTTAGCAACTAACTTAGATGCTGGAATTAGAAGAAAAGGATTTTTAAATAATTATAATAATTAAGTCAAAGAACTTATAGAAAATAGGTAACATTTCAAAAAAGAAATGAAACTCTAGAGAAAAACACAAACATTGGAAGATGGGAAAAAAATAAATGAAGTAAAAAATATATTCGTTATTGTTGGGTGTCCTAGAGTATGACTTATCACAAGGCTATGAACAACAAATCTGAACCCTGGCCTATCCTGTGCTGTCCTTATCACCCCCAACACACTGAACTCACTGTTGCAGATACTGTATCAATCCATCTCACTGAGGTTTTTCCTTTCTTTCACTGACCCTCCAACTTTCCAAGCATGATGTCCCTTTCCAAGGAATAGCCTCTCCTAGCAATATGCCCAAACTATTTAATATTTAAGATAAAGCTTTATCATCCTTGCCTCTAAGGAGCACTCTAGTTGCACTTCTCTAAAAGATACCTATTCTTCTGGCAATCCATAAGCTGTTCAGTGCTCTTCTGCAACACCACAACTCAAAAGGCATCAATGATTCTTTTGTCCTCATTTTCACTGCCCAGCTCTCAGATGTATAGCATGTGACTGGAAAACCTGTGGCTTGAGAAATATACTAGGCAGGCCTAATAGCAGACTGCTTCAGGGAACACGAATGAAAAAAATGGCAATGCTTTAGTGAATACAAAAGAACAGAGTGTCAGAAACTTACATGGAACAACATAAAAACAAATATACGACTAACAAAAATCACTGAAGGAACAAATAAGAAATAGATAAAATATATGGATATTGGCTTTAAAAATATTTTTAAAAATTAATGAGTTTTTGGAGTCTACATAAAAAAATGCTGGGCACCTTCAAACAGGATATTATAAAGAAAGCCATATGTAGATACGTGTGGCATCAGGATTGGTGGAAGATTTACTAACAATCTATGTTATGCAAATGACAAAACCCTGCTTGAGGAAACTGAGGAGGACCTGAAACGCTTGCTGCAGAGGGTCAAGGACTGCAGCCTTCAGTATGGACTGAGGCTCAATGTCAAGAAGACAAAGATTCTCACCCACTGGACCAATTGGCAGCATCAGGATCTATGGTGAAGAGATTGAGATTGTTAACAACTTTGGTCTGCTTGGCTCCACGGTAAACACTCTTGGCACCAGCAGCCAGGAAATCAAAAAACATATTGCAATGGGAAAGTCTGCTGTTAGGGACCTCTCCAAAGTACTGAAGAGCAATGGTGTCACTCTAGAGACTACGGTGCTTTTGATACAGGCCATGCATGGTCTTTGCAATCACTTGTTATGCATCAGAGTGTTGGACAATGACTAGGGAGGATAGAAGGAGAACTGATGCCTTTGAGCTATGGTGCTTGAGAAGAGTACTGAATTTACCATGGACTGCCAAGAAAACAAACAGATTCATCTGGGAGAGGGTAAAACCAAGCTTCTCCTTGGAGGCAAGGATTCTGGGGCTTCATTTGACATACTCTGGTCATGTAAGGAGGGACAGGTCCTTGGAGAGGCACATCATGCTTGGGAGGGTGGAGGGACGGCAGAAGAGGGGAAGACCCTCTATGAAGTGGATTGATTCAGCGACTGGGGTAATCGGAATGGGTGTGTCAGGGGCAGTGCGACTGGCACAGGATAGAGCATGGTTTAGGGCTGTTGTACATAGGGTCGCTATGAGTCACAGTGAATCAACGGCACATAACAACAACAACAACAACAACATGTAGATACATTAAAACCAAACCAGTTGAAAGTCAAATATAAAAAGAGAATTCAAGAAAAGACATGTTCCATTGAAGAAAACAGCAATAATTTATCAAACAATGGATAACAGAAGACAATAGAATGTCATCATGAAAGTGTTTAAAGAGAAAAATACCAACCCAGAACTCTCCAAAAAATGTGCTTTTAAAAAAATACAAGTAACAAGCAGAAGACAAAATAACAAGAGTTTTAGACAAGTTAGAATTTGTTGTCAGCCGATCTTTATAACAAAGCTAAATAGTTTTAAGCCTGAAGAGAAATTAAAGCAGATGGGAAATGCAGATGTGTTGAGTGAAACAAAAAGCAAGTGAAAAACGAAACAGAAATTTCCAGTTGTTTAGGGTTAAAAGATATTAACAAGGATGGGAATTTGGAGATGGAGGATAAAGTATAGGAATCTACATGTGCAAAAGCCCTGAGCAATGTAAAACAATAATGCCTTCTATCACCGGGGCCTTCTAGGAGCCAAAAGAAGGCTGGTCATTAGGGCTGGAGCCAAGAATGGGGCCTGGAGAACAACACTGACAGCCACAACTACAGTCCGTCAGGGCTAAGTCATCTGCTCTAATTGAACTTCCCAGTCACCCATAAGGGCTGCACAACCTGTTTCCTCCCCTAAAGCCACAGTTAATAACATGGTACAATTTGCTAGTTAAGTCTATATCACCACAACTATAATTCCAATTCTAATCACATTTCATTTTAGCTTTTCTTAAGGAGATGCTGTCTAAGCATGCTTAAACAAACCACCAAGTATCTGAAGACTATGGGGGGGGAAAAGCATCAACCCATGGGGCCCTGTTAATGGTCAGTTCTACTTTGTCCTGTCAGATCATTTTCACTGTAATCAACTCAACTCCAGTGAAATTGGTACTTGATTTGTTTCTATATAGTGACAGTAACAATTTTCCATTAATTTTGATACTCATGCAGCATAGCATTGTTCCTTATAAATTCTTTTTAATCTTTAACAAGAGAATTCAGATTGTTTGGTTGACTTTTCAGGCTGGCATCCTGGGTGCACAGCTGCTAACGGGAAGGTCAGTGGAAGACTAACTTAATTCACCATCCCTGAGTTGGAGTTGATTCATAACTGACTTTCCAGAGGGTTGTCAGGAGGCTGTAAATCCCGTGGGAAGAGAATGCCCACTGGTGGAATCAAACTACCAGAGGGGCATAGTGTTTAGATTAATGGCACACATCACCAGAGCTCCTACGGGGGACACAGGTGGCAGTCTGCTTCTCTAACATCACAACCTTGGGAACTCTATGGGGCAGTTCTGCTCTGTCCTATTGATAGCTGTGAGTCACAATTGACTCAACGACAATGAAGTATACACTGAGAGGGGCCCCAGTGGCACAAAGGTGAAGTACATGGCTGCTAACTGAAAACCCAGTGGTTCAAATTCACAGAGCTCTGTGGGATGAAGTCCTTGGCGGCCCACTTTCCTAAAATACAGCCTGGAAACCCTATAGTATCTAGTGAAGGGTACCCCAAAAGACTTTTCTGTCTAACAGTCTTTATACTATAACTAGGTTTCATATTTTTCACTGCTCTCTTTCCTCCAAACAGTTCATAGTAATACTCAGTGCTCCTTTCTTCCAACATTAAGCAGCTATTTCTGATTTCTTAGGTCATTCTCAGACTTGGTGCTCCAAAATGCTTTCTAGTACACACTATCAAAATGTACAGCATCCACACTCATGAAAAGCCAAGGAATTCTTCTTCCTTTCTGTCAGAACTTTAACTGTAACTATCAACTGATATCATGTTGCAATAATTTGTCAAAGACTTTAATCTACAAGCCCATGCTAGCTGCAAATTTTTATGATTCTAATTCCCAAGTATTTACTGGTTCCATATCCAATAGTAACCTACTCATACAAAGAGAAAGAAGTTTAACCTTGACTCTGCAGTGAAACGCTGGGATAAAGACGTTTAAAGCTTTGTAACATGTGCTTATTCAAATACTACAGACTGTACCTTAAGTATTTAAGTTATCTTAAAACAAAGGTTGATATTTCAGAGTTGAATCAAAATAAGATGATTATACATTTCAAAAGTGCAAGTGGAGATTAAATTTAAATAAATTAAAGAAATTTTTCTTTCTTTATGTACAATTTCCTATATTTATTATTTTTTTAACTATCCAAACAAAAATCTGTATTTTGCAAAGCAAACTCCTGAAATATTTTGCAATTAGTTTTTTAACCTACCTCTCCATGATTGAAAAAGAAGCATAACACTGTAACCAGGCCTCCTAACCGGCTGCCACTGAAAAAGAGAGTAAGAAAATGTAATTAAGTAACAGAAAGTCAGGTCAATACAAACAAAACCTTGAAATAAGTATAAGTATCAAATCTGGAAACAGAACATGTTAACTTTCCAATAGTATAAAAGTTTTTATCCACATTACATGCTTATTAACAAGTAGTTTCTTTTCTTCAAAGCATCACTAGTAAAAATAAGTTTAATTTAAAAAATGTATTTTTCCATCTTTAAATGTACAAACTCAGAAAAGTACACAAACACATAATATAAAATCCTTAATCATCATTTTTCTGTAATAAAATGTATTCCCCTTTTTTTTCTTGACTCAAAACCACTGCTGACACATCAGTTCCCACTTACAGTGACATTGCTCTGGGCTTCCAAGTCAGAACGGGAGACTGCCCAGCTTTCTCCACAGAGATGCATGTGGGCGCAAACTGCCAAAGGTACACACACAGCCTTTGCGTTACAAGGACGACTCACTGTGGACTACACCACTGTTGCTGAGAGATGCCATCAAGTCGAGTGAAGACAACTCAGAGCTAACCTATGAACAACCAATCAGAACCCTGTCCTATTCTGTGCCGTCCTCACAATCTCTTACACACTCTATGTCAATCTACCTGGTTGGGGGTCTTCCTCTCTTTTACTAGCCCTCCACCTTTCCAAGCATGATATCCTTCTCCAAGGAATAACCTCTTATAGCAACAAGCACAAAAATGACTGTTTCTTTTTTTATTTAAGTAATAAAATTAGAATCTCTCAAACTATTTCCCTTGAAACACAATGGCATACATTAGACAAAAAGGTGAGAAAGCAGTGCTGAAAAGGGCTATATGATCATAAAGTGGGAACTGAACTCGATACAATCACCTGCACTTGGAAATTCACAAAGCACATAACAGATTTCATTTCATTCTGTTCTTCTCTAGCCACATGTCCAACCTACTTATCTACAGATATGCTTTGGGAATACCAGTGCGCAGACTAAATTTTATATTTTCTTGTTTCTAAAAAACATTAAAAACAGAACACAAATATTAAATGAAGTTACTACTTCACCTACAAAAATCACAATGGTAAATCCTTACATAGTGGAAATGATTTGCATTTGACGTTAACTTAAAGGCTAGTGGTTCAAACTCACGAAGCAGTACCACAGGGTGGGGGGAGAAAGGACTTTTGCTAAGATTATAGTCAAGAAAACTCTATGAAGCAGTTCTACTCTGTAACACACAGAATCAACAATGAACCTTCACCTGTTTCACCAGGAGTGAGGTGTGCCGTCAAGTCGCCTGCGACTCATAGCGACCCTATGTACAACAGCCCTAAACTCAGCTCTGTCCGGTGCCAATCGCACTGTCCCTGACACTCCCATCCCAATTATCCCAGTCACCGAATCAATCCACCTCATAGAGGGCCTTCCTCCCCTGCGCCGTCCCTCCACCCTCCCAAGCATGATGTCCCTCTCTAAGGACCGGTCTCTCCTCACAACATGTCCAAAGTAAGTTAGACGGAGCCTCAGAATCCTTGCCTCCAAGGAGCCACCCGGTTTAACCCTCTCCAGGACAAATCTGTTTGTTTTCCTAGCAGTCCATGGTATTCTCAGTACTCTTCTCCAGCACCACAGCTCAAAGGCATCAATTCTCCTTCTATCCTCCGTGGTCATTGTCCAACTCTCTGATGCATAACAGGTGATTGCAAAGACCATGGCCTGTATCAGACGCACCTTAGTCTCCAGAGAGACACCACTGCTCTTCAGCACTTTGGAGAGGTCCCTAAGAGCAGACTTTCCCATGGCAATGTGCCTTTTAATTTCCTGGCTGCTGGTGCCAAGACTGTTGACTATGGAGCCAAGCAAACTAAAGCTGTGTACAATCTCTTCACCATCCATCCTGATGCTGCCAATTGGTCCAGTGGTGAGAATCTTTGTCTTCTTGACATTGAGCCTCAATCCATATTGTAGGCTGCAGTCCTTGACACTCTGCAGCAGGCGCTTCAGGTCCTCCTCAGTTTCAGCAAGCAGGGTTGTGTCATCCGCATAACGCAGATTGTTGATAAATCGTCCACCAATCTTGATCCCACATTTCTCCTCATAGAGCCCCGCCTCCCGGATAATCTGTTCTGCATATAGGTTGAAAAGGTATGGAGATAGGATGCATCCCTGGCGTACGCCCTTCCCAATTTTGAAACATGCAGTGTTCCCTTGCTCTGTTCTGACGACTGCCTCCTGGTCCAAGTATAAGTTTTGCATTAGAACGATCAAGTGTTCTGGGATTCCCATTCTTCTCAGAGTCAGCCACAGTTTGTTATGATCTACACAGTCAAATGCCTTTGCATAGTCAATGAAACACAGATAGACATTCCTCTGGTATTCCCTGCTTTCAGCCAAGATCCATCTAACATCAGCTACAATATCTCTAGTACCACGACCCCTTCTGAAACCAGCCTGGACTTCTGGTAGTTCTCTGTTGTTGTGCTGTTCCAGTCGTTTTGGATAATCTTCAGTAAAATCTTGCTTGCATGTGAAATCAGTGAAATTGTTCTGTAGTTTCCACATTCGGTTGGGTCGCCTTTCTTTGGGATAGGAACAAATATCGATCTCTTCCAGTCAGTTGGCCAAGTGGTCGTTCTCCAGATTACAAGGTATATATACCTTGTAATAACATGAAGCCTGCTTAAAAGGTTCTAGGTAGGGACAGTATGGCTGATTTTAGCTTTATTGACCATTTCTTTCTTCTCTCAAGGAGCTTTCTTATCTATCCTGTTCAGCCCACCTTGCTCTCTCATTATTTGCACCAAATAGTTTCTTACGGTTATTCTTTGCCCAAGTATTTGTACAGCACAAAGGGCAGAGAGGTCACAAAGAATTTAGATCATATATTGTCGGCCACGTATTTACTCAAGAGAAATGAGGAAAACAAGGAGAAAAAGGGAAGTGGCAGGAAAGATTTATGGAGCAAGCGCAGAGCTTCCTGTCTCCGCCTATGGAGACAAGAAAGGATGGGTGGACAGTGTCTTCGATGTCTTAGTCTCATTATATGTCATTTGTGCCAGTTCTGGTTGTTAACCAATAAAGGAAAAGCCATGCAATTCTACAGTTCTACATATCATTTACTTTGAAGACATTTTTAACTCATGATGACTGGATTTGTGGCCCAGCGAAGGTGGCCAGTTAAACTCAGCAAAAACGTAGAATCAAGTTTTCACATTTTGTGGCAAGATGGAGTTTGCATTTCTCTGCAAAGCAGAACTAGGCATTTTACGCCAAAAAAAGATGCTGAAGGATGGTGTCTGAAATATCACTAGCACATATATTAAGAGACAGGTAACTCAGTCCAAGAAAATAGAAGGTTACTGAGTTGTATTCAAGGATCAGCTGAGGTGGTAAGATGACAAATAGCAGCATTAATTGCAGGCAAGGAGCCCTGATGGTGCACATTTGGCTGCTAACTGGTAAGTTGATGGTTCCTACCCACCAGCTGCTCTGCAGGAGCAAAATGTGACCACCTGCATTGCATGGAGATCACAGCCTTGGAAACCCTATGGAGCAGTTCCACTCAGTCCTATAGGACGTTATGAGTTAGAATCAACTTGCAGGCAAGGTCTGGTTCTTGGTTTTTAATTCTTGCGTAGGAGACCCAAAGCAGCACAAATATAGGGAAGGAAGCCCTGGGTAGTGTAGTCTATTCCCCAAATGCCAGTCACTGAAAACCCTGGGGGGGGGGGTAGCTCTTCTGTGAGGTGGAAGTGACTTCAAAGCAAATGAGCTGTGAAACTGTAGAACTGTGTGGTTTTCCTCAACCAGTTAACAACCAGCACTGGTAGAAATGAAGTATAATGACAGCAAGAAATTGAAGCTACTAGCCACAAAGTGAATGTTGTGAAAGATCACAGAAATAAGAGAGACAAGAAAAGAGCTAGAAACTAGGAGAGACCTGTGAAGTGAAGGGAACACGATAGTCTGTGTGGTTAAGAGAAGTCTGAACACTGTCCTGGTCTCTCCTCAAAACTTGCACAGACAGGAATGCAAGGAATAGTTATAAGTAAACACATACTTATTAAGAGGAAGTTAAAAGTTTATTTGTTAAAAAGACTTCAACAATGGGATATCATCTCCCTCCAGAAACAATGGCAAAGTTCAAAAGGACAGCAAACAACAAACATGAGTGAAGAAGCGGAGAGACTGGAACTGTCATACACTGCCGGTGGGAATGTAAAATGGTACAAGCACTAAGGGAGGCAGTCTGATGCTTCCTCAAAAGGTGGAAATGGAAATATCATTTGAACCAGCTATCTACTACCGGAAATACATCCTAAAGAAATCAGAGCTGTGACACAAATAGATGTATGCATACTCGTGTTTATTCCAGCATTATTCACAATAGCAAAACAAGAAAGAAATCTACAGAAAAACTATGGTACATTCACACAATGGAATATAATGCAGCAAAGAAAAAAAATGAACTTGTAAAACACTACATAACACAGATATGTCTGGAAGAAATTATGCTTAGTGAAATATCCTCTGTCACAAAAGGACAAATACTCCAAAAGACCATTGTTTTAAAATGAGGATGAGCTGGGAGAGGTAGGGAGAATGGACAGATAATGAACACTACCATGAAAGGCATACAGTCCTATGCACCAACTGCTCCCCAAAACAACGATAGGGAAACTCCTCATGTGTGATTAACTGCCTCTGAAAACCCCCTGGAAGATCAGCTAATGGGCAGTTCTAACTTGACAGTGCACGACAACACTGTAAAAAATGAAGTGAAGGATAATCTAAAAGGGATGGACACTAAAGCATTTTATGAGTTACAATGAATCTACAATATGACTTGCATTACAAAGCCAACTGAGGGAGAGGTAGGGAGGAAAATGTACATGAATTAATATATGAAACCCACCCAACCTCTTTGTAAACTTCCACTAAAAGCACACACATAAGAAAAAAAGACTTCAATATTTTAAGCTTATTCTAAGAGAAAAGTAGAGAAGTGTGTTAAAAACAACATCATGATGGAATCCTCCTCGCCACCTTTCCCCATTCCTACTTATCTATGCCTTTTTCATCCCTTCCAAATTTTTCTTTACAGCCACCATAGATTTTTGAGAATATAACTACATAAACATCCTCTGAAAAGTGCTCCTCTTATAATTAATCCATCATGAAGGCTATTCCTGCTGAGAAAAGATGTACTGAAGTAATAGAAAGATATAGATGTAGTAATAGAAAGCTATCTATGATGATCCAAGAGGAGGGACAGGAGGAGCAGAGGGGTGAGGATGGACAGGAGGAAATCATACAGTCATACCACTTGGTGGGTGGAGGGATGGGATAGTGAAGGAAATAGGTAAGATCCAGCAGGGATCTGCAAAGACAGGTTCAGGGGATTAATTTTATAAAATAATAAATATGAATGACTGTATGTTATACAATATGAATGAAGGGTAGTGTGAAACACAAAGTATGGGAACTTTGTAAGCAAATCAATATAAAGTAATAATTTAAAAAAAATAAGTACTGCATGGAGCAAATTTTCTGCAAAGTGTCAGTCTCTACCCTACTACTTGATTGTGCTTATGCAAAACTTATACTTGAACCAGAAGGCAGTTGTCAGAACAGAGCAAAGAAACACTGTGTGGTTCAAAATTGGGAAAGGTGTACATCAAGGATGTGTCCTATCTCTGTATCTTCTCAATCTATGTGCAGAACAGATTATCCAGGAGGCTGGGCTCTATGAGAATTGTGGCATAAGGACTGGAGGTAGATTTATCAACAATCTGCATCATGTAAATGACACAACCCTGCTTGCTAAAACTGAGGAGGACCTGAAGCACTTGCTGCAAAAGGTCAAGTACTGCAGCTTTCAATATGAATTGAAGCTCAACATCAAGAAAACAAAGATTCTCACCACTGGGCTGGATGGCAGCATCATAATAGATGGTGAAGAGACTGAGACTGTTGACAGCTTTCGTTTGCTTGGCTCTACAAACAACGCTCTTCCTATCAACAGCCAGGAAATTAAAAGACGAATTGTATTGGGAAAGTCTGCTGTCAGAGACCTCTCCAAGGTACTGAGGAGCAATGAGATCAGTTTGGAGACTAACGTACACCTGATACAGGCCATGGTCTTTGCCATTACTTGCTATGCACCAGAGAGCTAGACAATAACTAGGGATGATAGAAGGAAAGTTGATGCCTTTGCACTTTGGTGCCGGAGAAGAGTACTGAATATACCATGGACTGCTATGAGAACAAATAAGTTCGTCCTGGAGAGGATGAAGCCAGGCTGCTCCTTGGAGGCAAGGATTCCAAAGCTTCGCCTGACATACTCAGGACATGTTTCAGGGGAGGACCAGTCCTTGGAAAGGGACGTCATGCTTGGGAGGGTGGAGGGACAGCACAGGAGAGGAAGACCCTCGATGAGACAGATTGATTCTGTCACTGGGGTAATGGGGATAGGCGTGTATGAGACAATGAAATTGGCAAGGAATAGAGCAGAGTTTAGGTCACTATGAGTTACAAGTGACTGGACAGCACATAACAATAACAACACCCAACTACTGGACATAAAAATATTTTCAAATTTCTTCAAATCAACTATGAGATATTATTTCACGCCAGTAAGAATAGCAAAATTTAACAGAACAGCAAGCAACAAATGCTGGCAAAGTTGTGGAGAAACTGGAATATTCACTGTTGGCAGGAGTATAAAATGGTGCGACCACTATGGAAGGCTGTATTGGTGCTTTCTCAAAAAGTTGTAAACAGAAATACTATTTGACCCAGCAATTCCACTACTGGGAATTTACCCAAAAGAAACCATAATAGCCACCCAAGAGATATATGCACACCCATGTTTATTTCGGCTTTGTTCACAATAGCAAAGAAATGGAAACAACACAAATGCCCATCAACAAAGCTCTGGTATATTCACACAATGGAATACTATGCAGCCTTGAAAAACAAGGAACTCATAAAATAGAATGCGAATTGGATGACCGTGGAGGACATTATGCTGAGTGAAATATCTCAGTCACAAAAGGACAAATATTGCATTGGGCCACTGCTGTAAAAGAGGACTGACATCAGGGTTGAGGGAAGACAGAAAAGGAGGGGAGGAATGATGTATACTGCATTGAAACAATTGAGAGAGTGAACTGTTTAAAAGGGATATAAGATTGGGTATTGCTGTCATTACATGAGTCCAGAATGAAGATGACATAGTGGAGTGGATCTGGGGGGAGGGATTGCATAACAATGAAAAAGTTTCTTTTACAAGGAGAAGAGTGAATTGGGGGGCAGGGAGAAAAGTGCAACAATGAATGACTAGAAACCCTAAGTCTCTGTAAACTTTGATTAAAATTAATAAATAATAATAAAAATATTTTCCAACTTCTTGCCATAATAAAAACATTAAAATAAGCATCTTTGTACATAAAATGTTGTTTGCATTTCTACATGAAATACCTGTGGGCTGTCATGCCAAAGAATAGAAGCATTTTAATGTCTTAAGACCAGATGTCTTCTGGGAGAAATACAGTGTCAGTGTACAACTGTGCCTACAGTGCAAAACAGGGTGCCTCCCGACCCCTCACCCAGGACCTGGTGTGCTTACAGTTTTTAAAATTTTGTCCATAAGGGAAGTGAAAATACTTCACCAACATGTAATGTATACCTGTACTTCCCAATCTACTGAAAAGAGATTCTTTTAATGCTTTCTTAGCTATATGTGTTTCCTCTTCTGTAAACTGCCTGCTCCCTTCTCTAGTCCATTTTCCTACTGGATTGTTTATTAATGACTAGGAGTTCTTGTGATGTGGTGCATTAAATACTGTGTTGCTAACAAAACTATAAGCATCCAGCTCCACCAGCACACAGGAGAAAGACTGGCAGCTCTTGTTGTTATCAGGTGCTGTTAAGTTTAAGTCATAGTGATCCTATGAATGTCAGATGCGAAATCTGCCCTAGCCTGTGTCATCATCATCATCTCTGCCACACTTGAGCCCATTTCTGCAGTCACTGTGTCAATCCATGTTGTTGAGGGTCTTTCCATCCTTCATTGACCCTCCACTTCCCTGAGTATGATTTCCTTCTCCAAGAACTGATTTAAAGCTTTAACGCCCCAGAAATCCCATGATTTAAGCCCCAGACATCCTGTGAAGGGGTGCTATGAGCTGGGATCAACACTACAGCAATGAGAAGATCAGGGCCAAAATTGTTTTTCCATATGTGCTACAAAGTCTATTAATAACACTTGTGAAATATTTTCTTGAACTAATGTATTTGATCTAGTGTTGGTGAAGAATACTTAATAACCAGTGAACTGGCAAAAAAATAAACAAATCCGAACATGTTCAGCATCTCTCCTCATGGACAAGTACATCATCCTTCAACATCTTCCTTCCACAAACAAGCACACGTCAGGTTTAATCAAAATCATAAGGGATCATATAAGGATTACAAGTGTTAGAGCGTTTTGTTTTAAAGATTTTTATATTTTGAACTTCTTCTAGCAAGATAAAATTACAAAAAAATTAAACTCAAAAGACATTTCAAACCTGCTTGCAGTCAAGTTGATTCTGACTCATTGATCCAATAACGCACAGAATTGCCTCCGAGGGTCTCTTTACAGAAGCAGACTTCTCTTACAGAGAAGTTTGTGGGTTTGGACCACACAGCTCCTTACATGTAAGTACAGATGTCTACTATAACAAAGTTATGAGAGGGAAAACAATGAGATTCAACTAAAAGGTCCCGCAGAAGCAAGGCTGAGAAGATTTTATCTTTGGACACGTCACCAAGAAAAACTAAACCCTAGAAAAGGGCATCATATTTGGAGGAAGTTACCAAAAATAAGGGAAACTCTCAATGACAGCAACTGGCACAAAGATTATAGCAAAGGACTGAAAAAATAATCACCAATCATGAAGACGGTATAGGAACAGATAGCACTTTGCTTTGTTAAATGTATATATAGCCAAGAATCCGGCAATTCAGTACCAAATAATATGGACAGTTTCCCTACTGAGAAATCTGTAAATTTTAAAGGATTCAGTATCTCAGTATTTTCCTTTGTCTTTTGCATTTTTTATCAGAGTGCTCCCAACATCTACTTCCCCTATGCGGAGTCAGACTATCACATACATCATTTCCAAGCAAAAAAATTACCAGAATATTTAACATTGTTTTAATTTTTTTTTTCTACTAGCGTTCACCAGTTGATATTTCAGCTCTTGTGGTTTAAAAATAAAGTCTCTTCTGCAATAATATTACCACCAACTGTCAGAAAATATAAAAGCTCCTCTTTTGTAAACTTTACAACATACTAAGCTTGCTAACCATTTTACCACATTTATTTACACATCTCAACCACTTGTGGAGAATTCATTGCTTTAGACACAAAATATAAGGGTGAGAATTAAAAAGATATTAAAACATTTCTACTTCTGAAATTTAATGGTTCTGTCATTCTCTCCTTTGCTACATCTCTTACGTTCTAATATTCAGCCATAAAGTACTGATTGATTAATCATTGAGATTTTTATCTCTATTTATAAAAGAATGATGACACAAAGTTTAAAAGATGAAGCAATCAAATAACTCATTCAAAACTATATTAAATAATTCTCCCCTTAACAATATCTTATATTTTTTAAATGTACTCTTTAGACTGAGTTTTCTGATTATTATGTATATGCTTAATAAAGAAAAAAGAGAGAATAATAAGAGATGATTGAATTAAGAGCATTTCCAAGTTTTAAATTTAATGTTTCAGTCTCTTCCTAGTCAGATGAAAAAATAGCAAGTGGGCCTGACTCTACCATGCATGAAAAGATGAAGAACGAGAGGGGTGAGAAGAGCTTTCAGTCTGGTCCTGTCCAGGACTTGATAAAGAATTAATTAATGTTTGATGTCCTTTATGGAACTCACTGTCTGCCAGAGCAAGGAACAGGATAATCATCAGATTGTGAACTTCACAATTCATCTTTGTACCTGCCATATTGCCTGATACTATGTTTGACCACGGCAGAGAGGAAAAAGGTATTTGAGGAGTAAATTAATTAAAGTTATACAGACATTATTTATTTGGAACCATGTAGTCAAGCACACCACTCCTCTCATCTTTGTCACCACTGGGCATGCTGCCTGCACTGCCATCTCCACACAGAGTCTCATGTGCTCAGTACTCCTCTGCACCGGCCCCATCATCACACACCTTCCATTGTGCCCTCAGCACACTTCATCCACATAATCTGCTACCTGCCCTCAACACTGGCCTCTTCATTAAACCTGCCCCTGGAAGCCCCTACCTCTCACCTTGCCACTTCACAGCTGTCCTCTCTCTACACCCTAGTCCATGCCTCCAAATTTACACACACTGTCCTTCCTCACGGGCAATATCAACCTCTTTCCTCAGAAAAGCACCAACAGAGAAAATGATACCAAACCTGTGCTGCCATAAAATTAAGGCTGCAAAAGTCCCACAAGCTCTTGTCAATCACAGAGCCTTGGAGAGAGCTCTGGTGGCTTAGTGGTAAGGAGTTGCACTGACAATTCAAAGGCACACAGTTCAAATTCACCAATCTCTCTGCAGAAAAATGATGGGCAATCTTCTCCTGTGCAATTTACTGCCTCTGAAAACCTTCTGGAGGGTCAGCTAGAGTTGATTCCATCTCGATGGTACACAATAGTAGCAACAAAGCCCTTGGAGTTTCTCACCTCTGAAACCACACTCCTCCTCTACTAGCACAGACCACTGTCCTATTCCATCTGGAAAACAGTATCACGCTCCGCAACGACCGAGCCATTCCCAGGTTGGCCCTCTGACAAACCATTCTCGACCATGTAGCTGTGTAATCTTTAGCAGGAATAAACACAATCATGACAGCCAGCATACACACAAAATCCGTCAGTGGCATCCCATTACTCTTAGGATCAAATCCAGACAGATAAATGTGTCTAAGCTCTTGCCATAGACCTCCAGACTCTTCTTTCACTACTCTTCCACCAACTCCAAGCTGTGTGCTCCAGCTGAACTGTTCTCCTCAAATACAGTCAAACAATAAAAGTAGACTGATTAGAGCACACAGGAGAGAGACTGGTGGCACAGCCAAGCAATCCTACAGAGTGCTATGAACTGCCATAGGGTGCTCACAAGTCAGAGAGTGGAGTGGCAAAACACCAGAGATGTTGGGAGTAAGGAAATAACAGGATTCTGGGACTTCTTTGGGTTGAATTATGCCCTTCAAAATAAGTGTTGTTAACCCCAACTTCAATATTTGTGGCCACAATTCCACTTGGGAATGGGTGGACTTTGTTATGTTAGAGACAGAATTAGTGTAAAGTATATCCTGAGTCGATCTCATAAGAAATAAGTAATTAAAGAAGAGAGTGGAGCAGAGATGGGGGAGAGGGGTTTCAACCCACATGGAGCTTACCAAGGAGCAGGAGCTCAGAGGAGATAAGGACTTTCCTCCAGAGCCAGCAGAGAGAAGGTCCTCCCACAGAGCACACACACAGAATGTGGATTTTTCCATCACCTAAACTGTGAGCACAGAGTAGTGTTTCTGGCATCTTATCACTCAACTCATTGCCACCATGTCAGAACCCACTCATAATTGAGTGTGAATCACATGGGAGGAGATACTTTCTTCCCGCCATTCTTCCTGGTAGCCACTGGTGGATGTGAACTGCCAGAAAGTCACCACGTTTGGATTGGCAGTGGGACTGCCCTCTGACTAGACCACAAGAGCTCCCTATTTCTGCTGTAGTAGCATTATACAACCTAGAGAGTGACCAACTGGATTGCAGAGGAAAGGTTAAAAAAGAAGCATCGGAGGTACCTCCTAGGAGTCACACTTTAGCAGCAGAAGGGATGGAAGTATTGACTTAGATTCTGAAATATGAAAATGGGCAGTTTTCACAGTAGCAATGCCAATATAGTCAACCAATAACTTTCACCAGCTCATTCATATTGAAGAAAAATACTTAGTTTTAAATATTCATGTACAACTGTTAAACCAAATGGGTTTGATTAAAGATGTGCTAGTAGGCATATTTAATAGAACATTTAAAAAATATGTATCTGAAAGTTTAGAGCTGGTGTAATCCTTAGTCTATGTATGCCAGGCTGTTAGCCAAAAATCCATCACTATAAATAGCAAACGCTTGGCTTTTTTACAGTTAAGAGCAAGAAAACATAAGGTAAAACAATGAAAGAGAGTTGGGAGAAGAAATTCCTTAAAATAGGTGAAATCAAGATAGAAGCAGCACAAAGAATTGATCTAAAAGGCTACAGAGTTAAAGGGAAAGAAGCAATTTCACAGGTAACTTGGATTGGATCACAAAAAGAGAAAGAAAAGTGGCTCTCTTAACTATGAATATTCAATTTATGAGAAGAGATCAAACAAAATAACCCAAGGCTTTGATATACAGATTAATGTCCTGGACCGTATGGGCTTCTGGAACATATCTAGAAATAAAATAGCTTTAAAGCATTTTCGCTAGCATCAGAGAAGCTGCTCTAATCCTCCAAAAATAAAAGAAGAATACAGAGAACAAAACGTCAGCAGGTGAATACTCTTGACCTGTAAGATTCATCAGTTCATTATGTGAAAGGAGGGGCATCTTCATTTAGATTGACTTACTTCTGTCTATAAAAGGAAGGCCAAGGTTTTCCCCACAAAAGCTGAGAAGCAATGCAGGACTAATTAGAGAATGTTAAGGATTAAAAAGAAGAAGGAAACATAGGAGACAGATTAGCGTGGCCACAAGGACAGTGAGTATCAGATACTAGACAGAGAAAAGATCATTAAAGTATCATTTAAAAGTTCTGCATGTAAGAAGAGAACATACAACAAAAGCTATCAAGAGGAAGAGAGGGGTTGGAAAAAGAAGGCGAGGGAATGCTGGCCTTGACTGGATGAGGGTGCACCTGGCCCTCCATGTATAAATGTCACCTGAGAAGAAGGAGGGGTGATGGGAGGAGTCACTACTGCTCCAGGTGTCACTCCCACACTGAGGCTGTTAGGAAGTGGATGCATCTTTGTAACTCTCACCGCGTCTGCTGGTCTTGTCTACTGGCTGTGTGAATAGGCTGATGACACTGATAAATGACCGAGCACAAGATGACAGGAGTCTGGATCCCCTCCCAGAAGGGTGCCTTATATTCTGATCATTTTGTAATGAAGCCCTTGAGTTAGTAAATTCCATCCACTTTACAACCTTGTAGCCAGCATCATTAAGTCAATTCATTCTTAAATATAAATGTCCAGCTAAGGACCCAGTCAAAGATCACCAAGCTTTGAAAAGCTTCCAGTGTGAAAAAATGGAAATTAATACAAATCAGAACAGAAAAACAGACCTTGAAAGTGATAGGGACAATACAAGAGGCAAAAGAAAACTTCAACTCTGTAGGAGAACTGAAACTAATTGTCAAAGTAGGAAACCGAGTAAAATAACAGAAACCAAATGCAGTCAGTTCTGAGAAGTATAAACTGTAGGGAAAAATTAGTATTTATTAAACAATTACTCATACAACTTGACACAGCAGGGAGCAGTATAGGGAGCAAGAAGCTGTGCTGCAATCCTGAAGACACAGGGTTCGAGGCCATCAGCTGCTCTGTGGGAGAAGGATGGGCAATTCACTGTGTGATTAAGAGCCTCTGAAAACCTGCCGAAGGGTCAGCAATGGGTCAGTTCTGACTCAATGGTACATGACCACAACAATAAAGTAATATTTAATATTGCTTAAATGTTAAAACGTCTGGAATTTCAAACGGTTTGAAATGACTCTCCTCTGGGCAAAGGGATGGGAGAGGGAGTGGAAACAGTTGGCGCAATGGGCTGATAGTGTTTTATCACAAAACAAGTCAAAACGCATGTATATGCACACGAAGCAATAATCTAAAAAGCAATGAATTTAGAACAAACTTCATTCAAGAGCATATTAGTAGGAAAGAAAATTGTTCAATAAATTTGAGAACTTGCTTGATATCTGTGAGAAAAATAGTTATGAAGTGGGGGACCTACATAAAAATGCTCCAGATAATAATAAAACAGATGTTGTTTTTCAGCACAAAGTAAAAGAAAATTAACTTTGGCTTGAAAACAAAAGGAAGAGAAAATGAAAAAGAAAACACTGAAATTACCAAACTGCCAAACCACCCAAAACTATAGCATCCTGGCAACTCTTCGGTACAATGCATGATGACAAGGGAGATAGCCAACAGTCAAAAAACAAAACAAAACAAAAAACCAGAAATACACACATCACATTGCCTTTTATTTCATCTGTATACAAAGTGACTCTAAGAAACATTCACAAACAGGGATTCCATTAGAACGCTTACAAATCCCACTCATGAGAAAAGGAAAGGGGGGAAAACGTATAAAGAGTAGTATTAGAGGGGGAGCTCTGGTGGCACAGTCAGTAGAGAGCTTTGCTGCTAACCTAAAGGCAGTGCCTCTCTGGCAGTTCAAAGCCACTAGCTGCTCCACAGAAGGTGGGCACTCTCATCCTATGCCATTTACAGCCTCTGGAAACCTACTAGAGGGTCAGTTCTGAGTCGGTTCCACCCCGACGGCAACAAATTTGAGTTCAGAGTTTGATTAGAAAAAACTGTCAAAAATAAAAGTAGTAACACAATTCCTATTAAAAATAAAATAACAGTGTATTTCAGCTTCTTGGCAGAAGAAAAGATCTGGTGACCTGCTCCAGAAAATCTTTCAGCCAAGAAAACCTTTGGGGCAGTTCTGCTCTGTCTCATAGGGTCAATATGAGTGAAAACTAATTCAACAGCACTCAGCACAACATAGCAACAACTAAATCCTGGCAATCTTAGCTTAGTTCCCCTGGGAAATCAATTATTTAAAAAAAAAAAAAAAAGGCTGGAAAATCTAGAACCTTCTAGGTGCCATTATTCTTTCACCTATTTCAGATGAAACTTAATGAAATACAAAATACCACCCCCTTTGGAAAGAAAATAAACAACTACTTGCTTTCATTATTAGAAGTCTTTAAATACAAATTAATTAAAGCTGAAGACTTAAATTACTAATGGAAAGAACATTCAAAATATTTTCTATTTTTTAGCTATTTATATTTTTCTTTTTTCTTTTTTTGTTTTATTTAAGTTTATTATTCATTTCAGTAAAAATTGACAGAGACTTTGGATTTCCATTCATTCACTGTTGCACTTTTCTCCCCTCCCAACCCTCTCCCCTAGTACACTACCTTCTTGGAAAAGTAAAAGAAAAATTCTTTCATTGCTATACAAACCCTCCCCCAGGTCCACTCCACCATGTAGCCTTCGCTCTAGACTCCTGTCATGACAAAAATACCTAATCACATATCCCTTTTAAACAGCTTTCTCCTTCATCTGTTTCAATGCAGTATACATAATTTATCCAATCTTTCTCAGTCTGTCCCCAATACTAATGTCAGTCCTGTTTTACAACAGTGGCACCATGCAGTATTTGTCCTTTTGTGACTGAGATACTTCACTCAGCATAATGTCCTCCAGAGTCACCCATTTTGAATAGTACTGCATGAGTTCCTTGTTTTTCAATGCAGCATGCACGACTCATCCAAAGACTGTCAAGTGCTGGGCTGTTTTCATAAGTTGCATCAGATGTGACCCCTACAGACACAGGGCTTCACAAGTTGGTCTTCCTAGTCTGTCTTCCTCTGAAAGTGCCACTGAAACCTATTCAGGTTAACTAACAAGCCAACTCGTTGTCAGTGAGTCAGACCAACTCATAAGGCTATACATCACACAGGAGACTCTCAAGTGGTAGATTCAAACCACCAGAGGTGCCTCCTTTGGGTAAGCAGCTCAACTACACCACCAGAGCTCCCTATTCAAGTTGTTGTGTACAGTCAGGTTGGAACCAACCCATATTTAACCCTTTAGTAGGCTTTCAGAGGCAGAAAATTGCACAGGAGGTGACTGCCCAGCTTCTTCCAAGGAGCAGCTGGTGGATTTGAACCATATGCTTTTGGGATTGCAGTTCAGTTTCTTACTGCACCAAAGCTCCTTCCCTAAAGGTTAGTTAACCTAAAAATATTTCGCTTTATTTTTTCTTTCTAGAGGGCAAGCTAGGAGATGATATTCCATATTTCAGGTGAGAAGTAATCAAAGAAGAAAGGGAAAAACAGTGCCATAAAGAGGAATCAGCAGTGGTGGGATGGCCCTTCTAACACTCCACCCAACAGGACATTTTCTGTTTTATAGCTATTTATCAATTTATGTTCTTGAATCATTTTCATTAATAAGGATATCATTAATGTAAAACAGAGTTAGTTTTGACTTCTTGCAGGTCCAAAGCCAGGTTAAGTGGAATTACTAAACAAACTGGAGAGCCACATTTAACTCTAAAATACCTAACACATCTCTCTGAGAAATTCAACAAAGATGGCAAATAAATGAGTAAATGATAAGGGAAGGAGCCAGAGACAATGTGGAAGAAAAGGCCACTTTCAGTACCACCAGTTACACTAGTCTTCACAGCCACTCTGGCCTCACAGTGACTCCACACATGACTGAGGAGGCCTGTGCCCGAGGGTTCACACCGGCTCAGTCTGCAGAACATCAGGACTTTCTTCCTGGTCATCTATAAGTGGGCTTGACTCTCTAATCTTTTGCTTAGCACCTCAGTGTGTTAACTATTTGCACCAACCTAGACGTGTCCTTTAATATTAAAATTCACATTCTCAGAGGCTTAAATATTACCAAGTTCTCCTTCATAAAATCCTATTTAGACAACCTGTTATTCTTTCTATACATCTTTTATTCATATCAGTTACATACATAATTAACTTATTTGTGCATATTTTTTCCAGAAGGCTGACTGCTAAATATTTACCATCATATCTTTGCTTAAGGGTAATGATGCACAATTATGTAACTAGAGATAGAATACTGGTATCAAGCTAAACTACACAAAATTAGGGCTTGGTATTATATGCTGATATTTGTCCTCAGGGCCAAGCAAAAAAAAAAAAAAAAATGGGGTTTTTTCAGCATTTATCAGTAAGAGACTTTCATTTCCCAGGCATATCTAAATTTCCTCCAAACGACACTATGGGGAAATTTCTAACTGCCTTCACACTATCCTCTCTTGTTCCCTCCTCTTTAAAGAACAGAAACTTCTGAGTTTTAATTACTGGCCACAAGAAACAGTTGTTCTGTGGCTTAGAAACATCAGGCTGTCTTATGACATATGTAGCTGTAACTCTGAACTAATACTACAGCTTAAAAAAAAAAATCAACAAAACTTGTCAGCATGGTTAACATAAAGAAATACTAAAATACAAATAATTACAAAAAAAAAAGATACATTTTGAGTAAGGTTGTTTGAAAAATTGTCTCACTTTGTCTCACATGGCAGCCTGGTCGCATTTAACTGCTTGGCTGTTTCCTCATTTCTTTCCTACTTTATGCTCCTGGTGCAACAGACTGGCTAATCCAGTTCCCAAAAGTTTTCTGTATTACTTAAAAACAATTATACTTCTGGATCAAAATGGTACACTTAGTCTGTCAGCACTTAGACAAATTTTAACTTTTCTCAGTACATAACACACAATTTATAAAAAGATTCTAAACACAATTTTAAATATCCTTCCTTTTATTCTTAGCCTATATTTTAAGAAGTCTGAGGCTTTATCCCACACTTATAAAATTAGAAGGATGACTAAACTACCCATCACAGGAGAAAACATTAAGAACTAACTAGTAATTTGAATCTTCTAAAAATATTTCACGTCATGAATACTTGAGAAACGAATTGGGGGCCGGGGGGGGGGGGGGGTGGAGATCCAGATAGAAGCAATAGAGGATTTTATTCAAAATAATATAAAGCAGGATCACTAACATAGTTTACACATCTGCTCATAAGGGTCAATTAATTAAACAGTCAAGATTTACTAAGAATATGTGCTCTTCCCCTCATGCAAGAACCAGAAATTCATTTAGGGGAAGGCTGGGCTCTAAAGAACTTTGGTCTAGGACTTTTAGGTAAAAACAGCATCCTAAGTAAAGAAAAGCTCTACAAATAGAAAATGGGAAGCTGGCAAAATGAAAATATGTGCCACACTGATGCAGGGAAGATCATTCAAGTACCTGAACTTTATGAGGAGGAATGTGGCATCAGGATTGGAGTAAGCCTCATCAATAACCTACGTTATGCAAATAACACAACCCTGCTTGCTAAAACTAAGGAGGACCTGAGGTACTTTCTGCAAAAGATCAAGGACTGTAGTCCTCAATGTGGATGGAAGCTCAACATCAAGAAGACAAAGACTAAAAAAAAAAAAAAAAAAAAAAAAAAAAAAAAAAAAAAAAAAAAAAAAAAGAAGACAAAGACTGTCACCACCTGGTCAATTGGCAGCACCACCATGATAGATGAAGAAGAGATTGAGGCTGTTAACAATTTCAGCTTGCTCAGCTCCATCAATACACCTGGCACCAACAATAGGGAAATCAAAAGACAAATCTGCTGTCAGGGACATCTGCAGAGTGCTAAAGAGCAATGATGTCAGACTAGAGACTAAAGTGCACCTGATCTAGGCCACTGTCTTTACAGTTACTTGCTCGGCATCAGAGCTGGACAATGCACTAAGGATGACAGAAGAATTGATGCTTTTGCATTGTGGTGCTAGAGAGGAGTACTTAGCATATCATGGACCTAGGAGAACAAAGAGATCTGTCTTAGGGAGAGTGAAACCAGCTTTCTCCTTAGAGGCAAAGATTTTAAAGATCCATCTCACATTCTTTTGACATATGGCCAGGAGACAGCAGACCTTGGAAAAGGACATCACATGTGGAAGGGTGGGGACAGTTCAAAAGAGGAAGACCCCCGGGATGAGATGAATTGAAACTGTAACTGGGGAAGAAGGGGTAGGTGTGTCGGTGACAATGAAATTGGCTCAGGATAGAGCAGGGCTCAGAGCTCCTATATCTATGGTCATTATGAGTTGACTGTGGTCAACCAGGCAGCACATAACAAAAACATTCTCAGACTCTGAAAAAGCCCTGGAAGCACAATGGTTGGTTAAGTATGAAATGCCAAGAAATGGTTGGCAGTTAAAATCCACCAAGAACTCCGTGGTGGAAAGCCTTGGTGACCTGCTCCATCAAGGTTATCAGCCTAGATAACCCTATGGGGACAACCATACTCAGACACACGAGTCATTTCATGTCGAAAGAAAACTCAACAGTACCCAAGAAAAATACTGGAGTCCCTCGAGCCCTAGTGCTAACTCAGAGGGTGGCCAGTGATGGCAAGTTATGAAACACGAGAAGGACCAGTTAAGGCATTGTTGGGGGTCAGAGTTGAGACTAACTGCATCCACTGGAGTGTGGAGAACTGTTGTTGTTGTCAAGTGCCGTCAAGTCACAGGCGACTCATAGCGACCCTATGAAGCAGAGTCCTCAACACTTGTGTGTCTCTCATCCTTTCTCCAGGTTCACAGGGTTTCTGGAGGCAAGCTATTATGGAAGTGGATGCCGCTCCTGCTTCCAAGCTTGTTTTAATAGGGGAGTTTCAACAAACACTGTCCATCATGGGTAACCAACCATTAACGCATTTAACACATTAGTGTCACAGTGTTCAGCCTCACAGCTGAACTAGAAACAGTTATGTGGACAGATTCAATTGTTCTCAGATAAGCAGCCCACTCATGCCACTCTCAACAGCAGTTCACAGATTTCCCCCCAATCAAAATATAGTAAGAAATAGAATTTACATGTCAACTCAGCACATGCATATTTAAATAGACACAACAAAAACAAACTGAATTTTCTCTAAGTAGTACCTATTCTCATTAAGTGTGGTGTACTCTAGTATGATACTTGATTTGTATTCTTTTTCATATAAAAAATTGCTGGGATCAATTAATAAAAATGAGTTTAAAAGCATCATAAAGGCACTGGCAAAAAAAAAAGGTCCAAGACTTGATGGACTATAAACTGACATGTTTCAACAAGTAGATTCAATCCTGGACATGCTCACTGGACCATAGCAAGAAATCTGGAAGATAGTTACCCAGCCAATTGACCAGAAGAGATATGGATTTGCTCCTATTCACAAAAAAAGGTGATCCAACACAATGTGAAAATTAACAAACAATATCATTAATATTATATTAAAGTAAAATCTCACTGAAGATGGTTTTAAAACAGCTTCAGCAGTACCGTGACAGGTAAACTGCCAGAAATTCAAGTTGGATTCAGAGAGGCATGGCATGAGGGATACCACTGCTGATGTCAGATGGGTCTTCGCTGAAAGCAGAGGGAATAAAAGAGTAGAAGGATGGTTGCATTTTACTCACTATTCAAAGGCATCTGACAGTGTAATTCTAAAAATTGTGGCTGATATTGAGAAGAATGGGAACTCCAGAATACTTAACTGTGCCCATACTAAATCTAGACCTACCTAGACTAAGAAGCTGCAGTCCAAACAGAGAAAAGGAACATGGTATAGTTTAAAAGCAAGAAAGTTGTGTGCCAAAGCTTGATCCTTTCTCCATACTTATTCAATATGTATGCTGAGCAAATAATTTGAGAACAAAGACTTCATGAAGAAGAATGTGGCCATCACTATTGGAGGGAAAACTCATCAACAACATGCAATATGCACATGACACAATCTTGCTCATTCAAAGTGAGGAGACGATAAAATGCTTGCCTCAAAAGATCAAAGACGACAGCCTTTCACATGGATTACATGTCAACTTCAAGAAAACAAAACTCTTCACCACTAGGCCAATGTGCATTATCATGTTAGACGGAGAAAAGGTTGAAAGTGTCTGTTAAAAATTTGATTTTACTTGGATCCACAATTACCAATCATGGTAACTGCAGTCATCATATATATATATATCTAAAAAAAAAAAAGTGTTGTATCTGGAAGATCTGCTGTCAAGTGCCCCTCCAAAGTTGTGTTTCTGGGTGGTATAAAGACTAAGGTGCACCTGACCCACGCGGTGGTCTTTTCCCTACTTCCTATATATCTGAAAGTTAAACAAAGGCTAAGGATGACAGAAGAACAACTGATGTCTTTGAATTGTGGTGCTGGAGAAGAGCACTTAATAGCCTGAGGTCGAGTTGAGTATGACTCAGAACGACGCTGTGAACAAAAGATCTGAATCCAGTCCTGTCCTGCGCCATCCTCACATTTCCTGACACAAAGAACCCATTTCAGCAGTCACCATGTCAATCCACCTGGTTGAGGGTCTTCCTCTCCTTTCCCAACCCTCCATCCTTTCCAACATCATTTCCCTCTCCAAGGAATAGCACCTAGGAGGTGGGAGCAGCATGTCCAAAGTATGTGAGGCAAAGCCTCATCATTCTTGCCGCCTCCAATGAGCACTCCAGCTGCACCCTCTCCAAGACACATCTGTTTGTTCTCTCGGATGCCCATGGGATGTTCAGTGCTCTCCTCCAATACCACAGCTCAAAGGCATCAATCCTTTTCCTGTCATCCTTATTCATTGTACAGGTTTGTTTTTTTTTTTAAAAAACCTTATGAATACTAAACTTAATAGCCTCTGGATTGCAAAAATGACAACTGTGTCTTGGACAAAGTGCAACCAGGTGGCTCCTTAGAGGCAAGAATAGAGAAACTTCATCTCACTATTTTGGGCATGTTGTCAGGAAGGGCCAATCTTTGAAAAGGACATCATGATGGTAAAGAGAGAAAGAAAGACCCTCAACAAGATTGGCTGACACAATAACTATAACAATGGGCTTGAGTATATCAGAGATGGTAAGGATAACACAGGACAGGGAAAGGTTCAGATCTGTTGTTTACAGAGTCACTATGAGTTGTAGTCAACTTAATGGCACTTTATGCCTCATAGAAGGAGCCATCAGGTACTTAAAGGACAGGCTGCACTGGGTAAAACTGCAGCCAAGTGCTAGATCAATAAAGTAATTTTAAATATTTTTAAGGTGCATCTACCCCAAGTCCTGGTGTCTTCGTCCATAGGGAGCTGCAGTGCTAAGCCAGTGGCTGTCCTTCCCGGTGGTTTTGAAACCACCAGAGCCTCTGAGGGAGAAAGACAGGCAATCTCCTCTCATGTGATTTACAACCTTGGAGGGCTAGCTGTGAATTTGTTTCAATTTGATGGCAGTGATCTGAGTGAGTCATATACATGTGAAGGTTGGACACTGAATAAGAAGGAACTGATGTCTTGGAATTATGGTGTTGGCAAAGAATACTGAACATTATATGAATTACCAAAAGAAGAAACAAACCTGTCTTAGAAGAAATTAATCAAGAGTGTTTCTTAGAAGAATGGTGAAACTTTATCTCACATTCCTTAGGCATGTTATCAGGAGCTGGAGAAGGACATCACACTTGAAGTACTGTGGTGGTTGTTATGTGCTGTCAAGTCACTTGTGACTCACAGCGATCATATGTACAACAGCTATGACTCTGCTCTATCCTGTGCCAACTTTATTGCTTTTAACACACCTACCCCTACTATCCCAGTAAGTGAGTCAATCCATATCATCAAGGGTCTTCCTCGCTTGTGCTGTTCCCCCACTGTTGCGCACCTTGCCTGTCCAGCAGGAATAAGGACACAACACCCCACAGTTCATTCTCACAGCGGTTTACTCAGGAGTATGATTACAGAGGGTGGTGGAAGATGGAGTCTCTTTTCTTTGAAGATGTAGTCTCTCATCCCTTCCCCGGGTGCGGCTTTTATCCCCTTCTTGGTACTCCGCCCATCACCTATGTGTCATGCCTCTATTGGATCCTAAACCCCACATGAGATCAAGCCATCAACCAATGAGAACACAGTGCCCAAATAAGGTCTTGTTTGTGTTTAAGGCAAACAAAGAGAAGCAGGAAATCAGCGCCATCTTGTAATGG
>NW_006399809.1:12386466-12387803 GCF_000299155.1 Elephantulus edwardii | reverse complement strand
GGGGAAGAAGAACAAACTGGGGAGGAGGGTAGAGAGAATGGTGCAGCAATGAAGGAATGAAAACCCAAAATCCCTGTAAATGTTTATTAAAACTAGTAAAATTTAAAAAAAAAAAACTACAACCCCATTCTCTTCAGCAGATACCATCTACTTCAGTCTAGAAAGTAAAGGAGGTAACATTACAAGTTATTATTACAGAATAGTTAGTACTTTTTAATAGAAGTCTTTCAATGAAAAAGAGTGGTCTAAAGATAGATGCTCCGCAATAATGCCATGTTACATATTTTATCTTTTCTTACCTAAAATCTAATCTCTAACTATGATAAAGCTATGCATAAACAGATGGGCAATATTTAGCAAAGGAAATGTTCCCATTAAGCTTTTCTGTCTATGATCATCATGATACAGGGTAAGTGACTGTTTTCCCTCAAAACAGTCCTCCCCTGCTGATCATAATTCTTTGGATAAACAATTTCTGTGTGTTCTGTTCAAAGGCAAAATTTTCCACATCACCATTCAATCATGAATTTCCATTTCAACCTTCCTCAATTAGATAGATAAAAGAACTTTTTTAGCAGTAAGTCAGAAATACAAGCATCAAAAGGTCTTAAATCTACATGCAAATATATTCTAAATTGATCTTCCAGTAAGTGCATCATTTAACAAATATTTATCAAGTAACTGCTCTGTATTCAAACACTGAGCTAGACACACAATAGGTGTTTGCAACCCCTTCAAAGCAAAGAGATAATTGGAAAATAACAGATTCAAACTCATTACCTAGAATTGAAAATCATACACATATGCTCACATTGTAGTACTATAAAGCAGCAAATGAGCAGTAGAAGATAATTTTAAAGGTAATGTCAAGTTAAAATAGCTCAAAGAAGTAAACAAGGTGATAAATTACAAGGAGGAAAAATGGGAATAAGAAGAAACATAAAAACCCTTAGAGAAAGAAAAAAACAACCCTTAGAGAATCTGTTAAACTTTTTGCTAATTCTGCTCAATCGTAAAGTAAATCAGGCCAGATATTAAGCATTCAGATGTTCTTGTTGTGTGCTGTTAAGCTGGAACCAGCCCATAGCTGAACTTTCAGCAGATTTTTAGAAGCAATAAATCACTGTGGGAGAATGTCCATGCTCTTCCCACAGAGCAGCTGCTGGATTTGAGTCATATGCCTTTGGGATTGCAGTGTGGCTTCTTACCACTAGGCCACCAGAGCTCCCTCAAAAGTATCTCCATGTAAAGGATCTATCTAGAATATATCACATTGTCAGTCCTCAGTAAGCATAAGGGACTGGTCCCAGGTCCTTGCAGACACTAACATTTGAGGC
>NW_006399809.1:12358908-12385401 GCF_000299155.1 Elephantulus edwardii | reverse complement strand
ATCTATTTGTTTTCCTAGCAGTCCATGGTATTCTCAGTACTCTTCTCCAGCACCACAGCTCAAAGGCATCAGTTCTCCTTCTATCCTCCTTGGTCATTGTGTCATAGAGTAGGAAGTAATTATAGCAGACCCACTAGTGGGTTTTCCAAGGCTATAACATGGGAGGAGACTGATCATCCTTTCCGAAGGAGCAGCTGGTGGATTTGAACTGCCTCTCTTTCAGTTAGCCACACAACTCGTTATCTACTTTACCACCAGAGCTCCCTTTATATCCCTAAGCAGATATTTTTAGTCATTAGAGTTACAAAATAGAATATATCAAAAATTATTCTAACTATTGCATTATGTTTTATTATAAACACATGCTAACATTTTCAAGGAATAATCTTACCTTAAATATGTGCCATATATGAAGAACAAAGCCATCATTAATCCATTTAAAAGAAAAATAACTGCCACATAAAAGCAAGCAGGATCGCCTAATCCTTGGAAAGTAAAAAAAAAAAGCAAAATAAAAGTTACCAACGATAAATTCATTCACATTTCAAGTAATTTTAAATGAAACAGTTTTGTTTTGAAACAGCTACTACTGGTTCCCACTTGCAAGCACAATGCTACTACAGATGATGTATCTTATGTCTTTTCTTGATAAGAGGAGGATAACAGCTGCCTGGTTTTAAAATAAGGCTGCAAATTGTCTGATATTTATCCTAAAGAGATGTGGAGGCCATACCCCTGACACTGAGGCAGGCTGGATTTAAGATTGCTTCAATAGGATATGGTAAAAGTGATACTGTGTGAACTTGTCGAGCAAGTTGTTAAGAGGTCATGCAGCTTCCACTTGTTTACTGGAAGGCTTGCTCCCACAGCCCTGTGTTATGTGCCTACCTAGAAGCACCGTGCTCCAACCTTGAAAACATCTCAGCTCAGGAGACGGAAGTGGGAGTGAAGCAGCCTTCAGTTGATTTTATTCTGCCCAAACACTCAAGTTTTACAAGCAGGGGTCCTGGCATCACTAAGAGAGAAGCTACTACCTTGTATCCTCTCCAAACTGTAGACTCACAAAACGCAAAAACATGGTAAGAGTACTGTTGTTTTATATTACCAAATCTGAGGTTTTATCAATTGCACTGCTAAGAATATAACCCAACAAAATTAAAACTGAGACCCAAACAGAGATATATATACCTATGTTTATAAAAGTGTTATTCACAATAGTAAGAAAATAAAAGCAAGCAAAATGTCCATCAAAAAAACAAATGGATTGAGAAATCACAGTACATTCACACATGGAATACATAATTTAGTAAAATACTATATAACATGAGAAAGTCGAGAGGGTGTTTTGCTGAGTGAGCTAACTCAGTCTCATAAGGACAAGGCCATAATTGTAAAAACAGAAGGATAACTGAGCAAGATATGTATAAATGTTCAGGGGAAGGAGCAAAGGGGCAGGAAAAGGACAAGGGTGAAATCACTATGAAAGCAGAGTTCAGTGAGCAAACAGGGGATGGGGTCAGTGAAGGAATAGGAAAGATTCAATGAGAACTCAAAAAGACAAGTAGTAATAGGCAGAGATCAACAGTAATTAACTGTATAAAATGCAAAGCATATAAATGTACGAAACACAACGTAAGTCAAAGATTGTATAAAACACAATGTACAACCCAAGGTGTAGGAAAGATGACATGCCAGCCAATTTAAAAAAACCTTACAATATACATGAATGAAACAATGTAAACAAATTACTGTATGCAAAGCAATTCTTTAAAAAAAAGAGGGAAAGTGGAGATGTGATGCCTCTAAGTAGGCTGCCATAAAGGCCACAGGAGGATCACAAAGGACCTGCCTTCACAGCTCTCAATGGGGCTGAGCCCTTCTCCTCGGGTCACCGTCCAGCACATCTTGGTTTGAATACCAATCAAGTCCATCATTTTGGTATAAATTCGGTACCAGCTGGCTAAGATTACCTATTTTAAAAAATTATAATAAAAGATATTATTATCAACAAATTTCCAATATGAAATATTTTTCACATATTTGAGCAACTATCAAATTTGCCCTTCCTGAGCCAGAATTCCCTTTAAATCTAGTAAAGTGAGTTTCATAATTTCCTACAGTCTTCACTAATTAGTCTTCAATTGATCATAAATAAACACACAGGGTCTTGATAAGAGATATAAAGAAACAATTTCAATAGATGCAGTGTCTTCTTGAAAAGCACAAACACACTGTCATCAAGTTGGGCCTGAATCCTGGTGACTCCACAGTTACAGAGTAGACAGCTAGTCTTCCTCAGTGCCTTATAACACATTAGAACTGTCAAACTTCAAGCTACTTCTTGTTATGACTGTATATGGTATATTCAATTCTGACTCCTAGCAAACCCATATGAGCACACAGAACAGCCCCAAAGTGTTCCCTAGCTACAATCTTTATGCAAAGAAATCACTTGACTATTTTGGTGGCTTTGTGATAACAAATTGTGCTGCCAATTCAAAGGTACATGCGTCAAATCCACCAGCTGCTCCATGGGAGAAAGATGGGCAATCTCCTCCCACGTGACTGATTGCCTACGAAAACCCACTGGAGGGTCAACTATGGGTCAGTTCTGACTTGCTAGTACACAACAACATTTTGGGCTAGCTGCCATGAGTAAATAATTTACAACCAAAGAACCTTTTATCTTCTTAAATAGAAGTGAATTTTCCATTTAATACATTTTAAACATCAAATAATTCTATTCCAATTTCAAGTGCCTAAAATCTATCCAGAAGAATAAAAAGGAAGCTGAAGAAAAAGCCTGATTGATACTAAAACGTCTTACTGGTGAAAATTAGAATAATGTGTGACTGGCACAGAACAGCCAGCCAAACAGCATAATGATAGCGGAGGCTGCAATGTATCACCTCCAGGATAAGACGTGCATTTCCCCCACATTCATGATGGTTAATAACTAACAGGTCTTATCTGAGCCCTCCTCTGGAAATGTGTTAGCTCATTCAATGTCACACTCCCTTCTCCACCAGCAACTCACACCTAATGATAGTGCCTTCTTCCCTCACCTCTGGGCCTACCTCTGAGCTCTCCACTAAGTCCGAAGAAAGTGTGCTCAATAAAATAAAAATCTCAAATAGAAAGGAAACATTTTTAGGAAATAAAATGTAACATAAACAATGTTCTCCCACTCTAATCCCTAAATGAGCTCTTATGTTTAAATAATAATTCTTTTCATACAAAGTCCAACAAAATCAACAATGATGCTTTTCCTGCAATCCTTCCTAATACATTCATTTTCTTAAACAAAAAATTAACATCTTGAATTACACCTTAGATTTAGAATTAATTTAAGGCATAAACAGCTTCAAAACAAGAGAAAGGACTCACTTGAAAAAGTAACTTACCTCAGGATAAAGATTGAACCGTTTTAATGTATTAATAACAAGGGGGTATTCAGTAAGCTTATCATTCATAATCATCCACACACCATTCAAAAATGAAGGGGCTTCCACAATAGTCTTGAAGTAAGAATAATATAGTCCCTGAAATAAGAGTATATTCCAGTTACAAAAGGTAAATCATTATTATGCGTCTTCTTAGATAAATAAACAAACAAATTTTAAAAACCCCAAGCCTAAGTACATGGTTTTAGAAAAACAAAGAGATCAAGTAGGTAAAAGTAATTACTACAATAATTGTGGAGGTTTCTGATCACTGATAAAAGCACCTATGCCTCTCAACAGTGGACTTGCTGAGCAACTGAGACAACTTTGTCTCAATGGAAACAAACTCAAAATGATGTCAAAATTATCTCAATACTTAACTCAGTAAGCTTCATCCAGAACTATCTTACTCCCCATTCTGATGCTAAGAACTCCAGTGACATAGTGCATGACATGTAAGATTACTCACCAAAACGTCAGCAGTACTAATCTACCTGCTGCTCATTGCCAAAAAGATGAGAAGTCTCCTCTCTTAAACAGTGACTGCGTTGGAAGAGTTTGAATCAACTCAAGGGTAGTGCATCTTTTTTTATACTTTAGGGAGCTCTGGTGGCCGACACAAAAGAATGCAGTTTAAATCCACCAGCTGCTCCCCAGGAGCAGATGGACAGTGTCCTCTGTGTGACTTACTCTCTCTGAAAACCCACTGGAGGGTCAGGCAGGAGTTGGTTCCAAGTTGACGGTACACAACAACAACTTGAATCATCAAAAGAGGCATGCTTATGAACAAGATGAGTAAAGGATTTAATATGAATTTAAAGTTACAAAAAGCCTAGAGACTTCAAATCTACTGTTTACTTGAATCACCAAAACACTACTATCAGCCAACTTTGCCCCACACGGGGGGGGGGAATATGCAGTATGTCGGGAAAGCTGAATGCTATCAAGTAGAACATAACTCATAGGAAATCTATGAACAAAAGATATGATACCTTTCCATAACTATCGTCGTTTTTCCAAGTTCATAGATTTTCCAGAGGCATTTGGTTTAGAAAGTGGATGCCACTCCTGCTTCCAAACCCAGTTTACAACTAGAAGCTCCACCAAACACTGTCCATCTTGGGCCACCGTTACGGCATTTGACACCCCAATGCCACAAGGTTCAGCATCACAGTACAGTAAACTGACAAAGAGTGATGTACAAAGTAGAAGAATGTTCCTCCAAAGTATAACAACACTGGTCTCAGCAGTGGTTAAGTGCCATCAACTCGAATACGACTCATAGCAAACAAAAGACCTGAACTCTGTTCTATAATTAGCATCATTTCTCTATGTTCATAGCGTTTCCAGAGGCATCTGGTTTAGGAAGTGGAGACACTCCTGCTTCCAAACCTGAAATCAATCTAGAAGCTCCTCCAATGGACAATGGACTTTAGCATGGAGGAGAGTGTGGGATGACACAGGACAGAGCACGGCTTCCACCTGTTGTTCACAGGATGTCATGAGCTGGGCTTGATTCGAAGGCACCTTAACAACATAACCGCCTAGAAACATCAGTGTCAATCCAGAAACAATGAGCATTTCTAACATCAAGGCCAGTCACTCACTCAATGCCAGCTACTCAGAGCCGACTCACAGCTGTCCCTCCAGCAGATGTTCAGTATATAATTCACATGAGAAGAAACTGTCCATTCTTCTCTTGAAGAGCAGCTGGTAGATTTTAATCACCAGCCTTCAGGTTGGCAGCACCGCTGCTTACCCACTAGGCCACTAGAGCTTGCTAACACCAAGACTGTGACCTCTAAAGACCACTCGCGACTGAAAGGAATGAGACTCCTAAGAAAACTGACTGATGGGAGGTCTGGGAAGAGCTATATAAGACGACCCTTGTGATGTGAATGAGAAAGAACTCATTCATTGCCATCAAGTTGTAACTGACTCATAGCCAATCTTCTGTTAGGTTTCTTAGTGAGGTCATATCAAGGAGAAAGACACAAAAATCAACACCAAGGATTCTCACCAGCCAAAGAAACACTTACAATGCATGTTAAATTAAACCAACCCATAATGGCACTCAAGAAGCAAACTACCCATTGGAAGATTCTAGAAAACCATTATTTTTTAATAAAAACTTAGAAATAATAGTCATCAAGAATCTCCCACTTTTCCACATGAAGTATAAAACATATATGAAGTGTACATGACATAAACATATAGGCATTATGAGAAAGTTACTTCTATAAATGTATTTTTACAGAGTTAGATAAAAACTATTTCAGTTAATAAATGCCAGAAAGAAAAGTGGACACTGGATCTCTATCTAACTTGCAAGCATGAAATTACAGATCTATCTGATGACCAGGTCATAGAGTAAACAGCATTAGGACACCTAAAGCTATGGGTCAAAAATCAGGACCACAAAGTGAGACATCTAGGACTCAGCACAGCCTATGAAGTAGTCCCACTGAGGGGAGTGGGAGAACAAAACCACAAACCTGCAGCTTCCTCAGTCTCTGACCTATTGACCTATTACTATTCAAAAACATGGAATACAGGGACATGTCAAACACCACCATGGGGCTGCAATCAGTCAATCAGTCACATTCGGACTGGCTAAACTGCACACAATGAATGACCTGCATTTGCCAACAAATCAATGACAAAGGAAACTAACAAACAAAATGGTAAGAAAGAATAACTTTAATATATCCACCCAAACACAATGTGTAAACACTATTTTTAGATCTCAGTTCAAACACATTAATTGTTGGGGAGAAAAGAAAAAGCCAACCAGGGTCATTCATTTATGCAAATAGGTTTTGGGTTATGTTTTACATATGACAAAGGTGTTGTTTTAAAAGTAAGCCAAACATTTCAAGAGAGATCCTATCTTATCAAATATTTATAGATGAAATGTTAAAATGACTAGTATTTCTGTGGGGGGAAAAACAGTTTAGGAAGTGGAAGGCAGCAGGTAAAAGGAAAACAGCCATGTGCTATCAATTGTTGACGTGGGGGATGTTGAGAGTTGTCTACTCTTTCTTTTCTAGAATATCTGAAAATTTAAGTAAAAAGTTTCCATAGTAAAGGTTTAAATTTTTTTAAAACATTCTTAAACTACCACTATAAAACAGGACATGAAAACGAACCATTTCAGTACGAAAAGCCATCTCCCTTTCCAATGTGGAGAGGTGAGAAAAATGACGATCATTTTCAAAGAGATGCGTTATATGGCTCCTGAAAAGAAAAAGAATAAAGCAACAATGTTGAAACATAAAAGTATTATTATTAAAAGACACTCTAAAAGCAAAACTAAAATTATCTGTAATTTAGGAGATAACTTTACAATAAAAATACAATGGTATCAATATTTTTCTCAATCTATTTTATGTTTCTACCAAAATGTCTTTCTATAAGAAACACATGCAAATTAAACTTTTTAAATGAAAATTAATTAGAATGATATTTTATGTGACATACAATTAAACTGTATATTAAAGTGTAAATGTCACTCAGTTACCATTTTAGAACTCTCTCATTAAGGAAATCTGTATTTCTCTTTATCCAGAAGATTTAAAAAGTTAATAATCTTCTCAACATGAAGACTACATTAATGTTAAATGATGTAGAACCCCAGAAAGAGCCTTTTTAATAATGGATCTCTTTTTTATTAAAAAGTTCTATTACACTGACCCTGACTTATCAATTAAGCCATTTTTTCAGGCTATTGTGTCAGATGGAATAATATATATTAATCATTAAAATGCTGAAATAATTCCCTTAAATATATAGAAAACTACTTTGGTGAGTTATAAATATTTGCATAAAAGTTAGCATATAAAGAAAAACAATCTTACCAGTGCAATACTGCTGCAAAGGCAGCTAAAAGGGGGAAAGAAAAAAAAAGGGAAGTTACTTTCTCAAAAAGAAATATTTCCAAAGTACAGAAAAATTCTTCAAAGATAAGCAAGCCAAAGTTTATGACGTGTAAAAGCTGGGCTCTTGGGAATTTGTGAAAGAATACGAAGTCTTTAAAAACAATGCCAAGACTTTGATTTAAAATACTAATAGTAGGCTGGGTCATAAGTGAATGAAGAGCACCATGTGTAATTTTCATCCACTCTTCCATTCAACAAGAAATACTAGGACCTACAGGTTTCATCACATGGAAACTACCACAAACTGAAATGTGAGGAACAGAGCCAAGAGACAAAGATACATGGGAGTTTAGGGAACCTCCCATTCTTCCAGGATCCCACTGGCTTTGTTAACCAGTCACCCCAGGCCCAGATCTGCTTCACAAACCCAGGGCTCTGCAGTGGAGATCACTGATTTGCCTCCCTGTCAAGGACCCCCTTTTCTCCCAGGGTCCCATTGTCTTTGTTAACTACCAGCCAGCAGCCTAGGCCAGATGGATATTCAGACCTGCAGCCCTTGGGCCAAATAAAGAACAGTAGCATGCCAGATCTAAAGAAGACATAGTCCTCACCTTGAAAATTATCATATTGTGACAGTCAAGTGGTGCAAAAGGAAGAGCAGAGAGACTATGCCACAAGACCTGGAACAGAAGCTCAGGGATAAGCACCTTTCTCCAGGGCTACCAGAGACAAAAAGCCCTCCCTGAAACTGATAGGTGGGATTTGGACTTAAATACCTCTAAACATGAGATGGAAATCAATGTGCGAGACCAGAAACATTATGAAGTGCAAGACATCACAAAAGTGACTTGTGGCCTAAGCCATCATATCAAAGGGTTGTTAGGGGAAGGGAGGTCCTGGACGGTTTAGGAGGGAGTGCAAACAATGATGATATTCAGGGAAAGGGAAGGGACAAGACACACATGCAGGTGGAGGGCACTGCATGTATGGTATTGTCTGTAAGGGGAAAGTGTTTTTCATTTGCTCCTTTCACTGAAATGCTTGTCTGTGAGATGTTCTTCCAAAACTAAGTATCCAAATTAAGACAGACTAGGAAGGATTGGTCTTCCAATTCGGAACTACAATAGGCCTTTGAAAACCATATGTACAATAGAGCAAACTCAGAGAAGACTAGCAAATATGGAAACTGAGGCTAAGCCCTCAAGTTTGGAAACACAAAGGAGGCGCAATGGTTTTAAGCAGAAACAAATGGCTGGAGCATGAAATGGGAGAAACATGAATGTAGGAAAATGCACATCAGTAAGAAAAAAATGGAATGCTTAAATGCTGTCATTGAAATATTGGTGAAATGAGACGGACTGGCATGGGACATTTTGAATCAGATGAGACCATATGATGTACTACACTGCAAATGGGAAGGTAAGAAATGGGGTTGCTCTCACAGTTAAAAAGGCTGTTGCTAGATAGGTCCATCTTGAAATACAATGCAGTGACAAAATAATATCCATACGCATGCATACAAGGAAAATCTGTTAATACCATTAGAACCAGGGCCAAAGAGAAGGAAATAAATTATTTCTACCAATTTGTGCAGTCAGAAATCGATCGAACTTGCAACCAAGATGCATTAATAATAATAGGTGACTGGAACGCAAAAGTTAGGAACCGGGAAGAAGGATCACTAGTCGGAAAATATGGACTTGGTGTCAGGTAAGAGGTTGAGGATAGAATGATAGAATTCTGCACAATCAGTGATTTATTCATAGAAAATATCTTTTATAAGAAACACAAACGCAGGCTATACACATGGATTTCACCTGATAGGATGCACAGAAATCAGACTGATAAGATCTGTGGAAGGAATCTTTAAAGAAGTTCAATATCAGCAGTGAAAACTAGGCCAGGTGCTCATTGTGGAACAGATCATCAACTACTCACATGCAAGTTCAAATTAAAGCTAAATAACGTCAAATCAAATCCACAGAAATCAAAATTTGACATTGAGTCTGTTACACCTGAATTTAAAAACTAACTAAGGAACAGATTTGAGGCCTTGAACACTAATGAATGAAGACCAGATGAGCTGTGGGGAGGTATCAAGAATACCATCCACAAAGAATGCAAAAGTCATTGCAAAGACAGAAGAAGACAAGACTAAAATGGATGTCACAAAGGACTCTGAATACTGCACTAGATTGCCGAGAAGCCAAAGCAAAGGAAAGAAATCACGAAATTAAGAAGATGAACAGAAGATTTCAAAGGGCAGTATGGTAAGACACAGTAAAGTATTATAATGAAATGTGCAAAGAACTGGAGTCCAAAAATCAAGAGACAAACTCACTCAGTATTTAAGCTGAAGAAATTAAAAAACAAATTCAAGCCTTGAACTGCAATATTTAAGGATGCTATGGGCAGAATACTGAATGATTCAGGAAGCATTAAAAGAAGTTGAAAGGAGTATACAGAGTCACTGAACCAAAAAGAATTGACTGATACAGAAGAATTTAAAGAAACAATACATGATCAAGATGCAATGGTGATGCAGGAGGAAGTTCAGGCTGCTCTGAAGGGCTTGACAAAAAATAAAGCCCCAGGAAATGAAGGAATATCAACTGACATATTTCAGCAAACAGATGCTGCTCTGGATGTGCTCATTAAGTTGTGCCAAGAAATCTGGAGGGCAACTACCTGGCCAACTGACTGGAAGACATCTATATTCCCATTCCAAAAAAAGGTAATCAAATCAAGTGTGAAATTATTATACAGTATCGCACATAAGCAAAACCCTGCTGAAAATTATCCAAAAACAACTGAAACAGTACATTGACAGAGAACTACCAGAAATACAAGCTGGGTTTAGAATAGGTCATGGCACTAGAGGTATTATCGCCAATATGGGATGGATCTTGGCAGAAAACAGAGTTTAAGAGGGATATTTATCTGTGTTTCATTGACTATGCAAAGGCATTTGACTGTGTGGACCATAACTAATTGTGATTAACCTTGAGGAGAATGGGAATCCCAGATCACTTGATTGTGCTTAGCAAAACCTATTATTGGACCAGGAGGCAATCCTTAGAACAGAGCAGGGAAATACAGCACGGTTCAAAATCAGGAAGACTGTGTCAGGGATGTGTCCTGTCACCACACCTTTTCAATCTATATGCAGAATAGATCATTTGGAGGGCTGGGTTCTATGAGGCGGAATGTGGCATCAAGACTGGAGGAAAACTCATCAAATACCTATGTTATGAAGATGACACAACCTTGCTTGCTGAAACTGAGGAAAACCTGAAGCACTTGCTGTAGAAGGTCAAGGACTGTAGTCTTCAATATGGATTGAAGCTCTCAAGATCAAGAAAACAGATTCTCACCGAGTGAAACTGCAGCACCATGATGAATGGAGAAGATATTGAGATTGTTAACAGTGACAGCTTGCTTGGCTCCACAATCAAACACTCATGCAATGAGCAATCAGGAAATCAAAAGATGAATTACACTAGGAAAATCTGCTGTCAGGGACCTCTCCAGAATACTGAAAGGCAATGATAGTCTGGAGACTAAGGTGCACCTGATGCAGGCCATGGTCTTTGCAATTACTTGCTATGCCATCAGAGAGCTGGGTAATGACTTGGGATGACAGAAGAATTGATGTCTTTGAGTTATGGTGCAGGAGAAGAGTCTTAAATATACCATGGACTGCCAAGAAAACAGGTCTATCTTAGAGAGGGTGAAACCAAGTTTCTCCTTGGAGCCTAGGATTTTGAAACTATGTCTCATATACTTTGGGCATGTAGCCAGGAGGGACCAATCTTTGCCGAAGTACATGCTTTGAAGGGTGGAGGGACAACGCAGGAGAGGAAAACCCCAATGTGATGTTAAGTGCTGTCGAGTAGTAGACAACTCAGAGTGACCCTCTGAATAAAAGACCTGTACACTTGTAAAACTTACATCATTTCTCTAAGTTCATAGAGTTTCTGGAGGCTGATACTGTAACTAGGGCAACACTGGTCAGTGTGCTGGAGTCAGAGAGACTGGCTCAGGGTAGGGCAGGCTTCAAAACTGTTGTACATAGAGTTGCTATGAGTCACAGGTGATTCCACAGCAAATAGCAACAACAGGGAGCAGATTTGAGGTGAGGTAAAGAAGTAGCAATCATTTCTTTATATTATAGAACTTCTGCAATGTCTGGATACAATAAACTTTATTCTTTTAAAAAAATTTCAATAACAGAAATACAGAGGCGAAGAAAAAAGAGAAAAGGAAAAAACACCACCAAGCTAACAACAATATAACCAGCTTCACATGAGACTACTAAGATTTTTGACTCAACTATTAATTCTTATAGATTTTTATCTGTAATTCCTTTAAAATATTATTTATATTTTGTTCCTACTTTATAATTTTGCTGTTAATTTTTTCTCATTTGAGAATAACAGTAAGCTTTTAAAATCCTACTACTTAATTCTGGTAAAAAAAGGGTAACCTGACCTTGTTTTAAATTTTAAGAGCAATGTATTTCCTGGGAAACCAGAAAATTAGTCCTTCACCCTTACAGTTCTAGAGGGAAAAATGGGATTTGTCAAGGTCATTATCACTCTACTTCCAAAAATACCTTTTCCATTTAGATATAGCAAGTAATTCTGAGTTCTTAGCATGTGAATGGCAGTCCTGTGTATCATCTGCAAGATTAATTCATAATCTGCTCGCTGTCTGTATTCCTTTGTTCATTTCAATTCAATGGCATAGTTATTATCTCAGTACAGTTTACATCCCAGGCACTTCACTGGGTTCAAACCCATCAGCTGCTTGTTCTGAGGGAGAAGGAGAGCAATCTCCCACAGCTGACTGCCTCTGACAACCTACTATCGGTCAGTTCTGATTCAACAGCACACTATAACAACAACAAATCAATAAACTGTCACAATCACTCTATGTGAAAGGTACTACCATTTCTCCAATACACAGATGAGAAACTTAGGAAAAGAGAAGTTCAGTAACTTACCCAGCTGATATACACAGAAATCAAGGTTGGAAAGGAAAGGACAAAGATCTAGGTGTCTCTGCCCTAAATATTCTTTATTCTTTCTTACCTATTTATCTATATTTGGGGGGAGGGGGGAAATGCAGAGATGGAGATGCAATCCATCTGCTTATACCTGTAATATGTTGTTGTGAGCTGCTGGTGCATTAGCCCCTAACTGTCTCACAATGCCCCCGTACACAACAGAACAAACAAGCTCCGGGCAGCTCCATTCCTATAATCCACTGCCATCCAGTGTTCTCACAGGACCACTCTGGGGAGCAGACTGCTAGGCTCTCCTCCCAGCCTCAGTCTGAAAGCACCACTGAACTTCTTCAGCTACTTGCAAGCCTCCACTGGCTGGTAAATGGTAGCTCTGGATGAGGTGCACCGACAAGGAATGAATCCCTGATGTCCCACATAGAAAGGCAAGAACTGAACCACCACTGTCCTCACAGGTTTATTTTATAGAGGTTATTCATTTTTATATAAAGCTTTAGAGCTATACATTTATTTATTAAATAAATAAAAATATCTTTCTATGTGTCTTTTGAAATGAATTCCCAAGTAAAGCAAATAATGCCTTGTGAGCACACAGTTTAAGGACATAAAAACACAAGTGTTCTGGAAGTACCCTTACAGTATTTTTTGCCCTCTTGCCTACAGCAGAAAAATACTCTAAATGATGATTATTCCTGAGATCACCAACTTTGTCTAAAGCCTTCCGAGGCATCATTAATTGATAATGCAGTTTGCCCACCTTAACACACAGGCACCCTAAAGGGCTAATGTAGATATAGAGCATTTTTCAAAATAATGTTGAAATTGTAAATTACTAAATCTTTTCAATTCAGAGAAAAAGATGGCCAAGGAAAGATTTGTTTTTCATTCAAATTCAAAAGACTTCAATATTTATTCCGGAGAATTTTTAAAAGCTCACATTAAGCTAGGAGCAGATAAATTACCTGCACCCTCACAGCAAGTGCTGGAAGGCTGCATTAGCACTTTCTTTTAAAAGGAATCAGTTGTAGAGAATTTCAGAGGCTTCTTAATAGAAAATTCTTTTATTATAAAAATTATTGTATAACTATGTATACACATTAGTTAGAATGTAATTCCCTGAGGGAAAGGGACTGCGTTTCTCTAACTAGATGGCAGTGCTCCACAGAATTTACTAACATAGAACGGAGCACAGACACAACAACTTCCACTAATAGAAGAGAGAATGAAAAAATCCTAAATCTTGTCCATATAAAACATTCTAATATCCTTCCATTCCCATATACAGCTATTTTGCGTACACACGGACATGCATTCACACGTATGTGTGATAGTTTTCAAAAATAGACTCTCCATTTACTTAGTACAAATTACATAAATCCTTTAAATCAACAGCTGTGGAAGGCTCGCGAACCTGTCCGCCCAGCCAGGATCTCAGCCCAGCTGGCGAATCCGCCCTGGCTCCTCCTGCCTGGCAGGCCAGGCCCTACCCACCGGCCCCAGCGCGCAATGCAGGCGGGTTGGAGGGGCTGCGCCAGGAGGGGGCCGCCCGAGGGGCCTGCATGGAGGAGCCCTCCCCAGGAGCCCGAGGAGCCCACGTGGAGCAGGCCCCCCTCCCAGGAGTCCAAAGAGGCCGCGTGGAGAAGCCCCTCCCCAAGTCCAAAGAGTCCACGTAGAAGAGCTCCCTCAAGAGTCCTAGGAGTCTGTGTGGAGGAGGACCCCCAGGAATCCGAAGGGCCGTGTGGAGAAGCCCCCAGGGAGCCCGAGGAGCCCACGTGGAGGAGCCCCCCCAGGAGCCCAAGGAACCTACGTGGAGGAGCGCCCCCCTAAGGAGCACGAGGAGCCCACATGGAGGAGACCCCATAGGAGTCTGAGGGCCTGCGAGGAGAAGCCCACCTGGAGATGTCCCACCCCCGCAAGGAGTCCATGAAGAGGAGTCCCAGGGCGCAACCGCAGGGGCTCATGTGTAGAAGCTACACCCCCTTGAAGACCCGACATGGCGGTGTCACCCCGTCAGGACCTCACGGGGAGGTGCCTGTGTGCACGGAGGAGCCCCCTATCCCACCTCCAGGAGCTTGTGTGGAGGTGACCCGTGCCCCTCCGGCCAGCTCTACCTTGCTCCTTCCAAAGCCTCGGATTCCAGTCAAGGTTTACAAGGCCACTGGCAGTCGTAGATCTTTTTCTCCTGGTCCAACTGTACCAAACGCGAAGGTCTGCCCATCACTGCCAGCGGCAATAAAGAATGCACGTGAAAAGAAAAACAGAAACTTCAAACCAGTTTCCGACTCACAGCGGCCCAACAGAACTGCTCCAAGAGTTTCCAAGCCTATACCCAAGGGCTGCTTTGGCAGTTCCAATACACCAGAGTGTCTACAGGAGATAGGTGGGCAATCTTAGCAGGCAATTCCCAGCCTCTAAAACCTACTGGAGGGGTCAGCTATGCTGAAAGCTTAACCAGTGCGCCATCTGAGCTGCTTCGTGGCAAGGACACAGAATAAAAAAGTGGGCTGTTGACAAGTGCTCTGCCTGAGCCTCACAGTCCCTAATGCCCATTCCCTCTGGTCCCAGCATCCTTGCTCCCAGCCTGATCCCTGCCCTCAAACTGTGGGTAGGTGCAAACCATGCCTACAAAGCTGTCCTGCAGTTGTTGGCCCTTTCTAGACTCATGGGGGAAGAGGCAAGTCGGAACTCGGAATATCTCCATTTTAAGATTCCTCCACTGAAGTTCTGTACCACAACTTCAAAATTAGTTTCTCTCCTCATCCAGGTAAGACGACAAATGGCCCCATGGAGTCTAGGAGATACATTCTCCACCACTAAGAAATGTTCTCATTCAGGTTCCATTCCCTTGTATGTATATCTGATTAGCATTTGACTTTAAATTGACAAAGCACCTTCACATTCTGTCCTTCAATTTCCATAATATTTTACAAATAAGAATGCCCAAACAGGGTATTTCCCTTAAGGCAAGAACTACTTGAATCGAAATGTTCTAATTACGGCACTCAATTTCCTTCTACCGTCCAGAGCTGCCCCTTCCATGCCCCTGAGTGTTCAATGACCTCAACTTGCAACAATATTTACATGGAGAAATACATCAAATGTACACATTGATTTGCAGAACTTCCAAAATAGAGCCTATTTCCAAATTGCAGCTAGTCCATATTTAAGATTATTCAAAAGAGCATCTCAGAATCTTAAGTGACCTGACAAGGAGAGGTGTTAATGGGTATAAATCAATGGTGATGAACTGTATAAAACACAATATATGGAAATGATCCTATAATACACAATATGAATGAAAGAATCTGTGGAACACAATGTATATGAATGAAAAACAATGTAAACAAAGTTTGTGTGCAAATATAAAATAATACATTTTAAAAACAAGAGGTTAAAGGTTCTCTTTACATCAAATGAGCAGTTTTCAAACCAACTTCAACAAATTCTATATTCAACCTCTAATATTACAACCCTTTCCGCAAGGATCCGTTCAAAGTTTTAAAGTTTCCTTCCAGCAACTGAAGTCATCAGTAAATAATGTCCCTGTACCCACACCAACACTCCATCCTCTAGACTGAAGTCAATGTGATCTTTCTGGAGGCACAGTTCTGAGTCTCAACCCTTCACTGAAGAATATACTTGTCTTCCCTTCACTCACCAAGGAACCACACCCCAGAGCCTAGCCCCAGTTAATCTACACATCCTGTTTCCCCTCAAACACAAAGTTTTGGAGGATTCTGCTTCTGTCTGAAGGAGATAACAAACACACAAAAAATTTTATTCTGTCCATTCAAAGGAATTAAAATGATGACCTTTTTTTCCCCCTGCTTCTTTACCTATCCTCTCAGCTCTGATACATACCTCCATTACAGCTTCTAAATAGCCAGTTGTGTAGCCAACAGCTTCCTCAGCTACCCTGAAAGGCCCTTGCATCCAGGCCTATGTTTAATCAGTATGCCCAAAGCTCTAACATCATGCACAACAATTAACCAGCACAAGCTGTCCACTAGCCTTAACTTCTTGGGCCCCATTCAAGATTTATCAATGCAGTGAGACTTATACGTTAACAGCACCATCCCCTGAAATGATTCATAAACACTTTCTGGTGCAGAAGGTCTCAACACTAAAAGTACAGAGTCACCTGGGAGTTTAAACATTACCAAGGCCTCTTTCCCAAGTCTCTAAACACTCTGGATTAGAAGCAGGAGTGGCATCCACTTACGTAAATAGCTTGCTTCAGGAAACCCTATGAACCTGGAGAAAGGATGAAAGTCAGGCACGCAAGCATCAAGGGCTTTTGTTCATAGGGTCGCTATGAGTCACTTACTACAACTCGAAGACACTTAACAACAAAACAACAAACACTCTCAAAGTGATTCTAATGTGTAACCAGGGTTAAAATCACCGATCTAGAAAGAGATGTTAAAGTCATCAAAACTACATTCAAGGGCCCCACACTGAGATTCTGAGATACAAGAGCTCTCCCTTGAGGGCTTGGAAATCTACATTTTTTAAAAATAATCACTAAGTCGTGTGAAGGTTGTAAGAAGGATAAAGAAGAATCAATGTCTTTGAATTGTAATCTTGGAGAAGAGTACTGACTATCCTATGGACTATAAAGGAACAAAAAAGTCTATCTTGGAGAAAAGTGCAACCAGAGTGCTCCTTGGAACAAAGATGATAAAGCTGCTTCTCCCATAGTTTGGGCATGTTGTGAGGAGAGGCCAGTCCTTGGAAAAATACACAACACTTGGAAAGGTGGAGGGTCAGAGAAAGAGGAAGACCCTCAACAAAATGTACTGACAAAGTGACTGTAACAGTTGGCTAAGTCATACAGATATGATGAGGATATTATAGGATAAGGCAAAGTTCAGATCTTCTGTTCATGGGGTCACTAACAAAAAATGGCCTGATACAGACTAAACTCTATAAGGCATTGCCCTTAGGAAGTCCAATGAGACCCTGTTATAGTAATCCAAGTATGAGATGAAGAGATTTGGATGACAGTGGTGAAACAGGCTTGATTAGGAGAAAAACTTACAATCAGTATAAAGAAGAGCACGGGCCAAGTGGGGACCGCCATATCTGATCTTATCAACTTCACAGAGGGGAAAAGTCCCCATCCACACCATCAATAACACAAAACTAATTCCAATGGGGTCAGATATGTGTCCCCCTCCCTCTCTCTCTCTCCCATACCTCTTTCTACTCATCTCAACACCAACCTTACTGCTTTGCTGGGTTCAAAATCTGCTGTGATAGCTCAGAGACCACACAGAACCATACTGGGGAAGTCAAACGATTATAACCCAGATTAATAACAGAATACAGTCAAGACAACATCCGAAATGTACATGCAGGCACCTCAGCCTCAAGCCTCTTGGCTCTCAGTGTTCCCAAATTCCCAGTCCTGCCAATATTAGTCCCCCCTTACCCCAACTGTCCAATAAAGTTCTCAGTCTTGGCTCTCCCTGCCTCTCCACGGTGTCATCTCAACTCATGCCATGTCTCCAGTTTGACCATGGCTGCTTCTTCTGTGGTCTCAGACTGTGTCCTACATTTTCCTGCTTCCTTTCACCCTGTTGGGGGAGGTCTCTTTCCTCTTCTGGAAGGGGAAGATCCAATCTTTGTGCCTAGAGCTGTTCAATTTATTGGCAAGATGAGCCAATCCTCTGGTAGCTGTTGATACTGGCCAATCCCCTTGTGAACTGGTAGATACACAATCCCCTTGTGGACGGGCCAGCACGCCCCATTCACATACTCCCACCCATCCACACGGTCAGTCATCCACATTCAAATAATGCTAGAAAAGTCATACTGATATATAAACTTCACACATGGAGTCATTTCTAACTAAGTATCCCTATAGGACAAAGTTGTCCTATAAAGTTTCCAAGGCTGTAAATCTTTAATGAAGCGAGTTGCTTCATCTTTCCTTCATGAAGCAGTCAGGGATTTCAAACCACTAATATCATTCAGTCAGCTGATCAATATTTACTTCACTATTGATGCCTTTGAGCTGTGGTGCTGGAGAAGAGTATTGAATGTACCCTGGACTGCCAAGAAAACAAACAGATTCATCCTTGAGAGGGTTAAACCAGGCTTCTCCTCGGAGGCAAGGATTCTGAGGCTTTGTCTGACATACTTTGGACATGTCCTAAGGAGGGAGAGGTCCTTGGAGAGGGACATCATGCTTGGGAGGGTGGAAGGACGGTGCAGAAGGGGAAGACCCTCTACGAGGTGGATTGATTCAGTGACTGGGGTAATTGGGATGGGTGTGTCGGAGGCAGTGAGATTGGCACAGGCTAGAGCAGGGTTTAGGGCTGTTGTACATAGCATCGCTATGAGTTGGCACATAACAGCAACAACAACAACATACCCCCAGGGTGTCTGTTATTGTGGAAGAATCAACAAACTGCAGTCAAGTAAATTCTGATTTCTGGTAGCCCTCAGTGGTCTTCCAAGGCTATAAATCTTAATAAAAACAGATCTGATTTCCACAGATCCTTTTGTGGATTTGAGCCTCAACAATCTACTTGACATTCCAAAATGTAAGCCACTACAGGTGTGTCGGAGATGGTGAGACTGGCTCAGGATCCGAGTCACAGTCGACTCGATGGCCCACAGCAACAACAATAGTCCCTCCGGGCCTCCTTTCAATTAAGAAAAGCCAGATAGAAATTCAGAAAGTAATCTAAAGGAGAAACTAACAAAATATGACAGCTGAAAATAAGAACTAAAAACAATTAAAAACCAAATTCTTTTTCTTTACTTTGGTAAGAAATTAATTCTCAAAAAGAAATCTTGTTGTAGAACAGTGTATCAACTGCGAACTATTAGAAGTTCAAGCTAGATTCAGAAGAGGCCTAGGCATGAGAAATACCACTACTGATATCAGATGGATCTTCTCTGAAAGCAGAGAATACCAGAAGGATGTATATCTGTATTTTATTGACTATGCAAAGTCATTTGACTGTGGATCACAACAAATTATGGCTAACATTGAGAATGGGAATCCCAGAACTCTTAATTGTGTTTATGCAGTATCTATACCTAGCCCAAAAAGCAGCTGTCCCAACAGAACAAAGGCACATTACATGGCTTAAAATAGAAAGGTATGTGTCAGGCTTATATCCTATCTCGTATCTAACCAGTCAATATGCTGACCAAATAATGCTAGAAGCTGGACTATAATGAAGAAGAATGTGGCATCAGAATTGGATTCATCAACAACCTGTGTGTATACTAACACAACTCTGCTTGCTGAAAGTGAAGACATCTTTAAAAACTTAGTGCAAAAGATCAAATACTATAGTCTTCAATATGGATTACATCTCAGTATCAAGAAGAAAAATATCCTCACCATTGAGCCAATATGCAGCATCATGATAAAGACTGAAGTTGTCAACACTTTCATGTTACTTTAAGCCACAACCAACATGCATGGTAACAGTAGTTAAGAAATCTAAAGAAGTATTGCATTGGGAAAATGTGCTGTTCAGGACCTCTCCAAAAGGCTAAGAATAATGATGACAGTTTACAATCTAAGGTGCATATGATTCAAGCCACGAAATTTTCAAGTGCTTCCTATGTATCTGAAAGTAGGATCATGAATAATGATGACAGAATTGCTTGAACAGCAGTGTTGCAGAAGAGTACTATCTCATGGACTGCCAAATAAATAAATAAGTCTGTCTTGGAAAAAGGGCAGTCAGGGTGCTCCTTAGAGGTAAGGATGGCAAACTTCATCTCATACTTTGGGCATGTTGTCAGGATGGACAATACTTGGAAAAAGACATCATATTGGGAAAGGTGGAGGGTCAGAGAAAGAGAAAAAAGGTTCTAAACAGGACTGATCAACACAGTAGGACATCCCAGAGACCGTGAAGATGGCACAGGATAGAGCAAGGTTCAGATCCGTTGTTTAAGTAGTCATCACAAATCATATATTCTACTTGATGGTGCCTACTACTACAACAACAACAACATAAGTTTAGCTTCTCTGAGTCTCACTTTTACCAAATATAAACTGAGGAGTGGTTTTGTGGCTAGGCAGCTCTGGGGGCATAGCAGATAAGGAAGCACACTGTTAACCCAAAGGCAGATTTCACAAGTTGTTTCAAGGGAGAAAGATAGGCAATCTCCTCCCATGCAATTTAGCACTGCTGAAAGCCCACTGCAGGGTCAGCAATGAGTCAGTTTCACTTGAGGACAATGAGTTATTTGATTAGATCTAATCCTAGTGCTTTATGTCATTGCTGTTAGGTGCCCTGGAGTAGACTTCAATTCATCACAACCTTATGGATAACGGATTGAAACCCATCCTCAAACCCAGCTACAGTGTTTCTCTATTGTTCATAGGCTTTTTGAAGGCCTAATGTTTCAGAACTGGATGGTCAATCTTTCTTCCTATCTGTCTTAATCTCAAAGCTCCAAAACATAAAAAAATGGCTAGGGCAATAGACAGAGAAGAGCCAGAAATTCAAGCTGGATTTAGGAGAGGCCAGGGCACCAGGAATATTATTGCTGATGTCAGATGGATCTTAGTTGAAACTAGACAATAAGAGAAGGATGTCTATCTGTACTTGATTGACTAGGCAAAAGCATCTGGTTATGTGGATCACAATAAATTATGGCTCCCATTGAGAAGAATGGGAATCCCAGAACACGTAACTGTGCTTAGGCAAAATGTATACTTAGACCAAGAGGTGGTTGTCTGAACTGAGCAGGAGAAACTTGTGTGATTTAAAAATCAAGAAAGGGCTATATCCTTTCTCCACAGCTATTCAATCTGTAACTGGACAAATCATTTGAGAAGCTGGACTGTGTGAGGAAGAATGTATCATCAGGACAGTAGGAGATCTCAACAACTTTAGTTATGCAAATGATAACTTTGCTTGCTGAAAATGAGTAAGGTTTTAAGTGTTTGCTGCTGCAAAAGATCAATGACTACAGCCTTCAATACAGATTACATCTCACCATCAAGAAAACTAAAATCCTCACCAATAGACAACATCATGATAGATGGAGGGGAAAAATGAAATTGTCAACAATTTCATCTTACTTGGATCCACAGTCAACACCTTTGGTCCAGCAGGCAAGAAATCAAAAGACGTACCACATAGGAAAATCTGCTGTCAGGGACCCCTCCAAAGTGCTGAAGAGCAAGGATTTCAATTTAAAACCAAGGTGTGTCTGATCCAAGCCATGGAATTTTCAATAACTTGCTTGCTTCTTGTTGTAGTTGTTAGGTGTCACTGGGTTGAGTGCAACTCATAGCAACCCTATGAGCAGACCTATTCTATTCTGTGTCAGCCTCATCATCTCTGATACACTTGATCCCACTCCTGCAGTCACTGTCAATCTACTCCCTTGGGGGTCTTCTCTTTCACTGACCTTTTTAAGCACGATACCACTTTCCAAAGCCTTTCCTTGCAAAAGTTCCACATTTGGCCAAATGTGCTGTCACTGGACCTCTCCAAAATACAGAAGAACATGGATGGCAATTTGTAGACTTTGGTGTGCCTGATTCATGCCACTGTTTTTTCAGGCACTTGCTATGTATCTGAGAGCTGGTCACTGAATAAGGATGGCTGAGGAAGAATTTTTGAGTTGTGATGGAGAAGCATACTGAATATCCTATGGACTGCCAAAGGAAAGGATAGGTATAATCTGGAAAAGGTGCTGCTAGAGTACTTCTTGGAGCCAATGATGGCAAAGTTTCATCTCACATACTTTGAGCTTTTTGCTAGGAGGAACCAGAACTTGGGGAAGAACATGATGCTTGGAAAGGTAGAGAGTCAGTGTAGAGGAGGCAGACCCTCAGCAAAATAGACTGACATAGTGTTGTAGTAATGGGCCTATGTATATCATATATATGTATATATGTTCAGCTCTGTTGTTCACAAGGTTGATACCAGTCATAGTCAACTTGGCGGCACATAACAATAGTAGGACTGAGGGTACCTATAAGTTCCATCTGAAAAGTAGAGGAATACCTAGTGACTTTGATTAAACCAAATCAGTCATTGTCTAGAGCACTGTGGTGGGACAATCCAAACAGAGTGGCACTAACTCAGTGGTTACGTTCCTTTGGCAGTTTGAATTCACCAGCTGCTCTGTGGGAAAAGGATGGGAAATCTTCTCCTGCACAATTTACTGCCACAGAAACCAACTGGAGGGTCAGCTATGAACTAGATCCACCTTGAAGGCAATGAGACAGAGAGAGAGAGACATGTGTGGTGGATTCTCACTCCTTCATGTCAGTATTGACTGTGCTGTACAAGTTTCCAGCGCTTGATTTTTTTCAGAAGCAGATCAGCAGCCTTTTTTCCCCAGGAGTCTCGTGATGGCCTCTAACCTCCAGTCTTTACGTTGACAGCCAAGCACTCTGCTCTATCCAGCTTTCATGGCCAATCCCTTGCTCCCCACGCTCTGCACTGCAGCCTTCATGTTATTTTCTGTCTTCCTTTTGAGGTTCCTGCTCCCCAAACTACAAAGCCTTGGTGATTTGGCATTTTCATTTGTGTTTTAATTTTAATGGAGAGGGGGGATAATACACACACGAGAGAGAGAGAGAGAGAGAAATGTTCTATTCTACAGAAAGAAATTAGAAATGCAATGCATTCAATCTATTTCTAGAAATGTTGTTGTAAGGTGTCACTGAGTTGCCTATGACTCATAGAGATCCTATGAAAAAAATATATGAACCCTGCCCTGTCCTGTGCCATCCTCACACTTCTTGACACATTAGTGTCCGTTTTAACAATCACTGTGTCAATTCACTTGATCAAGGGTCTTCCTCTCCTTCGCCGACCCTCCACCCTTCCCAGCATCTTGTCCCTCTCCAAAGTATAGCCCCTCCTAGCAACATGCCCAAGTATGTGAGGCAAAGCCTTATCATTGCCTCCAGAATACACTCTGGCTGCACCCTCTCTAAGACATGGTAAGACATGGTTGTTTGCTCTTTTGGCTGTATGGTGGATGGTCAGTGCTCTTCTCCAACATCACAGCTCAAAAGCATAAATTCTTCTTCTGTTATCCTTATTCATTGTCCAGCTCTCAGATGCATAACAAGTGATCAAAAAGACAATGGCCTGAATCAGATGTACCTCTGTCCTCAAACTGACATCATTACTTGGAGAGGTCCCTAACTGCAGACTTTCCCAGTTTCCTGATTTCCTGACTGCTGGTACCAAGGGTTACTTGTGGATCTAAGTAAGATGAAGTTGTTGACAGTTTCAATCTTTTCTCTAGCCATCATTATGTTGCCTATTGGTCCAGTGGTAAGAATCTTTGTTTTTTTGACAATGAGATGCAATCAACTGAAGGCTGAATTCTTTGATCTTCTGCAACAGATGCTTCAAGTCCTTCAAGTATTTCTAGAAGAAATACTATACCTCAAAGTGAGGAATGTTTGTTTTTTTGGTTTTTGCTTTTTTTTTTAATAGGTCATATCCTAAAAAAACTGTTTCTAGTGAGATCTGGAATACACAGTGATCTGTATAATGATAGATTTAAAGTTCACTTTCATTAACTGAGGATTGGTGTACTAACTTAAAGGTTAGTGGTTTGAATCCATCAACTCTTCTTCAGACAAAGAACAAGCAATCTTCTTTCTTCTTCAAAGAGGAGTTCTCCATCCTATAGGGGCTCCAGGAGCCATAAACTGACTCAAAAGCAATCGGGTGAGTCATGGTACTTTGGGCCATATATTTGACATTTAGCATGGGACAATGGTTAACAGCTTGCTCAGCTGCTAAATTAAAGACTAGCAATGCAAACCTATACAGGGTTTCCAAGGTAGAAAGGCCTAGTGATCTCCTTCCATAAAGATTACCAAACAAACAAACAAAAAATTACCAAACAACAACAAAAGATTAGTGATCAATACAATAAAACCCACTGATGTTGTTTCTTCCTCCTTCCCCTTTAAATTTGTCTTAATACAGAACAATTCTATAAAGTAGAGTAGACCTGCCCATAAAGTTGCCAAGGCTATAAATCTTTACAGAAGCTGACTACCACATCACTCTCCCAGGGAGCTCCTAGGAGGTTTGAAAGGCTTACTTACCAGCCAGTCACTTTAACCACTCACTACACTATCAGGGAGTTATTGTAAAGAGCATTGTCAAGAAAACTCTATGAGCAGTTCAACTCTGTTATATGGGGTGGTGACAAATACAAATTAACTTGACAACACACTACACTTAATAATGTCTACCATCTGTTAATCATTTGCAATGTGCAAAGCACTTCCACTTGCTAGTAAAAAAAAATCTTTAATGCTATTTAAATTTGCCTTTAAATTGTGTTGTTGGTGAAGAGTATTGGACTGTCAAAAGAACATACAAATCTGCCCTGGAGAAAGAATTACCAGGCGTTTCTTAGCGGCAAGGATGGTAAAACTTCACCTTACATGGTTTGGACATGTTGCCAGGAGGCACTAGTCCTTGAAAAGGGACATCATGGTTGGAAAGGTGGAGGGTGAGTGAAAGAGCAGAACACCCTCAATAAGAGGTACAAAGTGACTATAACAGAGGGCTTGAGCGTGGTGGAGATGGAGGACTGTGCAGGACAGTGCAAGGTTCCAACATAGTCACTATCAATCAACTCAACAGCAACTAACAACAATGAGGCTCTACATATCTCATAAGGATAGGATCACAAGTCAAAGACAAAATCTGGGTTCTACAACTGCAGCATTCTTCCCTGACTCCAAACTCAGACATGAAAATGTTAATAAGCACATTCAGATAGAAAGATGCACCAGAAATGCTTATATATATATATATAAAAAAAAGCAAAGACAAAGTAATTTACTTGAAAGTAAACCTCAAGAGCATTGAAATTTTACATCATCATCTCAAAAAAAAATGTTATCTGGCTTCTAAACTAATAAGACAATGTAACTTTTCATATATTTTAAATATTCCTGTAAGGAAGGACAGGACCTTGGAGATGGACATCATGCTTGGGAGAGTGGAGGGACGGTGCAAGAGGCGAAGACCCTCTATGAGGTGGGCTGATTCAGTGACTGGGGTAATCAGGATGGGTGTGTCAGAGGCAGTGCAGTTGGCGCAGGATAGAGCAGGGTTTAGGGCTGTTGTGCCTAGGGTCGCTATGAGTCGCAAACGACTCGATGGCACATAACAACAACAACAACAACAACATATATTTCCTAGCTATTTGTCTTTAAAATGTTAAAAATTTGTACTCTTTCAATAATAGGAAAGCTACTGTATGAATATTCTAGATTACCGTGGTATATAAAATAAAAATATTTGTACCTTATGTGAGACTGCTTTTAAAGGACTTCAGAGTTTATTGCTTAAACTTATGTGTTAGGTAATTGTTATATTAAGTACTCATATGTCTAAACACTTGTGTTTCTTTCTTACTGTGACTGTGCAGTCTATACGCGGAACAGATTATCTGGGAGTCTGGTCAGATTGGAGGAAGTCTCATTAACAATCTGCATTATGCAGATGATACAACCTTGCTTGCTGAAACTGAGGAGGACCTGAAGTGCTTGCTGCAGAAGGTCAAGGACTAAAGCCTTCAATATGGATTGAAGCTCAACATTAACAAAACAAAGATTCTCACCACTGAGCCGATTGGTAGCATCATGATGGATGATGAAGAGATTGAGATTGTTGACACTTTCAGTTTGCTTGACTCTACAGTCAACACTCTTGGTACCTGTGGCCAGGAAATTAAAAGATGAAGATGAATTGCATTGGGAAAGTCTGCTGTCTGAGATCCCTCCAAAGTACTGAAGAGCAACAGTGTCAATCTGGATACTAGGGTGTGCCTGATACAGGCCATGGTCTTAGCAATTACTTGCTGTGCATCAGAAAGCTGGACAATGACTAGGGATAATAGGATTGTTGATGGCCTTTGAGCTGTGATGCTGGAGTACTGAATATACCATGGACTGCTAGGAGAGCAAAAAAGCTTATCCTGGAGAGGGTGAAGCCAGGCTGCTCTTTGGAGGCAAGGATTCGGTAGCTTTGTCTAACATACTTTGGACAAGTTGCAAGGCGGGATCAGCCTTGTTGTTGTTGTTGTTATGTGCTGTCAAGTCGTTTGCGACTCATAGCGACCCTGTGTACAGTAGCCCTGAACCCTGCTCTATCCTGTGCCA
>NW_006399809.1:12352392-12357831 GCF_000299155.1 Elephantulus edwardii | reverse complement strand
AAATCCAGCCTGGACTTCCGGCAGTTCTCTGCTGATGTGCTGTTCTAATCGTTTTTGGATAATCTTCAGTAGAATCTTGATTGCATGTGAAATCAATGACACTGTTCTGTAGTTTCCACACTCAGTTGGGTCTCCTTTCTTTGGAATGGGAACAAATATAGATCACAAGGAAATATATACATCCAAAAATAAATACATCAGCATGTGGATTTGAAGCCTCTATAAATGTTAGCACAACAAAGCTACAAAACTCTAATAATCCTAGCAGAAAAAAATGGAAATGCTCCACTTGCTCAGTAGAAAGAAAAAAAGAGAGCCACTTATACACAACATACATCCAAGTCCATCAAATTAGTCAAGCTATTTTAACAAGCTTACTAACATAACAAACCACTCCAATCTGAGGGTTAGAGATCCCTCCCTGCACCCATCCCAACTGTACATCACCCCTGCATATTAGATTATAAATTTGCAAAGTAAAACAGAAAATCATAGGCTGAGCATAAGGATATAAAAATCAGAGTGATCCTGAGAATGAGAAGTCAGCAAAGTAGTGCTATTACTAACAAGAATTATCAGGTCTTGGGGGTCTGAGTTCATCTTCCCATGAATGTATACTTGACAGCTGCCTTAGGCTTCAGGTCTGAAAGCTATAGTTTGACAGAAGTGATTTACAAAGCCAGGAGGCTTTAATGTCAATCCCAAATGTCCCTCAGTGAACTCACTAGGGCTGCTGGGCCACTTTAACTGGCCTACTTTTCAGTTTCCTCATCTGTAAAATTCTAAGAAGCAACCTTTGAGTGCTAGGTTTTTATACGATCCCGTGAAGATCAAAGATTAGAAAAAAGTGAGAAAGTACTATTTAAAAAAACATATAAAAAGTAGTTGGAAATAAAGAATAGCACAGTGTTAGTTACATAAGTACGACTCGTTTAAAACCTGGCAAAAAAAGATTCTGACAACTGCAACACTAAGAGGCTGTATTAATTACAAAAAGCAATGATTACTGTTAGGAATTAAATAGGAAACCACATTGCCAGCAGTTTAGGCAAATTTAACTGGTATAAAAATATGAACAGTCTCACTCTTCACAATTATGACAATTTCCCTAAATTAAAAAATTTATCAAGAATAGCATGTTTTCAAAATTAATTTGTCAAGTGATTTATAAACCATGTTTAAAATATGGTGAGTGCTACTGTACCATAGTAAATAAAACAACTCCCAGCCCCCTCAGTACAGTGTGTAAACCCAGGTCTGCAATGTGGCTTGGACATAGAAATTGTTCAAAATTTCCAGATGGCTCTAGGGAACAGCCAAGCCTGAGAATCAAGACCTAGACTAGGTCTGTCATTTTATAGAAGCATAAAGTGAGACTCAAAAAAAGACAAAATGCTTTGTTCAGACACTCCACGAGCTCAAAAAAGGAATATAACCAGAAAACAAGACTCACTAAGGCAGTGTTTTCAAACTGTGGGTTTGACTTTGCATTGCTTGGACTCTGAAAAGTAGTAAATCAGAAACAGCATTTTAGAAAAATAAGATACAATGAAACATTACAATGTAATATTAGAAGTCTTCCTATATCAGTCAAAGTTGAGATGTCAAGGGGAAGATTGACAGTTTAGAGCCCTACGCAGCAACCAGGGAGCCAGTGGTGGTAAAGCGTTGTGCTACCAATCCAGAGATGGTGGTGGCTGATAGGTGCTGTCGAGCTGCATACAACCCATTACAGCCTTCTAAGCAAGAGATCTAAATCCTGCCTTATCCTGTGCCATCTTCACTACCTCTGATACACTTGACTCCATTGCTGCAGTCAGATAGGAAGTTCAAATCTACTAGCTGCACCATGGGAGAAAGAAGGGCAATCTCGTCCTGTGCAATTTGCAGCCTCTGAGGCTAGAGGGCCAGCTGAGTCGGCTCTGAGTTGACAGCAAGTAACAAGAAGCAGTAACTAGCAAGCTGCTTCCATAAAGTCCATACCCAAGAAAATCCAGTGGGGTAGTTCTAACTCTATCTCACATAGAGAGCTGGAACCCACTCAACATCTTCATCCCTCTGTCCCTCCAGACCCATCCTCCCACTACTCTGGCTTAGCTCAGCAGGAACTGGCTCCAGCTGAAGCTTTCTAAAGACAGTTTCAGCTGGGTTCCTGCCTCAGACTTCCAAGTGGGCGAGCCTGAGAGAAGCACTCCCAGGAACTCAAAGAGAGCACTTGAAGGCTGCACCACTTGGGTGTCCAGCTCAGAGCTCCTGATAACACTCGCCCTTCCCTTTGGGGCCAGAGGTGCTAGGAGCCTCCCTTGGTTGGCAATACATGGGTGCTTCAACATCACGTACTCAAGTTTATACTTGCTCACACTTCAGAATTCGGTCTGTTTACCATGACTTCGACATATGACAAACACAGGGATGTGTTTGTCGTTGCTGTTGTCACTGAGTCAGCTTTTACTAGACTGCACTGTCAGACACGTGAGCAGAAATAGTCAAGTGTACTAATCAGTTCAGATAGATCTTAGGCCACAAAGTTTAAGACTACCTCCACTGTCATGATTCAGACCAAACCACTAAAAGTAGAAAGAAATAGCATTTTGGAAAAATAAGATACAACGATTTCCCCCTGTGAAATTTACAGCCTCAGAAACCCAAGAAAGCATACCGGATGAGTTGGTTTTGGCAATTAGGTTGAAAACTGAAAAGGAATAATTTCAAGAAACCCTCTTTAAATGCATTAAGCATTAAATAAAAAGTGACTAAAGTTGCTATACCACTAAAGAACAGTTTAAACACCAGCGCTAAAAAAAAATGTTCAAAAATTTAAGAACACATTTGTTTAAATATGTTCTTTAAGAATGCTTAATACTGTCCAACAAGAGTGGAGAGGATGACCTCAGTAGCTATTGAGATCTTCTTCAATGAACTTGAATGATGAAAGGCCGCTCGGTACACACAGGAGTGAGAAACTACTCAAGACCCCTTGACTCATCAGTTAACTCTGAAAATCCCGTGGTAGTATAATGGAGCCTCAAACTATAAGGTTTCTTCCTGCAAATGAAGCAATCTGCTTCATAGCTTAAGTTTTTCAACCTTTATCCTAATCAGCTACAAAATATCTTTTTATGAACAAAAGAATATCCAATGCTTTTCAATGTGGCAATCATTTTTTTTTAAAGTACCTTGTGAAATAACTATTTTGTCAGCTCAACTCTCATTCATTCAGGATAGGGAAGAAGGAGAGAGGAAATGAAGCAGCTTCACAAAGCTCTAACTGTTCCTCTTTGTTTCATCTGAGTGGCCTTTTGTTGCCTTGGCAGGCAGTGGGGAGGAGACTAAAGGGGATCTGGGACCTGATATGGTCTATGAGAGTACAAAGTCAGAGAAGAACCAAGCACCTCAGGCCAGCTCATTCTCCAGAACAATCTCTCACTCTAACCAAAGGCCTCATGTGGATGGTTAGCAGACACAAACTCTTTAGACACAAGTGGCCTAGGTATTTATGTGGGATGCCTACTTCCAAAGTCCAGAGGGGAAAGTCAAGCAAAGTGCCCCACTGCTCTATTAATATGAAATTCTACTTAAGTAAAAGAGCCTTCGTAATGTAGTGGTTAAGAGTACTGAGCTAGGAACCAAAAGGTCACAGGTTCAAACGCATCAGCTGCTCTTAGGGAGAAAGCTTTGTCAGTCTGCTTTTGTAAAATTTAAAGCCTTGGTACCCTGATTGAGGTCATTCATAGTACAAAGTCACTATAAATTGAAATCAATTTGACAGCAGATTTTTATATATTTAACCATGAGCAATATTCTCAATCTAAATATAAGCTGTACAATATAACAATACTAAGGGAAAATGCAATTACAGCAAAACAAAACATGAAAAAGTGACACTAGATATTACATCACTATCTCATGACTTGTTATTGCAATCAGGAGCAGCAATGCAATTCCATTATTTTACTACAAAACAATTCATGTTTATAAGTTACCACCCTCTCCCCCCCAAAAAAACAACTTCATTCTGTCACCAGCTCTCAAAACACTAGTGTTACACATTTGCTTTTAAAATAGCAAATAACATGTGTTAAATGCTTTAGACATAAAGTACCCACAGCTATTAGGTGTTTTTGCTCTTCGAGATATCCCTGTGTGGTAAGTAGGGCACAGAGAGAAAGAAAGGCTCACAGGAGAAATAACTTGAAATTTGAACCAAACTTAAGTATTGAACAGGAGCTGAAGTCTCTGCTTCATCCCCTGTACCATGCTGCCTCCCCAAGGTGCATCTAACCTGCACACTGGCCATGTTTCTCTAGTTCGCTATTGAAAGGGAAAACCCATGGAAATAAAAAGATTTTTTTTTTCTAGGCTTGAGTCCTCTATAGAAACATAAAATACACGTAAAATCTCCATTCCAACCACAATTTTGACAGTTCGAGACCACTGGAACACTCTGGCCTCTTGAGACAGAGAGGCATCAAGCAGCAGCTGAGATCTCATTTGAAAGCGATCTGCTGTGTTGTCAGCCTTTACTGACCTCTATCTCCTGGTTAGGGACTCTCTGGACCATTAAGAAATCTGAGAAGATAATCTTGAGATAAATAAATTCAATAACTCGCAGTTAAATAATCGGGCAGCTAAGGTCCACTTGTGATACTGTACAGAAAAAGCTATGTTTTATCATTTTCCTGGCTGATTTAGAAAAAAATTAGGCCTATTATTCAAATTGGTGTATCCTGCCCTGTCAGACTGTATATAAGGAAACGTGCGGCTGTTTTAACTTCGGGGGTTTTTTTCCATTTTGGTCACCGCATCGTTACGCATTACCCATGTTGTGCAAAACAGAGGACAAGTGGGACAGTGCCCTTCCCATCAAATGCGTGCAGGACAGGGAGGATTAAGGCTCTGCATACACAAAACACAACGTGGAAAGTGACGCGCCGCGGGAAATCACAAAGTGCCACTGGCAGTGTTTGCGATCAAGAAGGGGAAAAAACCCACTCTTAAATTAATTAGAAGTTTAAGCAACTTTCTAGGACAAGGAACAAGCTTTTTTCCCTTGAGCTTAAGAGAATTGATTGCAAACCAAAGCAAGCCATAGCCTTGGCCAGCGGCTGAGATAACGGGGTCCGCACCAATCAGCAGCGCCCAAGTCTCGTTAGCGCAGACCTGCCCGTTCGCAGCCTGGCCGGGCAGCTGTTGATCTCGGGGCCATTTTCCTTCAAGCCGAAAACAGCGGGTGAGGAAAAGGAAGGGCTAGGGGGCAGAGGAGAGGAAGGGGAGGCTGGAAGGTCCCGGGAAGTAAAGTGAGAAAGGGCTGCAAAGTGGCGGGGAGCGGCCGGCGGAGCTCCTCGGCGGGCACGCCGGCGCGAGGGAGGGGTCCGCGCCTCAAAGTTCCGCGTCCTGGCGGGGGGCACCCGCGCGCCGGGGCTGCTCACCTAGCAGGAG
>NW_006399809.1:12348774-12351800 GCF_000299155.1 Elephantulus edwardii | reverse complement strand
CGCCCCTCCGTGCCGGACGCGCGCTCCCGGCCGGCTATCGCGCACGCGCAGACAGGCGGCGCGGCGGGGGCTGACCTCGTGGCCGGTGGAGGACCCCTGCCCTCTGCAGGGGCCGCGCGGGGCTGGGCGGTGGTGGGGAGGCTGGCGTGGGTCTTCCGGAGCCCGCTGCCCATTCCTCCCGGGAGTGGCCGGGAACTCGGAAGAGCCCTCTGCTGGGCGGGGGACGCTTTTCAAAAGTTTGAGACATAATTGGGGCTGCGCTTGGGCTGGCGAGGGCGCTTGGCGGGGGCGGCGAGGACCTGAGCGGGGCCGCTGCCACAGAGGCGCCGCGGGGACGTCCGCCGAGGGGCGCTGTGTGTCCGCTCGCGCGTCCTCGCTCTGCTGTCACGTTGTGGATGATCAGAAAGCCACTGTGTCACATTAACGCTACAGTCCGCGTTCTCAGATTAGAAGGCAGCTGAGTGCACCGGCCAGGTCCGCAGATGTGAAGGGCCGATAGGACTCAATTTCAGCAAGCAAAGTAGCTTTAAGGTGGAGCTGATAAGGATCGAGGCACAAAGTGTGTGACTGAGACATTAAAACTGTAAACAAAAAGTCAGGATGGAAACTCAGACCGAAGAGAGTAAAATTACAGCCCGAGAAGATAGAGTATCACCAAGTGTATTTTGCTAACTCCGCATTCTTTAACCTTGTTGCTTAATAGGAAGCAGAAAACCCTCATTTCTTGATAAAAGGCAAGATTACCAAACATTTCCTTCCTCTGGGTAGCAGGATGTTTCCGTGGATGCAGCCCCACAAGGTTACACAAAAGCAAACTTTGATTCTCATTTTAATCTCCCTGCTCAAAGCCCTACATTCTCTTGATTGACAACCAAGAGGTGCTCTTTCTTATTCTGTCCAAATGGACTAGGTACAAAAAAGTTGTCTTTAATTTACAAATTTGACTACTAAACCTCGTGATTCTGATTATCGCCATTGTAATCCTAGGGCCCTCATCCTCCTTCAATTTCTGTCCCCAGTGTTTTACTTACTAAGGGTGGACATTCATTCACTGGTTGGCATTTTTAAGAAATGAGGGAGTTTTTTCAAGGGTTAAAAAATTACCTTGCTAATTAGTCCCTCAAACTTAGTATATTTTGTGAGTTTGGGTTTTAAAACATTGGTATGAGAGTAGGGAACAACTATTTTTAGACACTAGTTTTTTTAAAAATGATTGACAGTGAGATCACAGGATGCCTAGATTCTGAAATGATGTGTCAGATGGAGGCAACTGCTACCCGCTGGAATTAGTGCTGAAATTACTGTCTATCACACTACAAGAGACCTAATTCAATTACATAATTTGTTGTCTTTTTTTGTTTTGAGAGAGAAATGGCTCACAAAACCAGGGAACGTGAGAGACTCTAAATTGAACTGGAAGCTCTGATAGTCTAGTGGCAAGAAGCTGTGCAGCAATCCCAAAAGCACGCAGTTCGAGGCCACCAGCTGCTCTGAAGGATGGGCAGTCTCCTCCGGTGTGATTTACTGCCTCTGAAAACCTTCCTGAGGGTGAGCTATATACTGTACACAACAAGAAACAAGTTGAACTAATCAGTGATCTCCTTTGCATGGTAGGCCTCGGAGTTAGGAAACTCCTGCTTTAAATTGTGGTACCACCTTGAGAAAAGACACCTACCGAATTGATAAATCAGGAAATGAATGAAAGCGGTTAACAATCAAATGACTGTGCATAGTGCATATTGAGGAAATCGGTGATGCTCAGATCCTCAGCACAAGGTTGGAATTCACCTTACAGCCACCTAACAGGAGAAAGATGGGAACCCAAGGACTGGATCTTCTCTGCCCTACAGAGTTTCTATGAGTCAGAATGAACTTGACAAGAGGGTCACTATATTGATGAAGACTTCAGTGAAACTTTTTAGTAAAAACTCTGATTGTGTGTTTTTAATCAGTTCCCCAAGTGCATTGAGTTTTCTTCTTGACTTGGGAGCCATCAAAGAATCCCAGAGAAGGGGCAAAATGGGTTTTCCTGTTTGTTTTTGTTTTTTAGGCTCAAGTTCCATTCCTTTCTTTGACCCTGACCTGCCCTGTGATCTTGATTAATTTACTTGAGTTTTTGAGGTTTTATTTCTTCACTTCTAAAAGGGAGTAAGTCACTCAGAGGTATATAAAACTTAAATATATCACTCAGAGGTATATATAAAACTTAAGTATGATAATGGATGCAAAATTTCTATCAATTGCTTCAATCAAAGTTGTTGTTGTTGTGTGCTATAGAGTTAGAACCACCCCATAGCCAACCATCTGATGGCTTTTAATCCTGTGGATTTGAATCTCAAGCCTTGGGCATTACAGCACAGTTTCTTACCACTAGGCTACCAGACCAACCTCAATCAAAGCAGATGCCCAATAAATGTTAAAGCAAAGGATTCTGTCCAAATAGGATGGCAATACCTCTGTCCTTCAGAACCTGAAGGGCAGGGTCTGAGCAGAGGCAGGATACAGGGATGTTGGGGCAGGAAAGCAAGGACAGTTGGGTGGTCTTGGGGTCTGGCCCACACTCCTGAGGTTTTAACCTTTTCGATAATAGTTTTTTCTCAGCATCTGACTCCATGGCCCGTTCCTGCTCCCCATGTCTGCTTTAGAAACGATGCCCATTCGATGACTCCTTAGGGCTGAATAGAATAGTAAGCAAGTACTCATTGATCCTCAAGAAAAAAGGAGGGCAATGTGGTGCAGAAGAAGCTAGTACAGTCATGGAAGGGCTACACACCATATTTCACTTTGTCTTGATATCTGTGAGATCCACAAGACCAGAGAATGTACTTTATTCAGGTCATTATCTTTAGACCAGTGCCTGATATAAAGAAAAAGAGGGAGAGAAAAGGTGTGACAAACTGATATTTTAAAAAATGTGTTGTATATAGATGATCCTAAGTTTCTCCTTGAAGGCTAGATTTTGAAGCTCCATCTCACATACTTAGAGCATGTGGCCAGGAGGGACTGGCCCTTTAAGAAGAATATCA
>NW_006399809.1:12346252-12348544 GCF_000299155.1 Elephantulus edwardii | reverse complement strand
AAAAAAAAATTTAAAAAAAGAAGGATATCATGCTGAGAAGGGTGGAGCGACAGTGCTGGAGAGGAAGATCCTGAAGAGATGGATTGATACTGTGACTGAGACAATTGGACAGGTGTGTGGAGTAAGTGAGACCGGCTCAGGACAGGACAGGAGTAGGATCTTTATCTCAATGGTGCATAACAACAATAATGAATTTAGAGATAGCATTTCAGTTGCTTATTGTCTATAATGGGCTTTTCTTTGCAAGAGTCCAGATGCACCATGAAGGTACATTCTGTGAGACACCACTCATAGGCAGGCACACATAGACAGGCATCCAAAGCAGATGCCCTCGAATTCTTAGTCTCATCTGTGGGTTGCAAACCCAATCCTTTTCTACCTCAAAGCTATCCTTTGAGCATTGAAATAAAAAGCTGTAGTTAAAGGAAAATTTTTATATTAACTTTGGGGTTGTGAAGAAAAGAGATGGAAAAGAAGAAATGAGAATACTACATAACTAATTATTAGTTATTGTTAGGTGCCATAGAGTAAGAACCCGTTCACTGCTGGCCCTCCAGTGGATTTTCAGAGGCTGTAAATCTCAGGGAAGGAGATTGCCTCTCTTTCTCCCAGAAAGCAGCAGCTGGATTCTAACTACTCACCTTTGGATTGACAGCAGACCTCCTTACCGCTAAAGCTCCGTAAAGAACGACTTAGAAGAAAATGAAGGAATGCAGAAAAATTAAGATTAATGAAAGTAAAGTTGAGGGACTAGGGAAATACCATCAGCATGACATTGGCAATTTAAGTCTGGTCAAGAGAAGACTTTGCTGAGAACCAGTTTCCTTATTTCCCTGCTCTGTCACTCTAAAGTCCTATTTGAAAACTCCTGAAGTGTTCTTCATCTTCACTATAGCTTCTCCCCTTGCCCCTGTTGTTGGAGTAAAGCTCCACAGGATTCTCAGTCCTGTTTTGTGGGGGTTTGTGTGTGTGTGTGTGTGTGTGTGTGTGTGTTTTAATAAGTAGATTGCCAGGCCTTTCTTTTGAGGGGCCTGTGGGTAGACTCAGACCTTTAACCTTTTGGTTAATAGCTGAACATGTTATTCATTTAGCTATGTGAATTATTGGTCAACTCCAAGAGAAAGCCTGCATTTTCCCTTCCAAACTCCTAGAAATTAAAACTGGGCCTAATAAAGTACATCTGTGTAACATTTCAACTTTCAGCAAACCTCCAGCATTAACTTGTCACTGCCTTGTAATGTATTCCTTTAGTCTCTAGTGAGAACAAATGTAAATTGCTACTTTATTGCATTTCAGGTTTTATCTTCTGTCTTTCTTGTAGCTGACCTTGTAATTTAAACTGTTCATGCTCCAATGAGTGTTCCTGAGAAACTCAGAGAGTTCATTATTAGTACTAGTTATAGCGCATAGCCAAGGACCACTCTTACACAGGGATTTCTCTCCTAAAAATGCAATTCGTGTTATTGGGGGATTGCTATGTCCTCAATGTTTTAGCAAAATTTAAAGACATTAAAAATTCATATGCTACGTTCCCATCCCCAAAGGGCTTACAGTTTAGCTGAAGAATCAGGATAAGATAGAACAAAATTATGTAGCAAAAGATGTAATTCAGGGCCTAGATATTGCTCCTTCAAAGAAAAGAGTCAATAGCTATTATTGAAGAGTTTTCAGAAAGAAATTAAACTTGATCTAGGCCTTATTGAGTTTTCTTTGAGTAGAAGAAAGCCTGGAAAGATGTTATAGACAGGAAACAGAACAAAAGAACAGTGCCTGGCACATTGTATGTCACATGAACATCTTAAATCCTTTCTTAAATGAAGGAGAGAATAATGTGAATGTGTAGGAAAATGCAGAATAAATTGAATGCACTATGGCCAACGTTGAAAAGATGGGAATCTCAAAACTAATTAATTGTGCTTACGCAAAACCAAGGGAGCTCCACTGGCCTAGTGGCAAGAAGCTGAGGTGCAGTCTCTCTAAAGCATGCAGTTAGAATCCTTCAACTGTTCTGTGGGAGAAGGATCAGAAATCTCCTCCCATGCCATTAATTACCTCAGCTATTGGTCTGTTAAGAAAGAAATGGAACGCATAAATATTGACATATTAGGCATTGGAGAGATGAGATGGACTGGCATGGGGCATTTTGAGTCAGATGATATATGATATATTACTCTGGAGATGAAAAGACAAGGAAAAATGGGGTTGCCTTCATAGTAAAAAAAGTAATTTCTAGATCCATCTTGAAGTACAACATCGTGAGTGACAGGATTATATCCATACGCTTACAAGGAA
>NW_006399809.1:12336790-12343773 GCF_000299155.1 Elephantulus edwardii | reverse complement strand
AAGGGAACACTGCATGGTTTAAAATCAAGAAAGACATGCATTCAGGCTATCTCCTTTCTGCATATCTATTCAGTCTGTTTGCTGAGTAAATCATTTGAGAAGCTGGCTCTATAAAGAATGTGTGATCAGGATTGGAGGAGCACTAATCAACAACCTTGAGTTATGCAGATGACAAAAACCTTGCTTGCTCAAAGTGAGGAGGACCTGAAATGCTTCATGCAGAAGACCCAAAACTAAAGCCTTTAATATAGATTGAATCTCAACATCAAGAAAACAAAAATCTAGTTCCCTTCCCACAGCACAGAGAATTTTGCCATGGGACCAGCAGAGAAGGAACAGAAACAGGGCAAGTCACTCCTAGTTTCCTTTTTTCTGGTGGGCATCCCAGCCATTGTGATTTTCCCAGCAGCCTGGGACAGAGCGAGAGCTAATTCCCTTCCCAGTGCTCTCTGCAGGCACAGAGAACTTTGCCACAGAACCAAGGAAGAAGGAACAGAAGCAGGGCAAGTTCTCCAGTTCTGTGTCTGGTGGGCTCCCCACTCATGGAGAACGTTCCCACAAGTTGGGCGACCAGAGAGGAAAGGAAAGTCAGAGACAGAGCATGTTCCCTTCACAATAGGCTCCCCAGCCTCAGGGAGCTTTGCCAGTGGACCGCAGGGGAAGGACCAGAGCCAGAATGAGTTTCCCTTCCCTTCCTTCCTGGAGTGTTAAGCCCTCCAACTGAGGCAAAGTTCAGAGTAACCAGCACAAAAAAAGAACCCAACAAAATGATAGCAATAAAACCTTGCCTCTCAATAATTACACTGAGTGTGACTCATTCAAATACACCAGTGAAGAGAAAAAGAGCAGTTGTTGTTGTGTACCTTTGAGTCAGAACCAACCCATAGCTGACCCTCTGGTGGGTTTTCAGAGGTGGTTAATTGAAAGAGAGGAGATTGTTCATCTTTCTCCCGTGGAACAGCTTGCGGCCTCGAACCATATACCTTCAGGTTTACAGTTCAGCTTCTTGCCTTTAGGCCACCAACAGATTGGATAAAAACCAAAACCTATCCATATTCTGTCTATAAGAGATACACTTGAAAGATAAAGATAAAGACAAACTAAAAGCCAAAGGGTGGAAAAATGTATACTAAATAAATGGCAACCAGAAAACACAGGAATAGTAATATTAATCACTGATAAAATATACTTCAGGATAAAAAGCATCTCAAAGAACAAAGGAAGGGCACTATGTAATGCTTAAAAGATCAATAGATCAGGAAGACATAAACATATTTAATATCTATGTACTGAATAATACAGCTGCAAAATACGCAAAGCAAATGTTAACAGAACCAAAAAAAGAAATAGACAATGATAGTTATTGTTAAATGCTGTCAATTCAGGTACAATTCACTATGATCAGCTGACCTGAACTTGCCCTATTCTCTGCCATTTTTATCATCTCTGATACATCTATTATAATGTTGACTGTTGGGCCTGTAGTAAGGACCTTTGTTTTCTTGATGTTTAGATGGCCTCCATACCAAAGGCTATATGTAGGTCTTAGATCTTTTGCACCAAGCATTTCATATCCTCCACAGTTTCAGTAAGCAAAGTGGTCATCTGCATAACAGATTTTGTTGATGTGTCTTCCTCCTATCTTGATGCCACATTCTTCTTCACAGAATCTCGCTTCATTAATTATTTACTCAGAATGCAGATTGGTAGGTATAGAGGAAGGATACAACCCTGACACACACCCTTCCAATTTTAAACCATGCAGTGTTCCCTCACTTGATTTGTTCAACAGCTTCTTTGTCTAAGTATGTATTTCATATTAGCACATTTAAGTATTCTAGGATTCCCATTCTTCTTAATGTTATCCATAATTTTTGTGTCCCACAAAATCAAATGCCTTTAACTTATTTGCATAGTCAATACAACACAAATAGACACTTTTCTGATATTCTTTTATTTCACCCAGGATCGATCTGACATCTGATATCCCTAATGCTATAGCCTCTTCTAAAGCCAGATTGAACTTCTGGTAGTTTCCTAACAATATACTATTCTAATTGGTTTTGAATGATCTTCAACAACATTTTGTTTGCATGAAATATTAATGATAGTTTTCAATAATGTCCAAAATCTCTGAGAGGAACATGAGTAGTTTACAGTATGAGACATGGTCTTCACAGTTACTAGCTATTCACCAGAGAGCTGGACAATGACTAAGGATAACAGAAGAAGAACAGATGCCTTTGAGTTGTGGTGCTGGAGAAGAGTCTTGAACATACCATGGACCACCAGGAGAACAAACAGGTCTGTATATATTGGAGAGGGTAAAACTAAGTTTCTCCTTGGAGGCAGGGAGTTTTAGGTTCTATTTCACATACTTTGAGCACATGGATAGGAGTGGCAAGTCCTTGGAAAAGGGCATCATGCTTAGAAGGGTGGAGGGACAGCACAGGAGAGGAAGACCCTAGATGAGGTGGATTGACATAGTAACTGAGGTAACCAGGGGATGAGTATGTCACAGACAGTGAGAATGGCTCAGAAAAGGATAGGTTACAGAGCTTTTGTACATGGGTCACTATGAGTCACAGGTGACTCGGTGGCACATAACAGAAACAACAGAGGAATTGAACAAATACTTAGAAACTCATAGCCCATCAAAATGACATAGATAAAAATAGAACACCTGAACAGATCCATTACAAAAGAAGAAATTGAGCAAGTCATAAAAAAACTTCCAACAACAATATCAAAAAACTCCTGGACCAGATGGTTTTACTAGTAAATTTTACCAAACATTCAAAGAAGAGCTACCACCAATTCTACATCAAGTATTTCTGAACATAAGGGAATACTTCTGGACTTATTCTATGACACAGACTTATTCCTAATAGCAAAGTCACGAAACTAGAAATCTAGAAACCAATATCTCTCATGAACATAGATGCAAAAATCTCCAACAACATCCTGACCATTAGAATCTAAAAGTACATTTTATAAAAATGTCATTATGACCAAGTAGAATTGATAACAAGTATTTATTATGGTTCACCATAAGAAAAACAATTCATGTACTTCATCACATTAAAAAAAAAAACAGAGAAAAGAACCACAGAATCCTACCAATTGTTGCAAGAAAGGCCTATGACAAAAATCCAACACCTTTTCCTGATTAAAACACTCAACAAAATAGAAATAGAGAGGAATCCTCTCAACATAGTGAAAAGCACATATGCAAAACCAGGGGCCAACATTGTGGAGAGAGATTGAAGTCATTCCCTTTGAAAATAGAATCTAGGCAAGGATGCCCATTATCACCACTGCTATTCAATATTGTATTGGAAGTCTTCGTGAGAACAAGAAGGCAAAAGAAGGAAATAAGAGGCATCCAAATTGGCAAAGAGGAGGTAAAACTATATATGCAGATGATGAAGTAGGAGTGGCATTCACTATGAACTTTGGCGGCTTCAGGTCTTTTGTTTATAAGGTCACTATGAGTCATGCTTGACTTGAAGGCAATCAACAACAACAACAATGATAGTATATTTAGGAAATTCTAAAGATTCAGCAAGAAAACTGTTGGACATAGTCGGTCAATTTAGCAAAGTAACAGGATACAAGAACACCGTACAAAAATTAGTTGGATATCTCTACAGTAACAAAGAGAACATAGAAGATGCAGCTAAGAAAAAGAATAACAATTGTAATAGCTCACAAGGCAAAATACTTGAGGACAAATCTAACTAGAAACACAAAAGACCTATACAAAGATAATTACAAGGCATTACTGCAAGAAACATAAGAAACCCAGAGAAATGGAGGAATATTCCATACTCATGGATAGGAAGGCTCACTATTGTGAAAATGATAATTCCACCAAAAACAATCTAAAAGTTCAACGCAATTTCAATACAGGTACCAATTCCATTTTTCAATGAGCTGGAAAAGACAATTCCCAATTTTGTCTAGAATTTAAAGGGACTCTGGAGAAGCAAAGTACTATTGAAAATGAGATACAAGGTAGGAGACATCAAACTCCCTGATCTCAAATCTACTACACAATCATGGTGGTCAAAACAACATGGTACTTGTACAGCAACAGATGCATAGATCAGTGCAATAGAATTGAGAACCCAGAAATCAACTCATTTACCTATGGTCAACTGATCTTTGACAAGGAGACGGAATCAGGTGAGACATGACAGCCTCTTAACAAATGGTGCTGGCAAAATTAGAAAACCGTCTTCAAAAAACTGAAGCAAGACCCACACCTCACATCATACACAAAGTGCAACTCAAACTGGATTTGAGACTTAGGAGTAAAGCCAAGTTCCTAGGAAAACAAAGAATGACTGTAAAAGTCCTCCTATAAACTGAACAGGCAAAAACCTTACAACCAGGAGAGGATAAAATTGATCAATGAAACCTTCTAAAAATCAAATCTCTATGTTGTTGTTGCTATGTGCTGTAGAGTCACTTGCGACTCATAGGTATCCTATGTACAACAGCCCCGAAACCTGCTCTATCCTGTGCCAACTTTCCTGTCTTTGACACACCTATCTTCATTACCCCAGTCACTGAATAAATCCATCTCATCGATGTTCTCTTTCTCCATCCCTCCACCCTTCCAAGCATATTGTCCTTCTCCAAGGAACATGTCCAAAGTATATCAGGCAAAGCCTTAGAATCCCTGCCTCCAAGGAGCAGTCTGGTTTCACCCTCTCTAGGACGAACCTGTTTGTTCTCCTGGCAGTCCATGGTATATTCAACACTATTTTCCAGCACCACACCTCAAAGATATCAGTTCCCTTTCTATCATCCCTAGTCATTGTCCAGCTCTCTGATGCATAGCAAGCAATTGTGAAGACTATGTCAAATCCCTATGCACATCAAAACATTTCTCCAAAAGGGTAAAAAGGAAATACATAGACTATGAAAAAGTATTTGGCAATAATATATCTGATTATTGTTGTTGTTTTGTGCAATCAAGTCACCTGCGACTCATAGTGACCCTATGTACAATAGCTCTGAATCCTGCGCTATACTGAGCCAGGCTCACTGAGTCTGACACACTTAATCCACTTACTGTGTCAATCCATTTCATTCAAGGTCTTCCTCTCCTGCACTGTGTCTCCACCCTTCCAAACATGATGTCCTTTTCCAGGGACTGGCCACATGTCTAAAGTATGTGAGACAGAGGTTCAAAATCCTTGCCTCCAGGAGGAACTTAGTTTCAGCCTCTCCAAGAGATACCTTTTTGTTTCCCTTGCAGTCCATGGTATGCTCAGTACTCTTCTCCAGCACACTCAAAGGCATCAATTCTTCTGTCATCCTTATTCATTGTCCAACTCTCTGACACATAACAAGTAATTGAGAAGACCATGATCAGGATCAGGTGCACCTTAGTCTCTACACTGATTTCACTGCTCTTTGGCACTTTGGAAAGGTCCTCGAGAGCTGACTTCCCCAATACAATGTGCCTTTTGATTTCCTGAATGCTGGTGCCAAGATGTTTGATTGTGGAACCAAGCAAGCTGAAATTGTTAGCAACCTCAATCTCTTCACCATCCATCATGATGCTATCAGTTGGTCCAGTGTTGAGAATGTTTGTCTTCTTGACATATATGATAAAGGTATCAAATATAAAATTTATAGAATACTCTAGCACCTTAACAAGAGAAGTTCAGGCAACCCATTTGCAAAATGGGTAGATTTGAATAGACATTTCACCAAAGGAGAAATTCAGATGGCAAATAAATACATAATGTTTGAAATTTCTATCAGAGAGATGAAACTCAAAACAACAATGAGATATCATCTTACCCCAGCAACAATAGCAAAATTCAACAAAACAGCAAACAACAAATACTAGCAAGGTTGTGGAGAGATTGGAACGTTTATTCACTGCTAGTGGGAATGGAAAATTGTGCAAATACTATGAAAGGTAGTAGGACATTTACTCAAACAGTTGGAGATAGAAATACCATTTTATCCAGCTATCCCACAACTAGGAATATACCCTATGGAAACCAGAGCCATGACTCAAAGATATGTATGCACTCCCATGTTTATTGCTGCATTACTCACAATAGCAAACAGAGGCAGCCCAACTGTCATCAGTAAATTAATGGATACGAAAAACTATGGTACATTCACACAATAGAATGTTTCACATAACACTACACAACAGGGGTGAGCCTGGAAGACATTATGTTGCATGAAAAATCTCAGTAACAAAAGAACAAATACTGCATAGCCCTTCTGTTATTAGATAGGATTGACATAGGTGGGAGGAAACAGGAAAAGAGTGTATAGATTATGAGGACTGCACCAGAACAGATGGAAAGAACAGTCTGAGAAGAACATATGATCATGTATTATATGTATGACAATTAAGAATCTGAAAAAGAGGTACATTACACATTGAACTAGAGGAGGGCAAAGGAAGGGGAGGGAAGAAAATGTGCAATAACGAATGAATGAAAGCTAAAACTTTCTGTTAACTTTTGATAAAAGCACAGTTTTCTAAATATCAAAACTTTATGGCATATAGAAGGGAGCTCTGGTAGCCGAATGGCAAGAAACTGCATTGCAATCCCAAAGGTACACAGTTCGAATCTGCCAGCCGTTCCACGGTAGAAGGATGGGCCATCTCCTCTCATGTGATAATGGCCTCTGAAAACCCACTGAAGGGTCAATGATGGGTGGTTTCCAACTCAACAGTATGCAACAACATTGCATAAAGAACTTACTTAGACTTTTTATAATATTATTATGCTAATTGGTATTTGCGGTTTGCTTATGTTAGAAATAAAATGTAATAGATATTGTTGTTGTTATTGATTGCCTTTGAGTCGAGCATGACTCATAACAACCCTATGAACAAAAGTCTTGAAGTCCCTCTACAACTATTGACACTAATCCAAGTTCATAGGTTTCTGGAGGCATTTTATTTAGGAAGTGGATGCCACTCCTGCGAAAGAAAG
>NW_006399809.1:12331910-12336657 GCF_000299155.1 Elephantulus edwardii | reverse complement strand
AGAAAGAAAGAAAGAAAGAAAGAAAGAAGAAAGAAAGAAAGAAAGAAAGAAAGAAAGAAAGAAAGAAAGAAAGAAAGAAAGAAAGAAAGAAAGAAAGAAAGAAAGAAAGAAAGAAAGAAAGGATCTATTTCTGCAATAATGGTCTTATATAGTATTTGTCCTTATCAGACTGAGTTAGTTCACACAGCATAATGCACTCTAGTCCCTCCCATGTTGGTAGTAATCCACAAAATCATTGTTCCTGTGTTCTGTGTAGTATTCCATCATGCTGAATGTATCATAATTTCTCAATCCATTCCATTGTGGTTGGGCATTTGGACTGTTTCCATGTTTCTTTGATGGTGAATTAACAGTCCTGTGAATGTTGGTGTACAAGTCTCTGTTTGGACTTTAGTTCTCTTTTTCTCAGGGTATATTCCAAGCAGTGGAATAGCTCGGTCATATGGAATTTCTATGTTCAGGTTTTTGAGGAAATGCCAAACTGTCTTCCAGAGTGGTTGTACCATTTTTATAATCCCACCAATAAGAGTTTCTATCTCTTTACATCCTCTCCAGCATTTATTACTTGCTATCCTGTTAAACTTTGCCATTGCTACTTGGGTGATATGGCATCTAGGTAACTAGTAAAACGTTTATGAGGATCCAAGGGGAGAGAGCACAGGGATGAGGATGGGTGGGGGACATAATCATAGGGTTGCACAATTTGATGGGTGGAGGGAAGGGTGGGTTAAGGAAATGAGATAGATCCAGTGTGAAAAACAATGTATATGAGCTTTGTAAGTAAAACAGTATAAAATAGAAAGTTTATTTTAAAAAGAAAGAAGGATCTAAAACACCGAGGATAAGAAAATAAGATGGTGAGTATAACATGTTGTTGTTAAGTGCCGTCGAGTCGCAGGTGCCTCATAGCAACCCTATGAACGAAAGTCCTGGACACCTCCTGTATAACTTTCGTCATTTTTCCGGGTTCATAGGGTTTCCAGAGGCAAGCTATTGTGGAAGTGGATGCCACTCCTGCTTTCAAGTGGATAACATAGAATAAGAAATATTATAAACTATGTCGATGTGTTTGAAAATTTAGGGTAAAATGGAAAACATTCCTAGAAAAAATCTAAATTATTAAATGAGATATTGGCATCTACAAAACTATATATGTGGTACAAGTTCGCTAATTTTCTCATGTACAACTGCTCATAGTATTCTTTTATAATACTTTGTATTTCTGTAAATTGGTAGTAATGCCCTCAATTTCATTGCTGACTTTAGTTATTTGCATTGTCTTTCTTTCTTTCACTGTCAATCTAGCTAAGGGATTGTCTTAATCTTTTCTATAAGTGAACTTTTTTTAAAAAAATAATAAATCAGTCAACATATTGCATTGGGCAAATGCGCTGCAAAGAACTCATTAAAGTGCTAAAAAGCAAGAATTCAAAAATAAGTTAGTAAAAGAATGGAACCAAAAATCATTACCCCCTGGACCAATAGACAACATCATGAAAAGATGGAGAAAAGGCTCGAGTTGTCAATAATTTTATCTCACTTTTTAATACATACTAAACATACTTGATACTGTTGTTGTCATTGTTAGGTTCCATCAAGTCAAGTATGACTCATAGTGACCAGAGCAATAGATCCTAACCCTGCCTTATCCTGTGCCATCCTCATAACTTCTGTCATGGTTGAACCTATTGCTGCAGTTATTGTGTTAATCTATCTAGTTGAGCATCTTCCACTCTTTTCTTGACCCTCCATCATGTCAAGGATGATGTCCCTTTCCAAGGAATAACCTCTACAAATAGCATGCCCAAAGTATGTGAGATAAAGCTGTATCATCTTTGCTTTCAAGGAGGACTCTGGCCACACTTTCCCCAAGGTGGCAGTACAGAGGATAATCAATATTCTTTTCCAGCATCATAACTCAAAGACATCAGTTTTTCTCTTACTACCCTTATTCATTGCCAATCTATCCTGACTACTTGATACTAGGAGTCAAGAAATCAAAAGTGTTGCTTTGGGACAATTTGCTGTTAAAATCCTCTTTAGAGTCCTAAAGAGCAACAATGTCCATTTAAAGATTAAGATGCAACTGATCCAACCCATAGCCTTTTCAGTTATTTGCTATGCATTTGAAAGCTGGACTGGACAATGAATAAGGATGGCAGAAAAGAATAAATGCCTTTGAGTTGTGTGTTGGAGAAGGGGAAAAAATATGTCTTAGAGAAAGTGCAAACAGGGTGTTCTTTAGAGAAATTTCTTCCCACATACTTTGGGTATGTTGGGAGCAGGACAGCCCTTGGGGGAGCGCCCCAAAAAACAAACATGCTTCGAATGGTGAAGGTGAGCATAAGAGAAGAATACTCTCTACAAGATTGATCGACACAGTGACTATAACAATGGGTTCACACAGATCAGAGATGATGAGGGTGGCACAAGATAAAAGATTCAGATTCATTTTTCATAGCATCAGGATGAGTCATAGTTAACTTGACGGTACCTAAGGACAGTAATGGATGAAGCATGAAAAGTGCCATGACCACGGCTCCCTAGATCAATCTAGACCTAAGCAGTCTTCTTGAAAGGTGCTAAGCTACTCCTCATATCCAGTTAGCCTCAAAGAATGTTGAAAGACAATTATTTCACACTTAGCCCCTTGTTTAGGCCAGAACTTGCTTGCAACAAGTGTACCTACACTGTGTCCTTGCTAGACCTGGACATCCCTCTATCTAAAAAACATACATACATACATACATGAATAGATACATAGATACATAGATAGATAGATAGATAGATAGATAGATAGATAGATAGATAGATAGATGTCAATAGTTATAGAAAGGCTTCAGGCCCTTTGTTCATAGGGCCGCTATGTGTTGTGCTCAACTCAAAGGCAATCAACAACAATAACAACATATTTCTCAGCTAAAGTCCTCTAAACTCATCCATGTTGTGTAGTTTTCCATGAATTCATTGTCTTTCAATGCTGCATAATATTCCATTGGGTGAATGTACTATAGTTTCTCTATTAACTGGTTGATGGACACTTGAGCATATCTTTATGTGGTTTTTTTTGCATCTGAATATTTTATTTGGTAAAAAGCCTTTGCCTATCTTCTGCCCACTTTATAATTGGAATATTTATCTTTTGCTTGTTGTTGTTGTGTACCCTAGAGTTGAAACTGACACATAGCTGACCCTCCAACAGGTTTTCAGACACAGTTAATTGCAGAGGAGGAGATTTTTCATCCTTCTCCCATGGGATCTGCTGGTGGCCTTGAACCACATTCTGTCAGGATTGCAGCACAGCTTCTTGGCTCTAGTTTTCCATAAATTTTAGATTCAAGATGCTTACCAGATGTGATAAAGCCAAATTGTCTTTCCCTAGTCTATAGGCACTTTTCACTCTTCTTGAGACATTTTTTTATGCATTTAAGGATTTCATTTTCAGGAAGTCTGACTCATTTATGTTATCCCATCTTGGTTGTGCACTTATAGCTATAGTTAATAGACTATTTATGCCATAGATTAAGGCTCTGTAATTTGTTTCTATTTTTCCTCTGATGATATGATTTGAAGGGTGGAGCTTGTTTCCATTTTCTGCAGATAGTTATCTAATTTTGTCAGCACCATTTGTTAGAAGTATGTGTTTTATCTCCTTGTCAAAGATCATTTGACCATCAACATTGTCATCTTGGTTCAAAACCCAAATAAGCAATGGTGATTTCTTGAGTTATCAACTATTACCTTGGATAAGTCTCTGACGCTGTGCCAATACCATGTTATTTTTATTATTATGGCTATGTAGTAGATTTTTAAATAAAGACGTGTAAGGCCTCTTACTTGACTTTGCTTTTTCAATACAGCTTTTCTATGATTACTTTGCTGAATCACCCAATCTGATTTTGTCTAAGCATTTTAAAACGCAAATTTCCCACTCTCAATTCTGTCTCCCACACCCCAAGGTTAGTTCACTTCAATGAGCTTTTAGGACCTTGGGCACCTAAACGGGTTCCTCATCTTGTTACCACTGTACCTTAATTCACCAGCTATCATCTCTTCCACTCTATTGTCAGCTTCCTAACAGTCTTTATCTGGCCAAATGACTATTACCTTAGTTGTAGTCTTTACCCAAACCAGTATCTTCACCATGCAAACAGCGCTACATTCACAGACATTACTCTTGATAAAATTGATTGTACCTGCTCTCTCAGCTTGCTTATTTTCCACTCATTGTCAAGTTTTCCAAAGCCTGACATCTGTATGTAGCCTTCCACAGAATATTCTAAGGTTTTAGAGTACACCACATTACATCTTACTTGTCATCTGATAACTTTCTACCCTTTTATTTCTGTGACCACACACTTAGTTTTTCTGATAACTCTTTGGCAGCTATTTCCCAGTATCCACTGGAAGCATCTCTTTCACTAACTGTGTTCTCTGCTATCCAAAACTTGCCTTTTCTCTTTTCACTATGAACTAATGAAAGAACTGTGGGACACAGGGAAAGAGCTTGTCCCAATTCTTTATAACTTCTCCCAAAATGGCATATTAAAATGTTGTTGTTGTTGTTGTTGTTGTTATGTGCCGTCGAGTCATTTGCGACTCATAGCGACCCTATGTGCAACAGCCCTAAACCATGCTCTATCCTGTGACAATCTCATTGCCTCTGACACACCCATCCCGAGTACCCCAGTCACTGAATCAATCCACCTCATAGAGGGTCTTCCCCTCCTGTGCTGTCGCTCTACTC
>NW_006399809.1:12317905-12328864 GCF_000299155.1 Elephantulus edwardii | reverse complement strand
CTGACAGCTTGTCAGAGAGAATTTTTTTTCTTTTTCTGTGTCCAGTGTCTCTTAAGTTTACTTGTACTGTCTCCAAAGGGATGGTGATGTGTCCTGTAGAACTCCGCCTTGGGGCTTGTTACCTGGAGGCGTGTGAGAAGCTATTGTGTGAGTCCTCTGCGTTGCCTGGTGAGGCTCTTAAATTTTCAAAAGCAGCATATTTATTTGGCCATGCAGACAAAGTAGGAAACAGTTGATGCTGACTGAGTACACAGCTCAAAGTATCATTCTTGATCCTATAACTACACATTCCATGGGCTCCTACCTATGTTGTAGGGGATAATTAGGGGTGAGTCCAATGATATTAATGATGGTTTGACCCAGAGATTCTCTTGAGACTGAACTTGCCCTGGTACTTATTTAAAAAGGAAGTTATAGAGATTAGTTGGACCTCTGACTTCTCTCACTGTACAGATGCCACAGTAATCCCACCTAGTGATTGGCCCAAGAGCTGTATCTTGCTTTATGCAATTAGTTTAGTCACACTTAAATCTCAAAGAAGCTGTGGGCAAGCTGGGACTAGCCATTTTGTTCTTTTCACATCTCGTCATCCCACTTTTAATTTTCACATAGACTTCTGCGTTTTCTCCTACCTTCATCTCCTAGACTGACAGAAATACAATGTTTTTGTTGTTGTTAAGTGCTGTCTAGTTGAGTTAACTCATAGCAACTCTTTGAATAAAAAAATCTGAACACTGTTTTATCCTTTGCCATCCTCACACTCCCAAACACACAAGAGCCCATTGGAGCAGTCACCACATCAATCCACCTGGATGAGGGTCTTCCTCTCCTTTGCCGACCCTCTATCTTTCCAAGCATCACATCCTTCTCCAAGGAATAGCACCTCCTAACAATATACCCAAATTATGTGAGGCTAAGCCTCATCATTCTCACCTCCAAAAAGCACTCTGGCTGCACCCTCTCCAAGACACATCTATATTTTTTCTTGTCCATCCACTGGATGTTCAGTGCTCTTCCCCAACAACACAGCTCAAAGGTACCGATTTTTTTTCTGTCATCCTTTTTCATTGTCCAGCTCTCAGATGCACAGCAAGTGATTGGAAAGACTATGGCCTGAATCAGATGCACCTTAGTCCTCAAACTGACATTAGACCTCAATAATTTGGAAAGGTCCCTAACTGTAGATTTTCCCAGTGCAACGTGTCTCCTTATTTCCTGATTGTGGATCCAAGCAAGATGAAGTTGGTTACAGTTTCATTCTCCTCTCCATCCATCATGACACTGCCTATTGGTTCAGTGGTAAGAATCTTTTTTCATCTTGACACTGAGAATCAATCCATCCTGAAGACTGCATTCCTTGATCTTCTGTAACAAGTGCTTAATATTTGCAGTCAAAACTAGGCCAGAGGTGATTGAGACTGAAGAAAATGAAAATTAACCTACAGGAACAAAGATCGTATCTTGGTTAATTAATTCCATCTGAATTTCAAGATCATCTTAAGAAGAGGTTTGAGGCGTTAAACATCAGTGATCAAAGAATAGATGAGTTGTGGGATGACATCAAGGATATCATCCATGAAGAAAGCAAAAGGTCATTACAAAAACAGAGGAGAAATTAAAAACATAAATGGGTATCAAAAGAGACTCTAAAGACTGAAATGGAGTGTTGAAAAGACAAAACAAAAGGAAAACATGTTGAAGTAAAAGAGCTTAACAGAAGATTTCAAACGGTAGATAGGGAGGACAAAGCAAAGTATTATATTGGAATGTGCAGAGAGTTGGTATTGAGAATAAAAAGGGAAGAACTAGCTCTGAATTTCTCAAGCTGAGAGAACTGAAAAACAAATTTAAGCCTGTGTCAAAGTATTGAAATATGCTATGGGCAATATGTTGAATGACCCAGAAAGAATGAAAAGAATTTGGAGGGAATACACAGAATCACTGTAAACTGATAGGACTTTTTAGAATGATGTATGAAAAACACAGCTCCTGTATTCCTGGGTTCAGAACTCTCATCTGCAATGTCATTTTCAGCTGGACAATGGCTAAGGATGACAAGAAAAATCAATGCCTTTGAGTTATAGTGCTGAAGAAGAGTCTTGAACATACTGTGGACCACCAAGAAAATAAATAGGTCTGTCTTGAAGAGGGTAAAACAAAGTTTCTCCTTGGAAGCTAGGATTTTGAATCTCTGTCTCACATACTTTAGGCATGTGGCCAGGAAGGACTGGGGACTGGTCCTTAGAGAAGGACATCAGTCTCAGAAGGGTAGAGGGACATCAGAGGAGAGAAGAAGACAACTCAGATAAGATGGATTGACACAATATAGTACTAAGGCAACAGGGATAGGTGTGTCAGAGTCAGTGAGACTGGCTCCAGCTGTTGTACATAGGGTTGTTATGAGTTGCAGGTGACTTGACAACACATAACCACAAGAACAAACAAGAATTAGTGGTAAGGAGTTGTATTGCCAGCTCGAAGGCCCATGGTTCAACTTCATCAGTTTCTCTCTGGGTGAAAGATGAACAGTCTCCTCCTGTGTGATTAACTGCCTATAAAAACCACTGGAGTGAGTCAGCTCCAACTCTAGGAAACATGACAACAATAACAAGCAAGAACTAAGCATGTATGGACAATCTATGTTAGTACTTGCTGTAACATGAATGGTCACATTGTATCATATCCAGCCCCTAATAATAGTCCTGTATAATCAGAGTTGAATTAGGGGACAGTCTTGTGTCTTAATCTAGCCACAACACATGTACTATGAAATAGAGATGTTAAGAAGTCTTACAAGATAGTGAGTTAAACACAAATATTTTTAAAATTTTTTACCTTCTGGAGCCTTAAGTGTTTTGAATTTCTCTTTTTCTATGACTATTTTTAGCAAATCCATGCACTTCAGCAGCTTTTGCATAAGTATATGGTTAAAGGAGATATATGAGACAAGAAGAGAACCAAGGGCGGCCCAGGGTACAGAGTGAGCAGCGAAGAGTATAGGAAGAGAATGAGTTCAGAGATCAGAAGTGATTTAGAGAAGGAAAGCTTCAGGGGAAGGTGACACAAGGGTGGAAGACTTTTGTGCTACTAGGCATTATTATCTCAAGGTTTCCTTAAACTTCCAGGACTGACCAATTCTTGAACTCCTAACCATCTCATCTTTGCTCCTCCTCAATAGAAGAAAAGCTTTACTTTAGTCTCATTTCTTTGCTAGGATTCTAGGTACAATTTTGTTTTACAGATAACATCACTGCTTTAATAAAGAAAGTCAAACCGCAATCCTTAAAGTCAAACAGTGTGCCTTAAAATAAAGTTAAACAACATATTTAAAATGTAGATGGTTGGCCTCTACCCTAGAGATTCTGATCAAGAAGTGAGAAGTAGGGCCTTGAATCTTACATGTAGCTTCCAAGTCCATGCTAAGCGGTGCTGTCCTGAATGGTGGCTTATTTTCTATTTGCTCTAAAAATGTTGGAATTCACACTTTGCATAAGTTATCATTCATTCATTTGCTTTTAATTTTTACATTTTTAAAGACAAATAACTATTTTTCTAATTATTCTATAAAAAATTCAATAATATGTGTGCTCGTGAAGGTCATAGTCAAAAGAAACTAATAACTTTGTCTAAAAGTAATATAAAAAATGATAAAGGTATCTTGTTACAAAGAGTACCCTTCGCCTTCTGTTTAATGTTTTGAAGGAATTGCTATTGAATGTCCATAATAAATCTTTTTTAGTATTTAAATATGGATCTTGGAAACATACCTTGAAAAGACTGCCAAGAAAACAAGATAGGTAGCAATAGGGCATGTACTATTTGTAAAAGTTTTTAAAAAGATTCCATAGATACATTCTGCAGAACTAGAGTGTTTCAGATTGGAAAAGGCCGTCAATGTCACTTCTCCCTTCTTTTGGAACCTGAGAAAGGAGGCTGCATCTGCTTAGTGAATACCACCAGGACTTCCAGGTTTCATGCATCCTGAAACTTGTTGTTATGTGCCTTCGAGTTGGCTGTAACCCTATGTACAACAGCTGTGAATCCTGCCCTGTCCTAAGCCAGTCTCCCTGACTCCTGTACCCCCATTGCCCTAGCTACTGTATCAATCCATTTCATGCTGGGTCTTTCTCTCCTGCACTCTCCCTTTGCCCTTCTGAGAATGATGTCCTTCTCCAAGGATAGGTCTCTCCCGGCCACATGCCCTGAGTATGTAAGATGGAGCTTCAAAATCCTAGCCTCCAAAGAGAAACTTGGTTTCATCCTCTCCAAGACAGACCGATTTGTTTTCTTTTCTTGGTGGTCCAGCACCAGAGTTCAAAGGCATCAATTTTTCTACAATCATCCTTGGTAATTGTCTGGCTCTCTGATGCATACCAAGTAATTGTGAAGACCATGGACTGGATCAGGTGCATCTTAGTCTCTAGACTGACATCTTTTCTTTTCAGTACTCTGGAGCGGTTCCTGACAGCAGATTTGCCTAATTGTTCCACCATGTCCTTGACCAGAGGAATGAGACTGGGAGGGGATTTTATAAGCTCCCCAAGTGATTCTGTGACATAGGGAAGTTGAGTCTCATAGTTGTAGAGAGAGAGAGGAAATGACCTCTTCTTCATCGTTGAAAATAGTTTTTGTTCTGTTTTTTAACATTATACTATTCTTTACAAAGACAGGAGTTATAAAATGTGTTCAAATTGTGGTGTAGGCCTAGAACATTGGCTGTGTCAATACTGGGCTGCTAAAAGAAGAAACATGTCCGTGTTAGAAGATATATAAACAGAATGCTTTTTAGAAGTGAGGGTTAGGTGACTGGATCACTTTAAACATGCCATCAGGGAAAAGCAATTGCTAAAAAAGGACATCCTGTTTTGTAATTTAAAGGATTAGAGAAAACCTCTTAATTTTTTTTTCTTGTGGTAGTTGGCTTTATATGTATTTTATATTAACACATTAGCCACAGAAATAGATTCAAAATGATCATGAAAATGATCCAGAACTGGGCAGTATCTAATTCTGTTACCACATGTCTGAGCTGATGGAAGAATAACTAAAAACAATACATGCACAATACTAATATTGTAGAAATTGATGAGGCCATGACTTAAATCTTTCTTTGTACTGTGATTTCCTTTTGGGCTTATTTTTCCCAAGTGAAACTTGTTAACTAAATTTTTTTCTTAAAATAAAGATTTTTTTTCCAATAAAAAAATGATCTGAAAGGGGTGGGGGGAGATGATGTAAGAAAAGAATGTAGTATGTCACTCGTTGCAAGCCAAAACTCTGAAGTTTTGAGTTTCACACATCTAAAACACACCTTTGTCTTAGATCTGTTTGAAATCTACATATTAGTTTGTGAGTTTCTCTCTTCTAACTCCTCCAACACTTAGATCAGATTTAAAATACTTATTTAATACATAGTGCACAGCCACTCTCCAGTGTTGGTCGGAAAAATAAGTTTGGAACTTCAACTTGTGATACCAGGGATGTGCCTTACAGACAGTTGCTCCTCCTTGTTACCTCGTTCCTGTTGGTGACAGTGCTAGCAACTTGAGCAAGATTTCCCTTCATTACCGCCCCTGGACTGGAAGGAACTGAAAGAGCCAGAAAATGATGGATTTCGGGAAAGAGCAATGAATCAAGATGCAAGTATGAGGAGCCAGTGAAGAAAGCCATGAAATTCTTTGGAGAAAAGTTCCTTGTGCCAAATCTCATTTTTCCTGAAGTTACTCATGCACAAGACACATTGCAGGAGCCAGCCCAGCCAACAAAGAGGCCAAGGGAACTTTAAGTACTCTGAAAACAAAAGAAATTCAGACTTAACATGGCCTCTGTATTAATGCACAAGCATGATTCAGTACAGTATCCAAGCATTTGTTCTTTATATTCAACAATAAGATAACTGGTAGAACTCTGTGTAAACCCCTGAGAAAAGAAGGGGACCTAAACAATCTCACATAGCAAACAGTAGTAACTCCTACTAAACTACTAGGTTCATTAATGTACTATGTACATTGTTGTTGATTGGTATCGAGTCGAACACAACTCATACATCCTATGAACAAAAGACCTGAGTCCTTTCTATAACTATCATCATTTCTACAAGTTCATAGAGTTTCCAGAGGCATGTGTTAGGAAGTAGATGCCATTCCTGCTTCCAAATCTGTCTTAAAATGGGAGCTCCACTAAACACTGTCCACCATAGGCGGCCGTTATGGCTTTTGACACCCCAATAGCACACAGTTCAGCATCACAGCAAACCCAGATTACCTCAGTACAGAAAAGTAACATAAGAGTGCTGTATGACTTAGAAGAATGTTCTTCCAAAATATAATATATATTTAAAACATAACTTATTTTTATTGTTTCTTAAAATAAACACAATAGAATAAGCAGCATTTCATTGAATTATACATGTACAATTCAGGAGCATTGACTACATTCTTTAAAATGTGCAACCAAGCCCACTTTTTCCGAGTTGTTCTTTTAAATTTATATATTAAAGGTAAGTCATTTGCTGACTTCAGAAATATTATTTGCAATGAACAACGACTTAACTATATTGACAGCCCTTTGCAGCACCCCAAAGTATTGTGACATTGTGAGTTCTGGGAACCACTGCCTCAGAAAACAGACCAGAAGGAAAGATATTTATGTAACTGGGGAGGAAAAGAAAATGGAAAGATGCATGAATGTGGGCATCAACAGTATGTGTCAAATCATCCTGCTTATATATCCTTCTTGGAAAACTGGGCAAGAGCAGCAACTCACAGAGAAGCACATTGCTGTGTAGCATTTGGATGGGCAAATATAAGTCCAGAGCATCCCCTGCTCACTAGGACTGCAAGCAGAAACAGATTATCCAGTAAGGCAAGCATATGTTTAGGGCATCAACACAAACAGGGGTACAAGTTTTTCAAAGCAAAGATCCACACATGCCAAGCAGATAGGACTTAAGAAAAGCAACTGCAGTGGAAATGAACTAGTAGGACACTAAATAAAATTGATACCAGCCCTATGAGGAGAAATGTGACATCAGGATTGGAGAAATATTCATCAACAATTTGCATTATGCAGATAACGCAACCCTGCTTGCTGAAACTGAGGAGGACCTGAAGCTCTTGCTGCAGAAGGTCAAGGACTGCAGCCTTCAATATGAATTGAAGCTCAATATCAAGAAAACAAAGATTCTCACGGCCAGGCCAATTGAAAGCATTGTGATAGATGGTGAAGAGATTGAGATTGTACACAACTTTAGTTTGCTTGACTCCACAATCAACACTCTTGGCACCAGCAACCAGGAAATTAAAAGATGTGTTGGGAAAGTCTGCTGCTAGGTACCTTTCCAAAGTACTGAAGAGCAACAATGTCAGTCTGAAGACTAAGGTGCTCCTGATATAGACCAGGGTCTTTGCAATCACTTGCTATGCATCAGAGAGCTGGACAATGACTAGGGATGATAAAAGGAGAATTGATGCCTTTGATATGAGGTGTTGGAGAAGAATATTGAATTTACCATGGACTGCTAAGAGAACAAACAGGTTCGTCCTGGAGAGGGATGAACCAGGCTGCTCCTTGGAGACAAGGATTCTGAAGCTTCGTCTGACATACCTTGGACATGTTGCAAGGAGGCACTAGTCCTTGGAGAGAGACATCATGATTGGGAGTGTGGAAGGACAGTGCAGAAGAGAAAGACCCTCAATGAGATGGATTGATTCAGTGGCTGGGGTAATGGGGGTAGGTGTGTCAGAGACAATAAGATTGGTACAGGATGGAACAGGGTTTAGGGCTGTTGTGCATAGGGATACTATGAGTCTCAGACAACTTGACAGCATATAACAACAACAACAACCAGCTGAAGTACTTGAGAATGTATTGGCTGTAAAGAAAGTTTATGTAGGTCCTGAGGGTTCCATACACAAAGTTGTTTAACTATGAGGCCCTAACCATGTCAACACTGCTCCTTTCCTGCGTAATTGAATCTCATCTTGGTGGGCCTCTTGGGAGTATACTGTTTCTTTCTAATAAACAAGAAGTGGAGGTAAGCTATGGATTCTTACTTCATTTACCTACTGTGCAACTTAATCCAATGTTAATGGTTCCTTGAGAAGGATAACTGGTCTCTTACCTGTTTTGAGAAAACACTTTGTACCTCTGGGTCTGCTAATCCCATAAGTTCAGCCGGTAGGGCCAGCAATGCTCTTTTCCATGCTGTGAGCATAGAGGAATATTTTTGTATACATCCTAGTAAACATCAGAAGGGACATGTAGTCCCAAATGACATGTAAAGGGATTTGTACAAGTCCACCACTGCCTTGAATCCAGTCAAGTTAATTTTCAGCTGTACAGTTTGTCTCACATACTTAGGGCATGCAGTCAGAAAGAACAAGTCCTTAAAAACAGTACAGCATGTTGGGAAAAGTGGAGGGTCATTTAATCTTTTGTTCATGGGTCATCATCAGTCATACTTGATTCAGCAATGTAACATTTATACACAGAGTTATGCCCTACATTTTGTAGACTATAATAAGTTTAAGTTTAAAATGTTTTTGACATGCATGCAGATTCAATATAACCTATAAATAATGCAATACTAATATGGGTAATAATTTATAATATTAAAGCAGATGTAAAAAATGCTAGAATTATTAATATTTATCTAACTTAAAAGTTTTCATTTATTTATCAACTGAGTTTCATTTGTCATTGTTTCTTTCACAGGACAGTGTAATATTACTCTATGTATACTGGTAATATGTAAGTGAAAATTGGACAGCAAATATAGAAGGCTAGAAAATAATTGATGCTTTGAAATTAAGGTGCTGGCAAAGAACACTGAATACACTATGGACTGCCAGAAGAACAAACACTATCTCTTCGGTGAAGTGTATCTAGAATGTTCCTCATAAATAAGCACAGAAAGACTTCATCCCATGTACTTTGTTGTTGTTCAGTCTCATATACCTTTGAACATGTTGTCTGGAGTCCTTGGAGAAAGACCTCATGTTTGGTAAAATGGAAAAGGGAAACCCTCAGCAAGATGGTTTGACACAGTGATTGCCACAGGGGCTCAAGTCTGGCGAGGATTGGAAGGATGCAGACTGAATACATACTGACTAGAGAGCACCTAACCACATGCCATCAAAATAGCTGTTAGGCACATTAAGAGAATGCAGAATTCAGCATTTATTTGTTGTGGAAAATGTTTCTGTTTTGTAACAGTGAATGTGTTTCTAAATTCATCTTCCAATAAAGCAGTAACAAAAAGCTTTTATGAAAACATTCCATGTCTATTTTACCAGAGTATTTACATTAAGAATCTCTGTGTAAGAAAATAAATGAATATTTAAATAATAAAAATTGTGTAAAAGTATTTTCTTTTCATTTCTATTCAGACTGTCTTTTAAAAAATTTGTAGTTTTATGCTTTGCAAAACGAATTTGCTCATCAAGAATTAGTACTATTGTTACATTAGTTGTGTATGTATCTCCAACATAGGAATGGAACAAATCTACAAAGAAATTAAAGCTACCCTTCACAAATTTTTTAAATTATAAAAATTATACACCTACTCTTCAGTTAGGACTATCTCATTATTTGATAATTCATTTTTAAGACAATGGTAAAAAAAGTCTATTATCTGACTATTTTGCACATTAACAAATAGCTAGTATGGGAGACAAGAGGATTACTGACTATAATGGTTGAGGATATGTGTCGGCTTGGTTGGGCAACGATTTAAGGGATTTGTTATTATGAAATAATGTAATTTGTCAGCTATGTAATGATGTAGTCATCCTCTTATGTGAACCAATGTGGTTATCCTCCATTTCCTTTTTCTCTGATTTTCAGTTCATCCTCCATTTATGTATGATGCCAGTTTAACATGAGAATCTAGATTTTGAAACCTAACCATGTCCCTAAATGACCAGGAGGGGTGATTTTTTTTTCCCACTATGAAAAAATCAGGTATTACTTCACATCCAGTTCTCCCTCTTTAACCACATAAAGACAGGCCAGCACCACTATAATTTACATGACTTGTATCTGGTCTTGTCCTGCTCCAAGTAATCCAAAGCATGTCTTCTGCTTGAAAATGCCTTTATATGTGTATCATGTTCTTTACAATCACTCTTGCCTTCATCAAATATCCGTAGTAGTTCAAGGAAGTGAGAAGAGGTCACATCAAAGGGCAAAAAGTGAATATACAAATTTTCAAGTAATATTTCAGTATGAAAAACATTTATGGAAATCTGCAAAGGGCTTGCCAACAAATACCAGACAATAGACTAAGGAAAATATTTCTAACTACCTTGTGAATACTGTTACTTTTAACTCTCTCAGATGTGAACAAAAAGACTCACCCATTATTGCTGTGAAGTAGGAACCAACTCAGAGCTGGCCTTTCAGTGAATTTTCAGAGGCTATATATATCCCATAAGACAAGAGGCTGTATATCACATAAGACAAGCCTGCCCATCTTTCTCCCACAATGTATCCAAACCGCCAGAGGGATACCACCTTTGGCTTAGCAAGGCAACTCCTTACAGACTACACTGTAAGAGCTCACTTGCTTCACTGGAACAAAACTACATGTTCCAAATCAATTTAAATATTTAACATGAAAATTCAAGTGAAAGTTTTAGTTTTTAAATTTTATCTAATTAGAGTTATTCTACTTTATTTGCTATGATGTTGTTGTTGTTGTTATGTGCCGTCGAGTGGTTTGCGACTTGTAGCAACCCTTATGTACAACAGCCCTAAACCCCGCTCTATCCTGTGCCGACTGCATTGCCTCTGACTCACCCATCCCGAGTACCCCAGTCACTGAATCAATCCACCTCATAGAGGGTCTTCCCCTCCTGCTCTGTCCCTCTACTCTACCCAGCATGATGTCCCTCTCCAAAGACCTGTCTCTCCTTGCAGCATGTCCAAAGTATGTCAGACAAAGCCCCAGAATCTTTG
>NW_006399809.1:12315582-12317575 GCF_000299155.1 Elephantulus edwardii | reverse complement strand
TGCTGCCAATTGGTCCAGTGGTGAGAATCAACCTATTTGCTATGGTAGAAAAAAATTTAGACAGTGATCTAATTTTATCACTAGGTACAATCACAACTAAATGCAACACAAAATGGAGGCTGGCAGAAGGAGAAAAAAAAATATTTGTGAACCCCTAAAAAGGATCCTTCATTCCACTTTGCTTGCTGAAAGTGAGGAAGACTTGAAGCACTTGTGGCAAAGGATCAAAGAGTACATCCTTCAATATGGATTGCATATCTTATGCTGAGTGAACTAACTCAGTCCCATAAGGACAAATATTATATGAAACCATTATTATAGGAATAGAAAGATAACTAGTAAAACATATTTGAGGATCCAAGGGGAAGAGGAGGGGCAAAGCAGAAGGACAGGCTGGGGGAAATCATAGGGTTGCACAATTTGATGGATGGAGGGAAGGATGGGCAAAGGAAATGGGAAATATCAGGCAGACAGGATGATGGTGGGCACAGTTCAATACTGACTAATTTTATAAAATATAATGAATCGAGATGATTGTACGAAACACATTTTGAATGAAGGATAGTGTGAAGCACAATGTGTATGAACTCTGTAAGCAAACCAATGTAAAAGAAAGATTAAAATGAATATGGGTTGTATCACAATATCAGAAAAACAAAACTTCTTACCGCTGAACAATAGGCAACATCATGATAGATGGAGAAAATATTGACACTGTCAACAAAGTCATCTTAGTTGGATCCACAATCAACAAGCTTTGTACTAGCATTCAGGAATTCAGGATATGTATTGCACTGGGAAAGTGTGCAGTGAGGGACCTCTCCAAATCATTGAAGATGAAGGATATCAGTTTGAGAACTAATGTGTATCTGATTCAGGCTATGGTCTTTTCAATCACTTGTTATGCATCTGAGAACTGGACAACAAATAATGATGACAGAAGAAGAATTGAGGTCATTGTGCTCTTGTGTTGGAGAAGAGTATTGAACTTTCTTTGGATTGCCAAAAGACCAAACAAATATGTCTTGGAGAGAGAGCAGCCAGAGTGCTCTTTGGAGGCAAAAATGATAGAGCTTCATCTCACATACCTCAGTCATGTTGATAGGAAGGACTATTCCTTGGAGAGGGACATTATGTTCAGAAAGGCAGAGGCTCAGCGAAGGAGAGGAAGATCCTCAACCAGGTGGATTGACACTGGGTTTGCTGCAATGGGCTCCAGTGTCAGGAAGTGTGAGGATGGCACAGGATAGGACAAGGTTCAGATGTGTTGTTTATAGAGTCGCAACTGGTCATACTTGACTTGATGGCACCTAAAAGCAACAACAACAACAACAAAGAGAATTCTACATGGTTTAACATCAGGAAGGATGTGCATCAGATTTGTATCATTTTTTCCATATTCAGTCTGTATGCTTAGCAAAATAGAGCTCAGTTGTCCTACTGGACAGAAAGTGATGCTACCAAGACAAAGGTGGGTGACTTTAATCCATGGCCCTCAGGCCTGTTTTTAATTGTTTTTGTCAAAAATTCTTTTAGTTCCTATAGCCCTGGTGTGTCCACTTGCCGTACAGAGGTCATTTGTGGTTGCTGTGAAGCTGAACGCTGTGATACTGATATGTCAAATGTGATAATGGTTATCCATAGTGTACAATGTTTGTTGGAGTTCCCCTATTAAAACAAGCTTGGAAGCAGAAGTGGCGTCCACTTCCGAAATAGCCTGCCTCCAGAAACCTTATGAACCTGGAGAAAGGGTAAAAGTCACACAAATGTTGAAGACTTTCATTCCTAGGGTAGATAAAAGCCGCCTATGACTCAATGGCACTTAACAACAATGCTTAGCAAATAATTTGTGAAACCAGATTCATTGAATAGGATTATGGTATCAGGATTGAAGGAAGACTCATTAACAACCTGCATTATGCTGATAACACAACTTGCTTGCTGAAAGTGAGATGGATATGAAACACTTGCTGCACAACATCAAGGACTATAG
>NW_006399809.1:12313370-12314762 GCF_000299155.1 Elephantulus edwardii | reverse complement strand
CCATAATAGCTTGCCTCTGGAAAACCTATGAACCTGGAGAGAGGATGGAAGGCACCCAAGCGTCGAGGACTCTCCTTCATAGGGTCGTTATGAGTCACCTGTGACTTGACAGCACTTAACAACAACAACAACAACAACAACAATTATTGTACTAGGGACCTCTGGTGGCCTAGTGGCAAGAAACTGTTCTGCAGTCCTGACGGTATGTGGTTCAAGGTGATTAGCTGTTCCACAGAAGAAGGATGGGCAATCTCATCTCATGCAATTAATTGCCTCTGAAAACCTGCTGAAGGGTCAGCTATAGATTGATTCTGACTCTACAGCACACAACAATAACAATCATTATAATTCTACCATTAGAACATGAATAATAAGAACAATAAAAATATAACACATTTAATCTATATTCTGCATCCATTTCTATGTTGTTGTTAGTTTTTAGTGCTGTCAAGTAGAGTACGACTCATAGCAACCTTATGAACAACAGACCTGAACCCTGTCCTATCTTATGCCATCCTCATCATCTCTGACACGCTTGAGCCCATTACTGCAGTCACTTTGTCGATCCATCTCATTTGGGGTCTCTCTTTTCCAGAGCCTCTGCTTTTCAGAGTATGATATCCCTATCCAAGGATTAGCCTCTCCTGATAACATGCTCAAAGTATGAGAGATTACACTCCACAATCTTTGCCTAGAAGGAGTACTTTGGCTGCAGTTTGGCTCTTTGGCAGTCCATGGGATATACACTACTCTCCCTCAACACCACAAGTCAAAAGCATTAATTATTCTTCTGCCATACTTATTAATCATCCAGCTCTCAGACATGTAAAACCTGATTGAAAAGACCATGACTTGAATCAGGCACAATTTTATCTCCAAACTGACACCATTGCTTTTCAGTATTCAGGAGAAGCCCATGACAGCAGACTTGCCCAATCAATACTCTCCTGAAATCCTGACTGCTGGTACCAAGGATGTTGATTGTTGATTCAAGGAAAATTAAATCATTGACAATTTCAAGCTTTCCTCCATTTCTTACGATGTTACCTACGGCCCAGTGGTAAGGACCTTTGTTTTCTTGATGGTGGCATGCAATCCTTACTGATAGATGTAGTCTCTGATATTCTACATCAAGCATTTCATATCCTCTTCACTTTCTACAAGCAAGGTTGTGTCATCTGCATAATGCAGGTTGTTGATGGCTATTTCTCCAATCCCAATACCACATTCTTGTTCATATAGTCCAACTTCTTAAAAGATTTGCTAAGCACACCAACTGATTAGATACAGAAAATGGACACAACCCTGACACACATTAAATTAGGCAATGTTTTTTTGTTCTGTTCAGAGAATTACTTCTTGGTCTAGGTCTAAGTTTCACATGAGCACTAT
>NW_006399809.1:12310841-12312360 GCF_000299155.1 Elephantulus edwardii | reverse complement strand
AGAAAGGCCTGGTATTCCATTTCTGGAACTTAGCTAATGAAAAATCTTATTAATTGCCACCAAACAGTCATCATCTTGATGAACAGACACAATAGTCACAACGAAGAACAAGCAACACTTCCTTCTATCATTCACATGGCCACCATGAATCAGACTCAAGTTACCGTTGGTTCTTGACCATATTCTAATTCCTGAAATGCTTCCGTATCAACCAATTCTTTTTTATACAGTGATTCTATATGTCCTCCATCTTCTTTTGATGCTTCATGAATCATTCAAGATTTTGGCTTTGAAATCCTTCAGTTTGCAGCTTGAGGCTTTAATTTCTTTTAAAGTTCTTTCAGCTTGAGAAATGCCATGTGTGTTCTTCCTTTTTGGTGTTTTAACTCCTTCTGCCTATTGCCCATTTTGTTGTAATAATACTTTGCTTTGTCTTCCCTAGCTTCTCTTTGAAATTGTCTGTTCATCTCTCTTACTTAAGCATTTCCTTCCTTAGCTTTGGCCTCTTGAAATTCTAGTGAAATTTTCAAAGTCTTTTCTTTTTATTATTATTATTATTAAATTTTATTAGTTTTAATGAACATTTACAGGGATTTTGGGTTTTCATTCCTTCATTTTTGCACTGTTCAAAGCCTTTGCTGACATCCATTTTGGTTTTTTCTTTCTCTCTGTTTGCCTTCTTCTTCTTCTTTTTTTTTTCTTGTTTGCCTTTTCCATGGATCATATCTTTGATATCATCCCACAGCTCATTTGGTCTTCAGTCATTAGTGTTCAATGGGTCAAGTCTTTTCTTAGGATGGTTTTTAAATTCAGATGAAATATATTGAAGGTTGTGTTTGTATTCTTGTACATTTGTTTTCATTTTCTTCAACTTCAATTTGAACTTCCACATGAGTAATTTATGGTCTGTTCGACAGTCAGCCACAAGCTTTGTTTTGACTGCTGATACTGAGCTACTCTAACAATTCTTTCCACAGATGTAGACAATATGATTCATGGATAGACCATCAGGTGAGGGTCAAATATCACTGATACAAAAGAAAACAGTTCAAATAACATAGATTATGTGCTGTTGTTGATTGCTGTCGAGTCAAGCACGATTTGTAGCGACCCTATGAACAAAAGGCTGACGCTTTTCTATAACTATCATTGTTTATCAAAGTACATAGAGTTTCCAGAGGCATCTTGCTTAGGCAGTAGATGCCACTAGTTTTGGCTTATTGATGAACTGAAAACACAAATATTTAAGAATGTCAGTATTGGAAAGCTGTTTTACAATAATTGTTGCTGACATTATAATAATTATTGAACATAGACTAAATTTTCAAGGAAGAAAGTGGAGGTGTTTGGTACCCACAAATTGAAAATACTGGGCTTTCCCTAAACTTGTTCAGTTTGTTTCATTTTTATCAGGTTTGATCTGAAAATATAGCAGTATCTAAAACAACATGTAGAGTTAATAAAAAAGGAATTGGCAGACACAGAATTTAATGAAACAACATATGAGAAAGAACCTATG
>NW_006399809.1:12269505-12306176 GCF_000299155.1 Elephantulus edwardii | reverse complement strand
TTACATTTAAAGGCATGCGTATTTCACTACCAGCCATTCACAGACTATTTACATAATTGAAGGAAGATTTCAAAAACACATCTAAGCCAACAATGCCAAGTCCTGCTTATCAAGTGGCTCACTGTCTCAGAAGCTTTACTCTTAGTTGGCTGAGTGATTAAAGTAATTGAAGAGCAATCCATTGTACTCTGCAGAGGTTGGGTTGAATTTCATCCTTGTCAGTTGCAATTTCTGATGTTTATATCAAATTTTGGGATCTAGAAAAAAAATTAGGGAGTGGGAGGAAGTAAATGAAGAAAGTGCTTCAAAAATTTTTAGTTTCTGAGATCAATTTTGTGTAACTACATGCTACACCATTGTTGTCATACTCAAATTTTGCATGAAAAGAACGGCAAAAGTGTATTAAATTTTTAAAATAGATTTTCCTGTTAAAACAATGTGTCTATACTTGGTGCAGAATGCATTAAGGCATCCAAGAAATTAGTACAGGCTTGTATCCATGACTTAAATATAAACATTTAGGGGAAAGAGTGACAATGTCATTCTTACATGAGAATTAAGTTTATAGATTCAAGACAAAATGTACCTGAGTAGGTATGTATTATTCCATTACAGAAGATAAAATACAATGCATATTTTCCAATGTTGAAATTGCTTTATGCATATTTCTAGCTTTATTGATCAGAAACTGTGCATCGTACTGTGTGTTTTCATCCAAAGAGATTCAAAAAAACCTCTCAACAATGATGGGAGAAAGACAAAATTCGTTATGCTTATTATCTATAAATATACATATTATTCAATGACTTAATTGTATGAAATATTTGAAGAATTTGTAAGAGTAAAGTATAGAAAGAAATGTTTTTCATTATATTAGAGATGAAAGATCTATCAAAAGTAATTTAAAACCATTACATTTTATTTTGTGGCTTCTCTTCATTTTATACTTAGAGCATTTAAAACAAGTATCCAAATTGAAGTGTGAATCATTAAAGCAAAATTGTTGAGAGTCAATTTTTCATTGTGTGAAATCAACAGCATTTCACATTGATGGTTGAAATAACTAAGTTCAGAGGCTCATTTTCATTCTTAGAAAGAAATATGTAGAATAAACTTTTTGTAGATGTGGTACAGGATAAAAGTTGTTGTTTTGTTGTTGTTATGTGCCGTCGACTTGCTTGGGACTCATAGTGACCCTATGTACAACAGCCCTAAACCCTACTCTATCCTGTGCCAATCTTATTGTCTCAGAAACACCTACCCCTATTACCTCAGTCACTGAATCAATCCATCTCATCGAGGGGTTTCCTCTTCTGTGCTGTCCCTCCACACTCCCAAGCATGCCACCCCTCTCCAAAGACTGGTCCCTCCTTGCAACATGTCCAAAGTACATCAGACAAAGCTTCTGAATCCTTGACTCCAAGGAGCAGCCCGGCTTCACCCTCTCTAGGACGAACCTGTTTGTTTTCCTAACAGTCCGTGGTATATTCAATACTCTTCTCCAACACCACAGCTCAAAGGCATCAATTCTCTTTCTATCATCCCTAGTCATTGTACAGCTCTCCGATGTAAAGCAAGTGATTGCAAAGACCATGGAATAAATGTAGTATAGGGTAAAAATCCTAGAACACATTATAATCTACTTTTGCTCATTCCATTGATATAGCAGTCAGTTACTAATGTTGTAGCCACATTTAAAAGGCAATTGTATTATGTACAACTGGGGCACAAATATTTAACTGCCATATCCTGTGTATGAGTAAACAAAGGAGTAACACCACAGATTAACAGTGTTTAGGGCCCTCACTTGCCTTAATCTGTCCTAGACTGCAGGACATACATCCCTGTAGTTAAATCATTTATGGCAAAAGACTAAACTGCTCTTGGTTGAGAATTTCCCCTTTGAAAGGACAAAAGTAATGTGTTTGTGGACGGAACACTTCCAGCAGAACTTTTGTGTGACTTGGGCTCTCACTTGGTCATTTTGGACCCTGGACCCTGCAGCTCAGTTATGTGATGTTGCCGGTGTCACACAAAGCTATTGTGAATGAAAGAAAGATATTATTGCCTCAGTTCAATTCAGCTAATAAATTTTAAAAAAAGTATTAATGAGCCTTTGATTAAGATGAGAGAGGGATTTTTTTTTGTTGTTGTCCTTTAAGTTTTTTTGTTGTTGCACATTTTCTTATCCCCTCTCCCTACCCACTCCACAAGGCACCCCTTGTTGTGTTTTTTTTATTTTATTTTTTATTGGTTTGCTTATAAAGTTCATATACATCATGTTTCACACTATCCTTCATTCACAATGTGTTTCACACAATCATTTTCATTCATTATATTTTATAAAATTAATCAGTGTTGAACTATGCCCACCATTGCCCTGTCTTTCCAGATCCCCACTGTATCTTTCCCATTTTCTTTACCCATCCCTCCCTCCACCCATCAAATTATGCAACCCTATGCATCTTCCCTTCCCCTTCTCACCCCTCTGCTCCTACCCTCCCCCTTGGATCCTCATACATGTTTTACTAGTTAACTTTCTATTTCTACAATAATGGTTTTATACGGTATTTATCCTTACAAGACTGAGTCAATTCACTCAGCATAAAGCTCTACAGTCCCTCCCATGATATATAGTAATTTTCGAAACCATTGCGCCTGAGAATACACCCCTTGTTATACATTTTTTCCCCCAAAAAGGCTGAAATACATGCAATGTTTATAGCCTCAATATCTTTTTCCACTTGGAAGGCTTATCTCCCTTGTCTGTGTATGGCAGTCATTTGGGTTGATTTTTAATGAGCTGCCTTACTCTCCATTTTGCTGAGTTTCCTGTTAGATTGTTTGCCTTTGTCACTAGTGCTCTTCAGATTTTGCATAGAGTACAGAGGATTTGAAAATATTTCCTGATGCTTGTTTCTTGTGCTTATAGTGTTAGGGAGATTTTGTTTTTTGTAATAACTGTTACAACTACACATATTTCTCCTTTGAGCTGCCCATGCCACTAAAAGATATTTGTCCTGAATGTTGTTCATCAAAGTTTTATTTACTATTGGCAAACTCTGGAATAGTCTAATTGCCCAAACAGAAGATGTTGTTTGAATGATTATGGTCCATCCACACACTACAGTACTGTACGTATGTTAGCAAATAAAAATCATCAGAGACATATGTGTGCTCACATATATTACTTGCAGTACTTTGGGAGATAAAAATATTCTCATTAAATATTAATTCATTATTAAGATTTGTTATTTTTTTTTCTGCATCATAGCTAGTATGCCTCTGTCAACACTGAGCCAAATACTTCTTTCCTTTCAAGAACTTAAAATGGTTATTGTTATGTGTTATCAAGTTGAGTACTATTCACAACGACCCTATGAACTACAGACCTGAACCCATGTTTGAGTAGTACTTCTGATCACACAATTTTATATTCTTGTCAAAACTTAAACTGTGTGTTGGGAAACTGGATTACTTTTTTTTTTTTTAAGTCAGATGCAAAGAAGATCTGAATTTTTTGAGATAGAAATGCTCTTATGTTACAAACAGGAATGTACGATGGTATAGCTGACATGAAGGGAAGTATTTAAAGATGGGGGGGGGTGAGCCAAAGAGAGGAAAACCCACAATGAAATGAACTGACCCAGTGACTGCAGCAATGAACACAGGGATATTCTTTTGATTCTCCCTACAAAAGAATAACTTTGATTTCTTGATTTTCACAATCTTCTCTCAATAACCCAACCCTAGATCATTTTCTTTTTCTATGATTATTGTTGTTGTTGTGTACCTTTGAGGTGGAACCAACCCATAGCCGATGCTCCAGTGGGTTTGCAGAGGCAGTAAATCACACTGGAGGAGCTTGCCCATCTTTCGCCTGTGGAGCAGCTGGTGGATTCGAACTGTGGAACTTTGCATTGGTTGTGCAATTCCTTACCACTAAGCCAAGGGAACTAATTTTTTCAAATTATTATATGATTTTAAACCTGTAGTGTGTCTCTTTTTCATAGATTCTGAGGCACAAATTACTTGTGCAACCTCACATATATAGAGAAGTCAAAAGCATACTATAAACTCAGATCCTACATCCTTAGATTTCTTGTTATGCCTTTTTTTTTTGCATCTATTACAAACAATTAGAATAATACCTAAAGTATTTATTTTATGGTATTTAAATAATCAAACTCATTTCTGTGTAACTGGAACAAATTGATCATGAGAGAAGATTGCCTATCTTCCTCCTGAGAAGCTGCTGGTTGATTTGAACCACCAGCAAGACACCCACTTAGCAGTGTAATGCCCCACTGACAACTCCACCAGAGCGCCATGATATTTAACCAAGGAGAAGACATTACAGTGGAAAACTGAGCTTTTGGACAAAAGCACATGCCTTCTGGCTGTGTTTCAACTTATCAAAATGGACTGAAAGCACCAATCCCATTTAACATCCTAAGACTTTCAAAGCCCACACTCTCAACTATAGCATTCTGTGGTCTTATTGTTTAAACAAATCTGACCATCACAAGCCTCATTCACGACTCTAACAAGAAGTGGGTGATCATCAACATACTGGGCAGTGCTCTTTGTATGAAGATAAACATTAATAAAATCTAGTCTTTTGATTAAACTTAATAAATCAAGAAAAGCTGTAAATAAATAAGCCACAGCAGCTACCTTTTGTGTCTATTTTACAACTTTTGTGTCTTGTAGCTTCCAATACACCCTTTTGTTTCTTTTGCCACTCTCACCTATCTACTCTCAAGAGTCTGCAGGTAGGTTGTATTATATAACTCGACCCTTAGTTCCTGGTGAATGAATACTGATCCATGCAAAGCCAATCACGTTGTATATACAAAGAATTTGAACCTGTAACAAAGACCTACTTCTGCCAAGATATGCTTACTAGAGGCTCAGAATGGAAAATTATAGCACTGTCGAAAATGTACTGCTTGTCGTGTCAGCTGAGGAGAGGAAGTCACCAGGAAGAGGGAGTGAAGCAAACATCAATGAGAAGCAGGCACCGTGGAAAGGGCCTTGGAGAATCCTGCTGTCCCACAAGTTCTGCCCACAGCCTTCCTCGTTTCCAGTCCTATTGCAGCACTCCTCTGCCGGAGGCAGCTGAGTTTCTCTTTGTTGTTTAAACCATCTCCTGATGATCTTTTTAAAAAATTGCAACCAATAATTCACTAAAATGAGCATAATAAATTGTTACAATCATGGCAATAAAAATCAGATCGAGATCCACTTTTCCTCTCGCTGTTGAGAAATTTTACCTGTCTTGTTTATTCAGATGAGCTAAAACTGGCAAATGTATTTAGTAGCAAATAGGCAATGGTCAACTCATTCTTGTCCTTAATTTTTTTTTCTACCAAAAGCAGTCACATGCAGCTATTGCTTGTAAGATACAAATCTTGACGGTGGCTTTAACAAGATGTATAATGACACTGGGAAAACTTACGTTGATCAAAAAGCAATTCAGGAAAACCCAAAACTGCTTAAAGGATGTGTTTAACATTCACTTAAAAGAACTTCATTATTGATCCTAAAGGGAAAATTATATGCTTAATGTTATAGGCTGAGTTCTTTAGAGAAACAAAACTAATGACGCTCTTATGAAAAGAGAAAGGTTTATCACAAGGAAATACACCATATGACTGTAGAAGCCAGTAAGTTCCAAGTCCACGGGACAGACATCAGGATAGAGACGTCTCCTGATTTACATAGCTCCAGAGTCTAACAAACCCAAGATGAGTAGGTCACACAGCAGACCACTGGTTTCAAAAGCTGAAGACTACAAGATTGACAGGTAATATGGCTGACTCCAGTCCGAAGAACTAGAGACCAGAGATGCTGAGCCAGGTTTGAAATCCCCACAGAGCAAAAATCAAGAAAGCTTTGTTGGACCTTTGACTGCTTACAGCAGATATCATCACAGAGATGATGGTAATGTATAAGATCTCACTGAGGGAATGACCACATCAAAATGATGGCCACACCAGAGAATCATGGGCAGTCAAAGTGACGTACAGCCTCAACCATCGCACTTAAAACTCAAACAATCCATTTATTGAAGAATGTCAGTGAGAGAACGGTCTGCTGTTTGGTCTCTAAAGTTTAATAGGGTCAAATGTGAGAATTGTTCCATGGTACAACTCTACCTGGTCATCTGTTGTTTCTAAGCAGCACCTAACTTCCACCACACTTCATCTACAGGGTTATTGTTCAGTACAGTTGAGTTGATTCGAACTCAAGACAATCCTATTTGTTCAGTGAAGAGCTACACCATAGGGTGTGTCAAGATGTGACTTCTGGAAACAAATTCTTGCCACCAAAACTTCATCTTGGGTTACCTCTGGGGGCATTTGAATGGGCAACCTTTCATTTAATAGTTGAGAATTTCACTGCAGCCTCATTTATCTTCTCACCATCCTCCCCAATTTTAGCCCAGAAGCATTTAAACATATGGAGTAACTAGAAGCTTCAAAACACATGCAAAAATTAATTAGCATTTTCCTTATGAAGAAGAGGCATCTACACCCCCTTTCCTGGAACACAGAGCTGCATGCTTGCCTCCATGAATACAGTGAGATAGAAAAGCCTTTAAGAGGCTGAGCCACAAAAGGTAATTGATGCCCAACTACCTCTTTCTCAAGACTCAGGTCTTCACAGCCCAGAGCTTCACATAAGATGTCCAAATGCCTGGAAGCTTTTCCCTGCTAGATTTACCAGTACTGCCCAGTGATAGGTGCCGAAGGAGCTCTAAGTACCTTGGTCTCCCATAACCATTCGTTATGGTTTCTGTTCAGCACCACAGTGTGACTGCAAATGAAGATGCCATCAGGAATACTCTACTCCAGCCATGGACCATCTTTAACTGCATGAAGATCCTATGCAAGAACCAACTAGCTGAGCCCAGTCAACTCGCAAAGCAATGACATACAATAATAAGACTAAGATGCTGTTTTGTTTATGTCACTATGTTTGACTGATTTGTTGCAAGCCAGCTGTGAGAGAACTTAACTGTCCAAGATCACTCAGGAATGTGACAGTGGAACTAAAGTTAGGATAAACTCATTCTATCCAGTGCAGTCTCAGATGGCCATATGTGTTGGGTCCCAGGCACCAGAGAAGAATAAGGTGCTGCCCAAGTCCTCTGCGAAACTGGGCCTCCTTCTTCTCCAACATGCAGGGTGGATGGGCCCACCAGCACTGATTTCTAGGAGTTGGCTCTTCCTCTGCACCAGGCTGTGTGCAGGTGGCTCCTGGCTCTGAGAGGTACCAGCCCTGCTGTCAGCCTTGGCTTTCTCCTGAGTCTTTCTCTGATAGGTTGGTTGACTGCTGAGGATAGAATGCAGGCGGCATTGCAGATGTAGGTGGGTACCACGCAATCGGCCTATACAGTCTTATTTGGCCCTGATGGGTTATGGCCAACCCCTGGGTGGATCTGGAGGGAAAATAAGGGTATTCTGGGTATCGGATGGTCTTTTAATATAGCTTCTGAACTAAGGAAAGCATGATGTAAAGTTCTAAATAGTCATCTGCTGCCTCCAAAGATCGTTGAAATGTAATATATGTTGTTATTGTTATGTGCTGTCCTTTCGACTACGACTCTTAGAGATCCTATGAACAACGGCTCTGAAGCTTGTCCCTAGCCTAAGCCAACTTCACCTTCTCTGACACACCAGACCCCATTGTCGTAGCCACTATGTCAATAAGCAAAAAGAATGTTTTGATTGCTATGAGCTCAGGGCTTTGGGTTGCAGTAGTGCCCCTAGCATTACAGGGCTGCGTTGGGGAGTATTATTTACATAGAATAACATGGCACTAGCGCCCTCTGGAGGTCAGCACGTAATAATCGGCTGTATTTTTAAAAAAATATTCATTTTAATGAACATTTACAGAGATTTTGGATTTTCATTCATTCATTGTTGCACTTTTCTCTCTGCCCACCCCTCCCCCCCAGGTCGCTACTCTCTTTGAAAAGTAAAAGAAAAATTCTTTCACTGGTATACAATCTGCCCCCATCCACAGCCCCAAATGCACTCCACTATGCAACCTTATTTCTGGATTCTTGTGATAACTCTAAAACTATCTAATGTATTTTCAACAAATATTTACCAAGTTTTCATTTTAGTAAATATGTTTTTTCTTTAAAAATGTCAGGAACCCTTGCCAAATTTCTTTCTTTCTGCTATTATTATTTTGTGCAGCCAAAGCACCTGCAACTCATAGCAACCCTGCTATGCCTTGTCTATCCTGAGCCAGTCCCACTGTCTCCAACACACCTGCCCACATTCCCTCGGTCACTGTGTCAGTTAATCTCATCCAGGGTTTTCCTCTCCTGCATTATCTCTCCAGGCTTTCAAGCATGATGTTCTTCTCCAAGGACTGGTCCCTCCTGGCAAGATGACCAAAGCAGGTGAGATGGAAGCTTCAAAATCCTTGCCTCCAATGAGCAACTTGCTTTAATTTTCTCCAAGACAGACTTGTTTGCTCTTTTGGCGCTCCATGTTCAAGACTCCTCTTCTCCAGCACCACAACTCAAAAGGCATAGATTCTTCTATCATCCTTAGTCATTGTCCAGCTTTCTGAGTAATTGCGAAGACCAGGGCCTAAATCAGGTGTCAGTCTCTAGACTGACATCTCTGTTCTTTAGCACTTTGGAGAGGTTCCTGACAGCAGATTTCCCTAATGCAATTTGTCTTTTGATTTCCTGACTGCTGATGCAGAGTCTTGATTGTGGAGCCAAGCAAACTGAAACTGTTAATAATCTCAATCTCTGCTCCATCATCATGGTGCTGCCAGTTGGCCCAGAGGTAAGAATCTTTGTTTTCTTGATGTTGAGTTTGAATCCATACTGAAGACTACCCCTCTTTGACCTTCTGCAGCAAACACTTCAGGTCCACCTCAGTTTTAGCAAGCAAGGTTTTGCCATATGCGTAACACAGGTATTGATGAGTATTCTTCCAATCCTGATGCCACATTCCTCCTCCTAGAGCCCAGCCTCCTGAATGATCTGTTCCATGTATAGATTGAAAAGATATGGAGACTGGATACATCCCCAACACACTCTTTTCCTGATTTTGAATCATGCAATGTTTCCTTGCTCTGTTCTAATAACTGCTTCCTGATCCAAGTATAGGTTTTAATGAGCACAATTAGGTGTTCTGGGATTCCCATTCTTCTTAAGGTTAATCACAATTTGTTGTGATCCACACAGTCAAAGGCCCTTGCATAGTCAATGAAATACAGACATTCCTCTGATACTGTTTTCAGACAAGATCCATCTAGCATTGGCTACGATGTCGCTAGTTCGATGATCTCTCATAAATCCAGTTTGCACTTCTGGCAGTTCCCTGCCAATCTACTGTTTCAATTGTTCTTGGATAATCTCCAGCAGAATTTTGCTTGCATGTGATATTATTCAATAATTTCTATACTCATCTTTTTCTGGAATAGGAATAAATATAGCTAGTCAGTTGGCCAGGTGGTTGTCCTCCACATTTGTTGGCAAAACCTGGTAAGCACATCCAGGGCTGCATCTGTTGAAATATGCCAATTAGTATTCCATCAATTCTTGGGGACTTGATTTTTGCCAAGTCCTTCAGAGCTGCTTGAACTTCCTCTTTCATCACCATTGCCTCTTAATCAAATGTTGCTTCATGAAATTCTTCTGTGTCAGCCAGCTCTTTTGGGTACAGTGACTCTGTGTACTCTTTCCATCTTCTTTTGATACTTCCTAGGTCACTCAGTATTCTGCCCATAGCATCCTTAAGTATTACAACTCAAGGCTAGAATTTCTTCTTCAGTTTCTTCAGCTTAACAAATGCTGAGCGAGTTTGTCCTTTTTTATTTTCTCACTTCAGCTCCTTGTCAAGGGGTCTTTACAATATGGAGAAGCTCAGGGGAATGAGAACAGGGAGAGTGGGGAAAGTACCCCTCTGTGTTGGTAAACGTGAGTTATTACTTGGCCTTTTCACAAATGCTCACCATCAAGTTGATTCTGATTGACAGCGAGTCTGTAGAACAGAACAAAACAAAACAGAGCAGAGTAGAACCGCCCCATAGGGATTTGAGGGTTGGGGTCCAGCTGATTCCAACTCAAGGTACATGCTCACTGGGTTTCCCAGCTGCAAATTTTAATGGGAGGAGACTGGGAATTTTTCTTGAGGGGAGCTGCTAGTGGCTTCGAACCTCTAGAGTCATTGGCCTTTTTGTTCACAGTGGCTTGTTCATCAGCAACACAGTATGCTATGCCAGCAGAGCTTCTTCCTTAATTTTCCCTTTGGTTAAAAAATGCAAAGCAAAACCCCACCATTGGGACACATTAGCCAGTAGGCCATCATGGAGTGAGCAGAGACACAGCGTTTTCTGATCTTGTTTCACAGATTACCAATTCAACCCCAGTGTTTACCAAAGAAGGATTACATTTATTCAAATAAATTTAGCTTAGGCTACATCTCCATTTTCCAGTAATTCACAACTCATTCTAGCTTATTAAAAGCTCTGCAAGGGCCTCGGCTGATAGCAAAGTAAAACACAATTCATAAAGCTCCTTTAGCTTGTTCAGCCTAGTATTGGCCAAGTGTGGGTCTTCTTTTTCTGAATTCTGTGATTTTTCTGATTTGGAAATCACGGTGTGCCCTGTTTGGAGAACCCTCACACAGAGTCGTAGCTGACAGTGAAGTGTCTGTGTGTGAGTCTTGTCTGGTGCCTGGCCAGGTCAGAGCAAGATGAGGTACTGCTGTGCCCTATACTTACTCACCTGAGTAGGAAAAGTCTAGTTCCACAGCAGCCTGCCTCTTGGTAGGAAAAGAAATTTTCAGACTGAAACGCAATTTCCAATTCTATTCATCTCTCAGCAAGTCCCACAAACCTAGCTTTTCCAAGGCTTCCACCTTTATGGGTTCAGACTGACTCATTGTTTGGCAGTGGTGACTGTCTCTCTCCCACCCACCTGCTCCGATGTCCCAAGTACAGAGACGTTCAGGTGTGAGGAGAGAACAGACAGTTCTGAGTTACTCTGTTGCGGTGGTGCCAGACTGGTCTCCTCTGGACTTCCTGTGTCAGTAATTTCTACATTACGCTTTTTAAAAAATAGTCTTTCCAACATTGGTGGAGAGCAGAAAGAGGGAAATATTTGTCTAGCCAGGTTTGGGGTTTTGCTTATGGGGATGGAAAATGTGCCAACAGATATTGGCTATGATCATACAAAATGATTGATGTAATCGGTTTCATTGAGTTGTACAAGTGACCAAGCTTGAATTGGCAAATGTGGAGTTATGTGTGTTTTTGCAACAATAAAAAATAGATCATATATAAACCAAGTCATTCCAAGTAATAGTAATCCTCCACTGGCTGTAAATCTCAGTGAAAGGAAAATGCTCATCACCTGCTGGTGAATTCTAATTACTTGCCAGAGATGCATGGCCTTTGTGTCAGCAGCACACCTTGCTATGGATTACCCCTTCAGAGCTCCCCCCGCTACATAAAGAAATAAGTAGGTAGGTGGGTGGATAGATAGATGTAACTGCAGCTGTAGATATTGTTCTAGACAGGTGACTTTCCTCTCTCTAGGAGTCGGGCCCTGGCCTTCAAGACCTGGGCCTAAGACAGAGGATGATAGCTGCCTACACTGCACCTGGAATCTCTACTCTCTTCAGCAGCAAAGGCCTTGCTATTGAGCTCAGTCAATAACCCCGGCACCTTCTTCTCTTAGAAATTACTTTCCCTGTCCTTCATTCAGTGCTTGGTAAATATTTAGCTGCCACAAGGTCTAGCCTGAGTCCTCTTATGGGAGGCTTTTCTGTCTGCAGTGAGCTTGCCGGCAGGTCTTTGCCCTCAGCCAGCTAGTCTCTGGGGCTCTACAAGTTAATGAGGTCTATGCCTTATGGAAATGACCCCTCCTGCATCTCTACTTTCATACAAGTCACTGTGGATACCATGGGGTGTGTGTGGGCTGGTGACCTCTGCTGTCATTGCCAAGACTGTCACAATGTCAAGTCCTTTACATGCCTCCACAGTATGCTACCTTGACATTCTTCTAGTCCTTTCACCTGGCTTCTGACATGGTCCTTATTGTCTTGTTACAGTCTCTGAATAGTCGTTGTTTCTAAGTAGCCTTAATAATGATGCCTCATACAATTTCCCATTATCAAAACTCAGTTTTTATTACTCAGTTCTCAATGGTTCTAGTCACTCCTTGCCATATCTCTTGCCCAGACATGTCTCACATGATTTTTGATAGTGAAAGCGTCTCTTTTCCAAGAATTAATGCAATCGAAAATTTTAAACTGATTATATCTTCAGGTCCCAAAATCTCACTAGTCCTATCCTGAATGCCTTACATAATACAGTTAATAGGTGTCTTGTAAGGATTCTGAAGCTTTGTCTGACATACTTTGGACATGTTGAAAGGTGGGACTAGTCCTTGGAGAGGGACATCATGCTTGGGAGAGTGGAGGACGCAGGAGAGGAAGACCCTCAGTGAGATGGATTGACTCAGTGACTGGGGTAATGGGGGTAGGAATGTCAGAGACAATAAGATTGGCACAGGATAGAGCCGGGTTTAGGGCTGTTGTACATAGGGTTGCTATGAGTCTCAGGCATCTCGACGGCACATAACAACAACAACAACAACAAACTCCTAGGCATAGCCCTTGGGTGGCCCTGCATGAAGGGATTCTGTAGCTTCCTCTCTGGGGCCTATAAATACTAAGAACAACAAACAACTCATTGCTGTTGAGTTGGAACCGACTCATAATGGACCCTCCATTGACTTCAAGTCAGAATCAATGTATACTTGACTCTCAGTGGAATTTCAGAGTCTGCAAGTCATTCAGGAGGAGACTGCCCATTTTACTCCTGTAGAGCCGCTGGTGGATTTGAACCTCATATGTTCGAGTTGACAGCCAACTCTTTACCCACTACATCATCTGAGCTCAGATCAAAAATTCTTGTTTCTGCTCTCAGTTTAAAGAATAATGAGTCACTCATTCATTCTCCATTAAGTATGCCATTAGTGGGATGGTTTTTTTCTCTTTAACTGTTACTGGCTTAAAGTAGTTCCTTTTTGTTTTTAATTTGCTAAGTGGTATCAGCGTTAAGGACTCTCCTTCATAGGGTCGCTATGAGTCGCCTGCGACTCGACGGCACTTAACAACAACAACAAAGTGTTATCGTGAATGAATATTGACATTTTGAAGTCCCGTCTTGTATACTTTGGGCACGTGGCCAGGAGAGATCAGTCCTTGGAGAAGGACATCATGCTCAGAAGGGTGGATGGACAGTGCAGGGGAGAAAGACCCTGGATGAGATGAATTGATACTGTGACTGGGGCAATGGGTGTTGGTGTGTTGGAATTAGTGAGACTGCCTCAGGACTGGGCAGTGTTCAGAGCTGTTGTACGTCGTGTTGCTATGGGTTGCAGGCGATTCAATGGCACATAACAACAACAACAATCTTTCTGTAACTATTGAGATGATCATGTTGGTTTGCTTTCCAGTCTATTAGCATGATAAGTTATACTGATTCATTTCCAAATGCTATAATTGTTTTGTATTCTCAAGGTAAGATCTACTTGATTGTAATATACTAATCTTTGAAAATATTGCTGGAATGGACTTATTAAAATTTTATTTAGAATTTTTGCATCTGTATTCATGAGAGATAATGGTTTTATTTTTATGTCAAAGCAATTCTAATGTAATTAAAAAGTTGTGAAATGCGTTTTCTTTTATTCTGTCTTCTGGAAGATATTGTTTCATTATCTGTTTGGTATTTTTCTTAAATGCTTGGGAGAATTAGTCACAAAACTGTTCTTTTTCTTTTTTTTTTGTATTTGAAGATTTTTTACTCCAAATGCAAAATTTTATCCAGAAAATTTCAAAACATAGAATGTCTCAACATAATAATGTTAAAATTATCCAGGACTTAATTTGAAATCACTTGTCATGCCTACCATCAGTAAAATGTGAACAGTTTTCAAGGGGAAAAAGCAATCAGCATATATTAACATACTCCAAAACAACAAAATTCACTAACAAACAAATTGGAATCATTAAAGAAACTGTAGCAAAATTAAAAGAACTGATACTATGTATGTTGATCATAATAAATATATATATATGTAATCATAATGGAATTAAATAAGGAATAAAATATCTGAGAAAATAGCCAAGTGTTTGGAAATGGAAAAATAAAATTCCAAATAACCTATTATTCAAAAAATAATATTTTAAGAGTAATAAAAGATCTAAATTATAAAGATGAATTTGCAAGATGGAATACAACTTGTAATAAATTGTGAGATAGAAGTAGGCCAATTCAGTGCTTAAAGGAAATTTTGTAAATTATGAATTTGTTAAATATTCATGTTGGGGGGAAAGCGGTTCCTAAATCAATAATCTAAGCTTCCACTTAGGGCTGTTAGGCATCACCGGGCCAGTTTTAACTCATAGTGACCTTGTGAACAGTAGAACGAAATCTGAATGGTCCTGCTTCCACGAAGAAGCAAGAAGAGGATGCTTCATGATCAGAGCTACTTGAAGGGAAAAGTAGTATCTTAATTTTTGGAGTTTCTGAGGGGCAGAGGGGAGAGAGGCAGTGGTAAAACTGGAGGTTTATTATCGCACAGTTCTGGAGGCTCCTTGCTCTTAGGTGCCGAATTAACATTACTTTAGGTGCCCATGAGACAAAGCAGAAATGCCTCAGACGGTTTTACTTGTAATCTTTAATGGAGAAGATTGTAAAATCTTTCTCCCTAGAAACTGCTAAATGGGTTCTGATTTCCAACCTTTTAACTACTAGCTGAGCACATAACGGGTGTCCTACCAGGACTCTGCTGGTAGAAGCTAAAAATTCAAATTAGGCTTTCAGCCACGCCTGAGACTTTGGTGGGCCTTTCTTCTAGTTTCTGGATCTGCTGATACTTATTTATGTTCCTTTCCATGTAAATGAACTTGAGATATCACCTGTTTCCCCCTGTATGTATCTGTTTCTATTCTACTTTCTCATGAGGCATAACTCAGAAATGATCAAGTTTAAGACAAACCTTCTCTAGTGGAGTCTATATTTCTCTTTGTGTTCCAGGTCAGCTGGGCCTTTCATTCAGCCATAGCCCCCTCATGGAACCAAGTCAACAAGCCAGGGCTCCTCATGACTCCCTGTTCATCAAGCCAGCAACCTTTTTCATTTGTCCATACATGTGTGCAGGCTAGGAGGGCAGTGCTGAAGGAACATGTCCAAGCTCAGCCTGGCTCTTCATTGTTGCATGCCTTCTATTTCCATTTCACATGTAGGTGATCATAGCGAGTGGACATACTTGCCAGTTCCCTTTAACTTCAAGTCCTGGAAGTGGGCTCTGATACCCTGCCTCAAAAGCCAAACAGCTTGTATATTTATGTCTTCTTAAATGTGTCTTACAATAACACACCCCTGACAGCCATCCTGTATATGCTTTTTCATCCTTGAGGAGATCAACACTTCTGAAATATGAGCCTCCTTGATCTTGAAGAAGTGGTCACATCAAACCTTGTCCACTTCAAATATTAGTGAAGGAAGGCATGGGGAAGCCGTAGGTCTTTCTGGGCAAGTAAACATGGGCAAGTAAGCTGCTAATCAAGAAGCTTAATATGCATTGACAAGCTATTTTTTTCCCTTTACAAGAAGAGAAATTCAGTGGTTTTCCGACTTCCTCTGGGCCTCTGCTGGCATTAACACCAAAGTGCAAGGCTAAGCAGGATTCACTGACATTGCTATGCCCCTCTGAAGTCTCATTTCCAACCTGTTGTGAATTAAAGACTGTGGAAGTTCTCTTTAGTTTGAACAAAAAGCATTTGCAGCCAGACTGTGTCTAAGTGCAAGTCAAGGCAATTTCATGTGATTTTCCAAGGCTGTTACATACTTGGAGAACTTTGCAAAAAAGCATCTGAGAGGTTTCAGCAAGATGTCACATCAGTCATTCACCTACATGTTCTAAATTGAGCACCCGCCCCGTCTGGCTGAACGCAGCATTCATCATCTTGGCAGGATCAGCTCGGCAGCCTTCAGAGTCGTCACAGAGTCTCACATGCATGGCACGTTGTCATAAAAATGCCTTCCATGGGGTGTTCATCTCCTCCAGAGAATTTAAAACTCCACCAAAGTAGCTGTTGTAAACAAGGAAAGAGGAAATACTTTGAAGCCTTCTATTACTGTAGACATGTGTCCTGAATGTGAGCAGACCTCACAGAGAATCCCTGGAGTCTGGGCATCAGAGATATGAATTCTCTCAAGAAGAAGGGTCACCAGCAGGAAGTTAACTATGCATCTGAGTGGATCATTTCCCCACCAATTAGCTGCCTCTCGTGGGCATAGTAAGAACGTCTAGAAGAGCCAGGATTGTGCAATCTAGGCCGAGCCAGGATTTTGTTGTAGGCCGAGAACTCTAGAATTCTCTCATGACCTGTCTGGCTTTCTGGCTGTTTACCTTCCCTTATCCACATCAACTATCAATGATGACTGGCCCCAGAGGTACAGCCATGCCCTGGACACTCGGGCCTAAACCTAGCCTGAGGTAGTTCTGGATGAGAACACCTTTGTTAGAAATTCTTGGGACCATTACTAAGAGGACTTTTGTTAGGTCATTTCTATAAACTAAAAAAAAAAAAAAGTCTTATTTTTTTGGAAATCCTTTTATTTCATTTTGTTGTTAGGTGCCATCAAGTTGAGTACAACTCATAGCAACTCTATGAACAAAAGATCTGAACCTAGTCCTGTCCTGTACCATCCTCACATATCCTGACACACAAGAACCCACTGTGGCAGTCACCATGTCAATCCACCTGGTTGAGGGTCTTTCTCTCCTTCGCCGACCCTCCCCCCTTCCCAACATCATATCCCTCTTCAAAGAATAGCACCTCCTAGCAATATGTCCTAAATATGTGAGGCAAAGCCTCATCATTCTTGCCTCCAAAGAGCACTCCAGCTGCACCCTCCCCAAGACATATATGTTCATGTACTTTCTTCATATGAGAGAGTTAAATAGTACAATTTAGCTGCTTACAAGTTACAATTTAGAATTTACAAGTACAGCTTTGTTGAAAGGTACATTCTGATATCTTGTCTGATTTGCTATAGGATTAGATGTTGATGGTATGTACAGCATCTACTAAAACAGTAGAACAAATGGTTTAGACACTCTAGAAATAGATGACTCAATTTCCCCCCCACTTAGCTAAGGATCTTCTTGTGTTAGAATAGATATTCACAGTTTTAAACCTGTTGTAAATAGTGTTGTCATTAAAACCTGTTGTAAATAATGTTGTCTAAGTACCAGTGACAAGGTATTTACCGACTCTGCTTATGAGTTAGTTTACATTACTTTCTGGAATAGAATGCACTTTAATATCCCTGCCATCTGACACACTGGATAGAGAGGAATTTTTAAATAACTCTTAACTAGGAGACTCTTTACTTGATCCTTGTATTAGTAGGATGAAGTCAAGTATCTATGGCATTAGAAAGGACTTCTTTGAAAGCTTTATGAAGCTAATAAAGTTGAGCATAATTATGTACATATTATGAGGGGGGAGGTAGATACCATTTATAACTTAAATAATTTGCAACCAACACTAGACATTATGAAGGAGTCCTGGTGGTGTAGTCTCTAGGGAGTTACAGGCCTAACCCAAAGGCTGCATTTCTCAAGCAATTTGAATCCACTCGGGAGGTGAAAGCTAGAGATTACACAATTTCCTCTGAAATTTACCACCTTGGAAACTCAATGAAGGCTCCGTTTGAATCAATGCCAACTCAAAGGCATTGAGATGTTCATTTGCAGGCATTGTGGAGGGAGTGAGTGATAGCTTCCAGGTAGAACCATTAAGTACTATGAAAGAGAATTATCAATATTCATGAGATACTCAAGTTCAATTCCCAGCCAATGGGCCTCAAGAATAGTCACCAGTTGTTGGTCACTGCAGGATCGCATATTGCTATAGTGCCAAACAGGGTTCCGTCGAGTTTCCAGACAAAGATGGACTAGGAATAACAGCTGAGAGCTCTACTTCCAAAAATCAGTGACAACCCTATGGAGCACTATGCTCTGACCCCTTTGTGAATGGGGTCATCATGCTCCCTCAATAGCCTCTAATAACATAGACATTATACACCTGTCCCCATTACAAGACAAAATAGTCTCCCTTCAGGTTTGGATGTTCATCTCCTGTCCCCCCTACATATCTGTGTACTTCATATTACATGCTATTTTAAATTGGATGGCATTCTTTGTGCCAGAGTTGGTTTTAGTTATTGTAAACTTACCAGACTTTAAATTCTAAAGGAAAATATTCTATCATGTATATTACCAAGTATTCTCCCGGACTGGCTTCTGTATTTCATTTTAGAGACCCACTTTGGCTAATGTTGTCTAGTCTATCCCTTTGTGCAAAAATAGATTCCCAATGAGAAAAGCATATCCAACATAAAAACTATAGGTCCTCGAATCGAGTGCCGACAAGATGGTGGCCGGGGAGCTGAACGTGGATAGTCTCATCACCCGATCGCTGGAGGAACTCTACTATGGCGGGAGCTGTGGCCCGGCGGGAGCTGCGGGCCCGGCGGGAGCTGCATCACTACTGACCTGCCCTCGGGTTGACTCAGCAATTCTGGTAAACCACCACCTGTAGCAGAATCATCACCTGTACTAGCCACCCCAGAGGAAATCGCTGAGATGCAAAGGAAAAATGAGCTGAAACTCAAGATAAAGGAAGAACATCTTGCTGCTTTGCAGTTTGAAGGCTGTAACACTTCCATGATACATCTTCAAGGATATGAGCATGTACGGCTAAGCACAATTGATAACAGTGCATCTAAATTCCAAAATCAATCTCCATAATAGTCTATGTGTTTCCTACTGCCAAGGGGGCCTTTTAGAGTAGTGAGAGAAGATCTTCACCCTGAAACCCACAGTGTCTCTTTTCAGCAGGAAGTAGCTAAGAGAATACGCCATCCCCTTTTCCTTATGAATCAGGGTGAAGTCTCTCTCAGGGAGGAGTGATAGGGAATGGCAAGGGACACACTGACAAAGGAGATTAATCAGAACTGGCTTTGACAAGCACTGTGGCAATTGGACAATTAAAACAGACATGGTGGGGGAAGAAGAACGAACTGGGGAGGAGGGTGGAGAAAACAGTGCAACAATGAATTAATGAAAACCCAAAATCTCTGTAAATGTTCATTAAAACTAATTTAATAATAAAAAACTATAGGTCCTCAAAGACTTCATACCAATGACGAGATCATGCATATCAAGTAAATATAAACTACAAATATAAAGGGCCGTACACGAGGATCAATGTGTCCCAGTAACTAGGGGAAAGTTCATAGTAGAATGTCAAGAAAGACTTCAGCTATCCTTGATGATTTGAGATAAGCCTTGTTATGTAAGGTTTTTTTTTTTAAAAAAACCCCAAACTTGTGATTTGAGTCAAAATTTATAGAATAAATTTGCTTTCTGTTCACCAACTTATGCATCTTATGTGTCATGACATTGAGGACAGTCACTGCAGCACTTTTTCCATTTCTTTCTTGTGTTTTAGATTTTATTCATCCTCACTCCTGTCCCTTCCTGCCTTCTGAGCGTCCTCTGGAAACACACTGCTGTGTTAGTCCTTGTTGACTCTGTACGGCTGGTTGCGCTAAGTAGTACACTCCTTCTGGTTCCTTTGGGGCCACCTTATGATTCTGCGCATTGTTTAGCTGCATGTTGGGCTAATTCCCATTGCAGGTTTGAAGGGTGATGAAGGGCCTTAATCTCAGGGGTTCTACGGTCTCTGTCAGACAACATAATCTTTTCTAATATTAAGTTTGTTCCACATAACCCCCCTCCCACCCCATTCTACCAGGAACATTCTATTGTGATACCTTTCAGAGACATTGAACAGTAGTCAGGAAGGGTCTATTTTTTTCTTATCTGACTGAAAGTTTACAAATCATACTGGTTTATATTTAATTCCATTAGTCATACTCATCTTCTCCCATATACTGCAGTTATAATTCATTTGATAATGAATACATATTGTTTTAGAACATTACTTACAATTGATTAATGTAATTAATTAAAATGTCAGCTCAAAATTAATATTGCTTCATTGTATCCAAGTTATCTGTTTATTTATTTTTGCTAATTTCTCCCTCCATACTTACCACTGGTAACCATGTGAGAATGATCTTATCTGAGCATGTCTTATTCTTTCCTTTGATTTTTACAATCATGGTCTTAAACCATAAGAGTCCTTGTGTGACGAACTCTCTTGTTAGGGTCATGGAGACTGAAGTGTATAAGGTATTTACTTTTTTGGGTTAATATGTAAATTTAAGTTTTGATAATGAAGCAGTTGGAGGAAACAGAGACTAGTGCAAGCTCAGTATGGATGTGCTCAGCAGAGAAAGCAAATAATATCCTGAATTATTATGCAGTTGTTATGAGATAAAAAAATGAGTGGGATAGTGTAGATTGAGGTTTCATTGTAGAAGGTCCTTAGTAATATGGCAAAAAATTAACTAGTAGTGAGAGCTGTGGAAAGTTCTGAGTACGAGAGTGGGCTGAGTGTGTGTATATATAAAATCACAGTATATATAAACAGCATAATTTGTGGTGGGATGAAGAATGGAATGAAGGAAGAGCTGGGAATGAACATATAAGAGGTCATGCCCTTTGTCATTTGTATAAAGTCAAAGGGAAATGAACAAGAGTTGTGTCTCTGAGTAAGAAAGGAAAAGGTAATTCGGTAAACATTGGGGGATGACTTAGGGGGTCTTTGCCATGGACAGTGAGGGATGAGGTATCTTTAGGAACTTTGGGTTTGCCCTGTCCTCCTATGAAGAGGCTCAGACTCCTGTATGTTAGAAAGCTGCACACCTGGATAAGAGGTGCAGGTGCTATGTGCAGGAACAAACTGCTTTCATAGACTTTTGCTAAATTAGAAGAATTAGATTTGTAAACAGGTGTGAATTTTCTCTCTAGCAGAACCAAATTGTTAAGTCTGAATTGAATACTTGTAATGATCAAAATAAACTTGTACAATAGAATAAAAAAAAATGCCCTTGAGATGTAAAAATAAACATTTCTGGTAATTCTGTCAGATAAACTACATTCTTGTTGTTCTACAAAAACCAAACAACACAACACATTTGGGGACAAATCAGCAGAAGCTGTCTCCAAAAAGGCATGAAGGAGGGGGAGGCAACTGGTCTTTTCTGTTTAGATTGAAAAAAGATTATTAATTCAAATGGAAATACCAAGGAACATTAGATTGGTTTATGGACACTAAACTCATCAAGCCCACTGAAAACAAAAGGTCTTATTCATTTGTCCTAATTAATAAGTAGTGTCAATAGAATTTCCTATTGCCATAATGGCTCTCAAAATGTTATTGCAATTTTCCTTTCCATAAAATGCTGTGTCATTGCATTACTTTTGCAATATCTTCATGCCTTCACCCATAAATTCTAATTGAATTCTTCACGTTCAAAACATCACATCTATTTTTCAGATTATTGGAGGCATGTGGAAGTGGTAATGATTCCCTCAGGAGAAACTCCGCTATTTATTCATCAGCTATTTTAAGTCCAGCTCTCTGAGACATGCATATTGCATTTAATCTCCAAAGCCATGTTGTAGGATAGGCAATATTAGCCTCATTTTGTAGATGACTAAATTGATGCCCAAATAGATTAAGTCACCTGCCTAAGGTCACACAGCCAGTGAGTGGCAGAATCATGTTTCCAACCTAGGCTGCTGAGAGCCCAGTTCCAGGGATTTCCCACCATGTCCACTACTCACAGAGATGACACAGGGATGGCTAATCTCCCGTGTGATTAACTGCCTCTAAAAACCCACCAGAGGGTCAGTTATGGATCAGTTCCAACTCAATGATATATAACAACAAAAACAACAACCACCAAAAGCACCAATAGTCCTAACGTACCAGGGATTTGCAGAGCCAAATGTCCTTGAAGGTCAACTGAACCAGAATGAGTTGCCTAAAAGAGAGAAGTTCTGCTAGTTCAGCCTGAAAAAAGCAGCAGCAAACAAGAAAGATAAATATTGGACATAAAAGAGCTGATGACAGCGAAGCATTATTTTTCTATGTCTCACTTTTGCATTTTTATTTTCATTTCAAACCCCCATTGATTTCACTTATTTCTCAATCTGCTTCTCCAAGGAAACCATGCACGTGGGACCTGTTTGTAAAATAAATTCATTCTGAAAACACTAAGAATCTATGATGAACCACCACCTGCCTGTCACTAGAGGCTTGGATGTTGCTATGATGCAGAGAACAGGTTTCCAGACTTAGGCTTAATAAGGAGAGAGATCTGGCAATCTACTTCTGAAAATCAATCAGTGAAAACTCTATGGATTAGTCCCTACAGTCATATCTGAAGCCAATCTGTGGACAGCACAGGATGAGATGATAACACTTCATCCTGTTGTGAAGGAGGTTGCTGTGAGTTGAGGACTGGATTGACAACTGTTAACAAGTGCAAGGTTTCACACTGTTGTTCACTGGGTCTCTAGGACCTGGTAACACTCCATCTCTGTCTCTATCTTTATTTACACACACACATACACACACATATATATCTATCTATATCTCCATATATATCCATACATATCCATACACGACAAGAACAGCAGTCTAGGCACTGAGCTAGGTCTTGGGCATGCAAGGAGAAGTTACTTTCCCATAAAGGCAAGTTGTGAGGATCTCAGGGTGCTACAAAGTGTTAAGCTAAGCACTCTGCCACGAACTGGAGGATTTGCAGCTCAGAACACCTTGGACCACCTAGAAATACCAATATTGAAAGATTACAACCTGGGGAGGGGGAAAAGTTTGGGCAGGGAGGAAAGTATGAAACAATGAATGAATGGAAATTAAAAAAAAAAAAAAAACCAACCCCCCAAAATGAGGCAAAAAACCAAAAAAAAGATTACAACCTTTGAAATCCTATGGAGCAGGTCTGATCCACACATTTAGGGCCACCATTGTTGCTGTTGTTATGTGCCATAGAACTGCCTGCAACTCATAGTGACCCTATGGAAATTAGCTCTGAAACCTGCCCTATCCTGAGTCAACCTCATCATCTCTGACAGACCTAATCCCATCTCTCCAGTCACTGAATCAATTTATCTTATCCCTGCACTGTCCCTCCACCCTTCCAAGCATGATGACCCTCTCTAAAGACTGGTCCCTCCTGGCCACGTGCCCAAACTATGTGAGAAGGACAGCAACTGACAACAATGAAAAGCAAACAACGGAGCAGAACTCAGTGTTTGCTACCTTGTGATGGGGAGAACGCTATTGTTTACCACAGCCCTAAACTGCTACGGAAAATGAAGGTTTATAAAGAGGGACCAACATGTTGTAGGTATTGGAACGGACATCTACGACAGAGCACTGGAGTACTAAATTAGGAAGAGAGAATTAACTCGGGCTCATGTTGTTGTTGTTGTAAGTCATTGAGACAGAATCAACCCATAGCTGACCTAACAGCTGGTTTTTAGAGGCAGTAAACAGCACAGGATGAGACTGCCCAATGTTCACTCACAGAGAGGCTGTTGGGTTTGAGCTGCGTGTCTTTAGGATTGCAACACAATTTGTTACTCTAGGACACCAGAGTTCCCTAACTCCAGCTTATAATGATCTGGAAATCAAAACAATGATTTGCAAAACAGTCTTTGTATACCTTTTGTATATGTCTATATTGTCCTTTTAAATTTCTGGTGTCACCTCAGAAAGCTAAGGAAATGTTTATGTCAAAACTTTAAGTGTCTTACCTTTATTATGGAGGATATAATAATTTTAATGGTTGGATGATGCTAAAGAAAAATATGTCTTCTCAGTGAGAATCTTTGATACTGAGTCCTGATTTTGATTCAGGAGGACTATAGATACACTGAACATGAAGATGGAAATGGTTTCTCTGTGTGTGTGTGTGTGTGTGTGTGTGTGTGTGTGTAAACGTGGGTGCATGAACATTTAAAACTGTGAAGAATTTCTTCAGGTCTTATTTATTGCGTGCATGAACATATAATTATAAATCTCCTAAAAGGAGGAAAAGGTACCCTGGTGGTGTCGTGTGTAAGGTGATGGATTGGTCACCAGAAAGAAAAAGGTTCAAATTAATTAGCTGCTCCATTAGAGTAAAAGAGATGATCTTCACCCACTAAGATTACAGACCCAGAAACCCAGGGGAACATTGCTATGAGTCGGAAGTGAACGTGACAATAGGATGCTTGGTTTGATTGAGAAAATTGCATTAAAGGAAATATGAAGAAGCCAAAGTTTTAAGTTGTTTAGACTAGTTTTTTTCTCTTGAGTGATGATGATGGTGAAATAATGTCCAGGGACAAAATCATAGGAAGTAAAAACCATGGTCAATACATGATGCTATTGTTGTTAATGCCATGGAGTCAACTCCTGGCTACCTCAGGTCTTTCAGGGAAGGACTCTGCCCCACAATGTTCTCAGCTATTATCTTAACAGAAGCAGATTGCCAACTCTTTCTTCAGTGTTATGACTTGTGAATTCAGAGTGTTAACCTTTAGCACAAACTTTCTGAGTCATTCTAGAATGGAGAAAAAGTGGTCAAATGGACTAAATCTCCCCTTAAAGGATGAACTGAGAGCCTGTCTCCCAATCTGCACTCCTGATCCTTAACACTCACCTGCTTCTGGCTCTAGTCAACAGCTTGGGCATGAGGCCGTCCATACAACCACCACCTGTCACCCTACTCCAGCCATTCTTCCTCCCTTTCCTTCCACATCCTCCTTCTAATCCTGTCTCCCTTCTCTTTAGGTAGGACAAGTGGGAGGGAGCAGCAAATGACAAGTCTTTCTTGAGTTGATTCTCCCACATCCTCAGCCCAACAAAGCTCTGTCATTATGTTAAGATTTGTATCCCACACACTAGTTCCTTTGATGGCCATTGAATTCATTTCCAAGTCAGAAGCAGTTATTTATCTTGTTCCATTTCTTTTCACTGGGAAGGAGTTAATCAGAAGCTTCTTGGGAGGCCTAGGATTCTTAGGTTTCTTATTTTAAACCTGGAAAGTAAGACACTGAGAATCTCACTGAGGGAAGAACCAATCCTCAGCTGAATCTCTGGTGAGTTTTCTGAGGCTGTAAAATCGTGCCAGTGGAGACCACCCATTTTCCTCCTCAGATCTGGTTGTGGATTTGAACTCCTGGAGAGGGACCACCTTTGCATTAACAGCGTTAACTCCCTACATAGTGCACCACCAGAGCTCCTGTAGACATTAAGTTCATCCTAGTAAATGAACAAAATCTTTTAAAATAGAAAGACTTTACATTATTACTTTGCAACAACCAGCTATCTGCAGTACACGCTATATATTCATACATGTAGGCTGTGTACATTTTCTCTTTCCAACATAATGACTTTTTAAAATTGAAGATGTAAATTAGTCCTCATTAGAAAAAGAACACAATAGTAAAGCTTTCCTAAACTGGCACAGCAAAACACTTACCACAGACTAGATAGGCAGATAGTCCCTAAAGAATAAACAAACTATCGAACAGAGAATAGAAAGTCCACCCAGACAGCAACCGTTCTGTGCTGACCTTCAAACAATCAGCTCCTGGACTTTAGGAATAAAAATAAATAAGGAAAGCATTATGGAGCAGTTGCTTTGCATAGTATGCTGCACGTGCATCACCCCACTTTTCTCCTCAAAGCTTCATTTTGAAGTCAAAGTCCAATTAACTCATTGCAGAACTATCTCAGAGCTGAGCTTCCAGCAGGTGTTCAGGGGCTGCAAGTCACATGGGAGGAGCAGACGAGGAAATTTTAACACATTAAAGAAAATGTCCAGCTAGTAAATTGTATAGTGCTTAGTTAAACCCAATCTTAATTTACACAACATGTGAGAAAGACGGAAGAGAGATGTGGTGGTTTGCTTCTGTAAAGATTTATGCCCTTGGAAAGCCTGTGGGCCAGTTGATAATCAATTTGATGGCAAAACGTGAGGGTAAACAGACACATATTTAAATTTCTGGGGAATGGCATTGAAAGAACATGGAAGAGATGATCTGGATAGGCCCTGGAGCAAGGGCTCTGAGCAGAGATGTGACGTTAAGGGAAGTGGACTGGGCACTGAGAAGTGTGCAGAGGGAACCTCAAAAGGGCCAGCACAGCCAAAACAAGGGTTGTTGGCAGTTTGAAGCAGTTTGTCATTGCTGGAGGTAAGTGTGATATAGGGAAAGGCACTGATCTTAGACGTGGGGAGGAACCAAAGTCTGGGGCGTCCTCTGTCTGACAATGGAGGAGTTAATGGCAGTTAAGGGAGAGATCAGCCATTGGTCCTATGACTGAAAGGGAGGGTCCTGTGATGACAATGGAAAAAAAACATGCATCTGCCTCGGTGTCTCTTGTTTCTCACAATTTTTAGTACGACATATGCAATCTAACATCATCACACTGCAGATGAGTAACTAGTTCACAGATAATATAGATAACATTGAAAAGAAAGGGATTTTTAGAACACTCAATTGTGCTCCTGTGAAACCTGAACACAGACCACAGTCATTCAAATGGAACAAACAGATAAATGCATTGGTCAAAATCAGGGAAGATGTGCACCAGGGTTGAATCCTTTCTCCATACCTGTTGTACCTATATGTTGAGCAAAAAAATTCAAGAAGTTAGATCACATGAACAACAATGCAGCATCAGGATGGAGAGTCATAAAGAATCTACATTTGTAAATGACACGCTTCTTGTAGAAAGTGAAGATGACTTGAAGCACTTTTGAAGAAGAAAAAAAAAAAAACCATAATCTTCAACAAGGATCATACTGTAACATCAAACTCCCCAAATCCTCACAACTGGACCAATAGGAAGCATTGTTGTTGTTATGTCCGATTGAGTCTGAACCCAGTCATAGCTGACTCTCCAGAGGATTTTTGAAGGCTGTAAACCCACATGAGAAGATATTGTCCATCTTTCTCCAGTGGAGCAGCTGGTGACTTTGAACCACGTGGCTTTTTTTTTTTTTAACCACTCCTCACCTGTACTACCTTACCAGAGCTCCCTGGAGAAAGCAGGGGGTCAGCAAAAAGAGAATACCCTCAGCGAGATGGACGGAATCAGTGATTGCAACAATGGGCTTGAGCTTGGCAGAGCTGTTCATCGGCTTACTACGAGTACACCTAACAACCATGTCATTAACAGCAAACTAACCATTTCATTAACTGCTGGTGCAGTTAATGCTCTTGACGACTAACCAAGGAGTTGGAGGTTCAAATCGACCTACAGGCAACTAGGAAGAAAGGCCTTGTGATCTGCTTCTGAGAAATCAGTCACTGAAGAGCTAATATGACATAACTCTACTCTGACATGCATGAGGCCACCTTGAGTCAGAATCCACAAAATAGAAGCTGCTTAGGTATTTAATCACAGATGTTATTACATAACCAGGCCAGCAGATGGCACTAGACTCATACCAAAAACCTGTTGAAGCCTTTTATCTTCGAAAACTTTTTTTTTTTTTTTTACTGAGGAGTTCTCCGAGTTATTTTTAAAGTTGTGAATCTGTTTTTGTTATAAAATAGTTTAAGTAAATATAGGCGATAATCTAAGGCTGTGCTTCATATTAACACTGCTTTTCTTTATGTTTGTTTAAAGAGACTCCAATATACCCAGATTTAACATTTTAAAATCTGATTTAGGTAATTTCATGACCAAATTTCGGCACTCAACGCCTTGTAGAACAACATAGGGCATTTTATTAAAAAATTCAAACTCATTGCCGAATAGGAATCTACCCATAGCTGATCCTTCCCTGGATTATCTGTGGTTGTAGATTTCAAAGTTTGCCCATCATTCTTCCGCAAAGCCTTTGGGGGATTCACAGTGCTAGAGAGGCGTGGCCTTTGGGTGAATAGCGCTATGTGCCCTGACTAGGCACTCTAAGGTATTAGATAAATTGCTGCAAATATGAACCTGTAAGCTCTACCATTGTCAAAGGGACTTTTTGCCATTTGAGGCATTCTGAAATCTCATTTGGGAATCTCCAATGCTGATAGTTCCCTTTTCTGGCAATGGTTATTGAACCTCAAAAGGCTTACTCTGTGGACTTCAGAAAGGGTTTACAAAGAGAGCAATTCCCTAACATCTATGAAGGTGAAGACAGTTCCTTCAGATGAGAGGTAAATGTGTGAAAATGGACTTTTCTTCTAGTCAAGTCAATTATTTCTAACTCCACACTATTCAAGGTGCGGTATAAACAAAAGTCTATCCAGGTTGTGCTTGGAATTTGGGCTGACAATCTGAGTAGGTTGATTCAGTTCTCCAGTAACACAGGCCTAGACAGAGTTGTTGTTGTTATTAGGTGCCAACAAGTTGAGTACAACTCATAGCAACTCCTGGGGTCTGTTCCAATGCTGTACCATCTCATCCTTCTGACACGCTTGAACCCACTGCTGCAATCACTGTGTCGACCCATCTTCTTGAATATCTTCCTTTCTCTCCCTGACTCTCAAGTTTCACAAGCTTGAATTCCCTTTCCAAGGAATAGTCCCTCCTAACAATATCCTGGTCTCTAGGGAGCACTCTGGTTGCACTTACTTCAAGATATTTCTGTTTGTTTTTTTTGTTTTGGTTTGGTTTTTTTAACAATCCATGGGATATAGTCTTTTTCCAACATTACCACTGAAAGGCATTGATTCTTCTTCCATCATTATTCATTTTCCAGCTCTCATATGTATAATAGGTGATTGGAAAGACTATGGCTTGAATCAGGAACACTTTAGTCTTTAAACCGACATGACCACTCTTCAAGACTTTGGAAAGATCTCTGACAGAAGACTTTACCAATTCTGGTAAATTCTGATGTCCTGAAAGCTGGTGCTAAGATTGCTAATTGTGGATCCAAGCAAGATCAAGTTGCTGACAATTTCAATCTTTTCTTCATCTAGCATGATGTGGTCCATGGGTTCATTGGTGATAATTTTGCTTTTCTAAGGCTGAAGTGTATTCTGTATTGAAGGTCCTTGATCTTCTAAGTGCCTCAATCCTCCTTGGTTTCAACAAGCAAGGTTCTGTCATCTGCATAGTATAGCTTGTTGATGAGTTTTCCTCCAATCTTGATGCCATGTGTTTCTTTATATAGTCTAGTTTCTCAAATTATTTGCTCAGGGTACAATTGGATAGATATGGAGAAAGGACCCAGACCTAGCGCACAACCTTCCCAATATTTTTGTCCTCCGAAAATGTTCTGCATTTATTTACATACATTTTAAACAGTTATTATAGGAAAATATTTCCCTACCCTTTGTCATATATTTAGATTTCTCTGTGAATGAAAGATTGAAATTTAGCAAATTCAAGTAGTTTAACTATGATCTCTTTATTTCCCAGAGTGTTCACTAAAATGGGCTTGCTGCCTTTCCTCACCTTTCCCTTTGAGCAGAGAAACAAAAGTTGTAAGGGCAGTAATTTAATGATAAGACGTCAAAATGAGTGTTTTTTCACCCCGTTTCTTAGTTCATACCGGAAGGTAGACAGACACAGAGCTGGTACTGAGAAATGTAGAATGAATATTTTTTGGATGAGATGGCCAAAAAATTAAACATTAACTAAAAGAAAGCAGAAAAACCATTGTGGGCAGGGCAGTACCATTCCATTCCTGACAGTAAAAAGCAGGATTCTCTAACACTTTCCTACTATCTCTATAGATACATTTTGTTGGTAAGAGAAAATTTTAGAGCTAATATCAGAAAAATACGAAGTGAATCCTTTTTGACATTAGCGGTTTATGCCACTAGCTATTTTAAAAAGCAGATCAGGGCACTGAATTCCTTTGAAACGTCAGGACTCTAGTTAAAATATCTATTCCCTATTGGTGTTCATTTATATTTTGCTTTGTTGATACACTCTCTTCTGAGCCAGAAAAGTGACTAGCAACTCTAAAAACAATCAGTCAATTTCTTAAGTTCCTTAATAAAGAGCAACTCTGATTTTAGTTCTTTTACAAGGAATTGGCTTCTGCTCAGCTTCCCTTTTGCCCTGAGGGAAGCCAACAGGTGACCTTTATGCCATACTTTTCCTCCGGAGTTTCTTTAACCAGAATAGGGACAAACTCTGGGCTCTTGGGAGTACTAGGAAGAAGGGGGACACTTGGAATGCTGTTTTCCCTCTGATCTGGGGGAGCGAGTTCTTCCCTCACAGGAGAAGACTCTGGAGGTCTGGATATTTGGTGGAATAAACATGTAAGCTGAGTTTTGAAGTGTGTGTACTGACAGCTCCCCAGAGCTTTGGGTACTGAGCACCGTAACTAAAGGTCTTCTGGAAATGTGATTTTCTGACTGATGGGGATTCTTCCTTACTAATGGAATGCCTCTTCTCAATGTCTCTGAACTGGAAGAAGTCTGTGGACTCTTCAAAAGTTAGATGTGGAAACTTGGAGATGGTAGATTTACGACTTGAATGTCTTGCCTGGTCTCCATGGTGATGTTTCTGGTAAGCATGAAACAGCTTTCTGTTGTTGTATCAAACTGAGACAATACTCAAGAAGTGACGGTATTGTGGACAAAGGTTTGCTGGGCACCTGTCTAGGGTGGCTGGGAGGTTGCGGAGATCCATAGCGGTGTTTGGAGCCCTCCGGTGGTTGTTGGTGAAACAGCAATGGAGCTGAGAGTGCTGTCTGCGTTTTTTTCTGGGAGACATCAATAGGTGAATGAAGAGCAGTTAATAACCACATGATGCTGGTTTCAGTCAGGTGGAAGGTGGGCTCCAATTCCAATTCATGCCCGCTGGGCCGGGCGGGGTCCGGGTCCGTGTCGCCTCTCAGCACCTGGCCACCATTCTCGATTTTAAAACTAAACCATGCAGTATTCCTTTAATCTGTTGGGAGAGCAGCATCTAGGCCTCTAAGTATATGTTTCCATGAGGATGATTCCCATTCTTGAATTCCCATTCTTTTCAATGTTAGCCATAATTTGTTCTGATATATACAGTCAAATGTCTCTGCATAGTCAATAAAACATAAATAAACATCCTTCAGCCAAAATCCTCTTGACACCAGTAATATCCCTGGTGCCATGGCTTCTTCTAAATCCAGCCTGAACTTAAGGCAGTTCTCTGTTAATGTATTATTTGGGGCATTTTTTTGGATGATCTTTAGGAATATTTTGTTTGTATGTGGTATTAATGATATTGTCTTATCATTTCCACATTCTGTTGGATCATCTTTCTTGGGAATGGGAACAACTATGGATCTCTTCCAGTCAGTTGGCTAGACAGTTATCTTCCAAATTTCCTAGCATAGACTGGTGAGTAAGTCCAGGCCTGTGTCTGTTAGTTGAAACATGTCAATTAGCAAATATTCCATTAATTCATGTGGCCATTTTGGCAATCTTCAATGCAGCCTGAACTTCTTTCATCACCATTGACTTTTTTTCTTAAAGAAAATTTTTCTTTTATACTGGATTACTTACAAAGTTTGTATACATTGTTTTCACACCAGATATTTCGCATTTCCTTTACCCACCCCACCACTGACTCTTGATCACATGGTATGTTCTGAAATACTTCAGTGTCAACCAATTCTTTTTGGTACAGTGACTCTATATTCCCTTCATCTTCTGTTGATGGTTCAGCTTCAGCATTCAAGATTTTTCCCATTGTATCTCTCAGTGTTGCAATAAGCCTTGAATTAATTTTCCATTCTTTCAACTTTAGAAAAGCTGAGTGAGTTCTTCTTTTATTCCTCAACTCCAGCTCTTTGCACATTCCATTATAATGGCTTGCTTTGTCTTTTTAAATCTTCTGTTCATTCCTTACCCTGTTTTTTAAATATTGGTTTGTTATGCAAAATTCTTATACATTGTGTTTCTTTTGTATAGATTGTGTTTCATGCACTCCTTCATTCACATTGTTGCATACTATCATCCTCATACACTGTGTTTCGTAAAATTAATCACCACTGATCCATGCCCACCATTACCCCACCTTTCCAGATCCCTACTAAATCTCTAATTCTTTCACCTCCTCACTCTGCCCACCAAAGTCTGTGACCTCAAGCCTTCCCCCCTTCCCAAGCCCCCCTCTTCCCTCCACCTTCCCCTTTTAGACTTTTGTACACATCTTACTAGTAATCCTTCTATATTTACAATAATGGTCTTATGCAGTTGTCCTTATGAGCCTGAGTTAGTTCACTGAACATAATGCTCTCCAGACTCTTCCATGTCATATAGTCCAGGCCTGTGTCCAGGCTTCTGAATGCTGCAGAATTTTCCATGGTATGAATATACCACAATTTCTTGATCTGTTGATTTATTGATAAATTTTTGGGCTGGTTCCATTTTATTCCTATTGTGAATAATACTGCTATGAACATCGGTGTACACATCTCTTTTCGTGTTTCAATTTCATTTTCCTTGTGGTATATTCTATGCAGTGGAATGGAATACTTAGGTCATACAGAATGTCTACTTTAAGCTTTTTGAGGAAATGCAAAATTGCCTTCAAGAGTGGTTGTATCATTTTACAATCCCACCAACAATGTATGAGAGTTCTAGTCTCTTCACATCCTATCATTTATTGCTTGCTGTCCTATTAAACTTTGCCACTGCTACTGGGGTGAGCTGGTATCTAATGGTGGTTTTAGTTTGCATCTCTCTTATTGCCAATGATTTTGAGCATGTGTCTGCTAGCCAGCTGAATGTCTTCCTCTGTGAAAAGTTTTTCCTATGTCTTTTGCCTATTTGTAACTGGGTTATCAGTCTTTTTTTTGGTGGAGGCCCTACTGTTTGTTGTTGTTGTTGATTGCCTTCAAGGTGAGCACAACTCAGAGAGACCCTATGAACAAAAGGCTTGAAGCCCCTCTACAACTATCAACATTTATCAGAGTTCATGGAGTTTCCGGATGCATGCTATTTAGGAAGTGGATGCCACTCTTCCTTCCTATAGGAAGCCGTATAGGATTCTGTAAATTATTAAGAGACCATTGTCTCTTTTAGTATGTTTTCTTTTCAGCCTATTGGTAAAGGTGTGTTGTGTTTTGTTTTTTTTAATGCACACAGGGGCTTAATCTTTTGGAGGTCTCATTCATCGATGTTATCTTCTCCTAGTTGTGCATTTCTGGCTGTATTTGCCAGCCTCTTTTATACCATAGGCTAGGCCTTTCTATGTTTGGTTCCATTTTGCCTCCTTTAATCTTTATGGTTTTGAGATTTACCCCTAGGGCTCTGATTAATCTTGAGTTATTTTTGTGTATGGTGTGACATGCGTATCCTGCTGCAGCTTTCTGCAGGCTTAAGTTCAGTTTTGCCAGCACCAATTGTGAAAAGGTTGTTGTTCTCCATTTAGTTGGATTTGTTTCCTTGTCGGACACCAGCTGAACTTAGTCGGATGAGTTAATTTCTGGATTCTCATTTCTGTACCATTGATCTATGTGTCTGTCATTGTACCAGTATCATGTTGTTTTAGTTATTATGACTGTGTAGTAGGGTTTGAGATCATTCTTGTTTTTCAGAAGTGCTTTGCTTACTTGAGGTCTCTTTCCTTTCTAAATAAACGTCCCAACTGCCATTTCAATCTCCTTGAATAAGGAATTTGGTATCTGTATCGGAATTGTGTTGGACAGGTAGATTTCTTTTAGTAGGACTGTCATTTTTAATATACTGAGTTTTCCTCTCCATGAACAGGGAACATTCTTCTATTTTTTGAGGTCTCTTATTGTTTCTCTCAGGAGTATTTTGTAGTTTTCCTTATAAAGGTCTTTCATGTCTCTAGATAGGTTCACTCCCAAGTACCTCAATATATGGTTGGATAAATGTAAATAGTATTGCTTCCTTAGTTTCCTTTTGTCTCCTTGGTTACTGCAGAGGAATCCCACTAATTTTTGTTTCCTGTGCCTTTTGTATCTTGGTCTTGTTCCTGTCACTCTACTAACTTGTTCTACTAGGTCTAAGAGTTCTTTGTTGAGTTCGTGGAATATTCTGTGTACCCTATCATATCCTCTGCATATAACAACAGTTTTAATTGGTGCATTTAGTACATTCAAATGAAGTGTGATTATTGACAGGCAAGGTTTTATCACTGCCATTTTGCTGTATTTCTTCTTCTGTTGTTTCTGGATACTGTGGTCCATCCATTTTCCTTAAGTGTCTCTGTGGGAAGGACTTCCCTTAGAACATCTTGTAGAGTTAGTCTTGTTTTCACAAATTTCTTTAGCTCCTAGTTTTCTGCAAATTAACTCCTTCATTGTTCTCCTTCATATTTAATGTACAGCTTTGCTGGGTACAGGATCCTTCAGGTGGATGTTTTCTTTTGACCTCCTGTATGTTGTCTTCTTGTTTGCATATTGTCCCATTATCTACTTGCTTGTATGGTTTCTGCTGAGAAATCAGAACTTAGTCTAATTGGTTCTCCTTTATACAAGCTTCTTTGTTTTTCTCACACTGATTTTAGTATTCTATCCTTATCTTTGATTTTGGAGAATTTGACTACGTCTTGATGTTTTTCTTTTTTGGGTCCAGTCTGTTGGGGTTCACTGAATTTCTTGAATGTAGATTTCCTTGTTCTTCATAATGCCTGGAAAGTTTTCTTCTAGTACTTCTACAATTTTCTCGTTTTGATGTCATTCACATGATTCTAATGTTTTCCTCATTTTCCTTCCATTTCCTGTTTCTTCTTTTAGTATATTCCCATTTAGGTTCTTGTCTTCCTGTTCACTGACTCTCTGTTCCATCTTTTTTGTTCTGCTTTTTTTTGGGTCCCTCCAGCATGCTGAAAGCTCATGCTATTTTAATCTTAATATTCTAAATTGTGTTTTCAATGCATGTCAGTTCATCCCAGTACTGTATTTGGCCATACCCTGTCTTTTGTTGGTGTTTAATTTCTTCTATCTTCTTTTTATCTATATTATTAATCCTTTCTTCCATCTTTTGCTATTTCTTCAGTAGCTGTTCAGATAACTCCATTGTTTTTCTTCTGGTTCTCTCTCTCTCTAGGGCATCCATTTTATTTATGGTTTCCATTCATTCTTCCATTATTTGTACTTTCTTCCATAGCTGTTCAAGTGACTGACTGCATGACAATATATTTCTTCTGACTCTGTCTCTGGAGCATTCCCTGTCCTACAATACGCTCTTGTTATTTTTATTTTAAGAGAAGGCTTATTTTGGGTGTTTTGGGGTCGGTTTTTGTTGTTGTTGTTGTTTTTAATGTTTGAAGCTGCCTGTTACTTTCTTGACATTATGTGAAGGAGGGTTTTTTTGGCATGTGTTAGGCCATTTCTATTGGATATGCATAAGTTGTTCACAGTTATTTATATTGCTATTAATTAGTTGCCAACTTAAAGTGTTTCGTTTATGAGGGAGGGCAGTTTGCTATGCCAGGAGTCTTCTCTAGGTGTATACAGTGGGAAAGCTCCCTTTCCTAAGATCCTTCGAATTCTCTTTGGAATGCACTGCAGCCTTACAAGAATCTTACCTGACTGCTGCTCACCTCTTCTAAAGTGTGAAGTTGTCCACCTCTTCTTAAGTAAAAAGTCTCTCTGTTCTTGTATGCAGCTTGGTGGAGATCTCTCCAGTCTGCTCCAGCTTTCTCTAGTTTGTGACTGTCCTTGGTGATGTTGATAAGTACAGAAGCCAGAGACCGCTTTCCTCTGACAGACAAATGCACTTCCTGTCTGGTGTGGGATTCAATGAGCAGGGCTCTACCTGTTGGTTGGCTGCCCTCTCAGTTCTCTGTTCATCTCTTTTATTTGGCATCTCTTCCTTTTGTTTTGGTTTCTTGATGTTCTAGTAAAATTCTCAGAGTAATTTCTGATAACTAGTTTGTTCTTTTCTTCCTCCTCTGTCTCTGTAATGACTTTTTGCTCTCTTCATTGATGAGATCTTTGATATCAATTCATCTGGTCTTTGACTAATAGTGTTTAATGCCTCAAACCTATTCTGAAATGATTTTCCAATATAGGAGGGATAGAATCCAAGTTGAATTTTGGGTCTTGTGGATTTTTGTTTGTTTGTTTCTTCAATTTCAGTTTCCTTTCACATGATTGATAGTCTATTCCACAGTCTGCAACTGGTCTAGATTTGACTGCTGATATTGCACTTGTTTAATGATTCTTTCTATAAATGTACTCAGTCTGATTCCTGTGCAGTCCATCAGGTGAAGTCCATGCATATAATTGTTGTCTGTGTTTCTTAAAAGAAGGTTGTTTGTGATGACTAAATCCTTGAACATCTAAAATTCAATCATTTATTGTCCAGTCTCATTTCAGGCCCTGGATCCATAATTTCCAACTACCTTTCCTTCTATTAAAATGGAGTCAGGGTAAGAGATTTATTGGAAAGTGAACCACTAGTAGTTGATCCACAGTATGTATGGCTGATTATACCAGTATGGTGTAGGATTTTCAGTGGCTGTGACCTTTCAGTACAGATTATGAGGCCTTCCCTGTGAGGTGCCTCTGAGTGGCCTACTACCTCCACCTTTTCTATAAGTCATCTAGTTCCAGCACTCGGGAACCATTAAAGAATTGAGCAAGGAAAGCCTTCAGATCATGTTGTTCTGATACCTATGTTTGCAGGATCAAGTTGGAGAATGTAAATCTGCAAAGGAAATGTAACCAAGTCTCAGCTCCTTGTTGTT
>NW_006399809.1:12256518-12266050 GCF_000299155.1 Elephantulus edwardii | reverse complement strand
CGGAAACTCTATGTACGAACAGTGCTCAGGCTGTTTGTTCATAGGGTCGCTATGAGTCGCCGACGACTCGACGGCATCAAACAACAACTGTTGTGTAGTAGGTTTCGAGAACAGGACGTGAGATACTTTCAGCTTAAGTTTTTGTTTTTTAGAAGAGCTTTGCTTATTCTGGGTCTCTTTCCTTTCCAAATGAAACTGAATATTATCTTTTCTATTTCCTTGAAGAAATGAAGTTGGTATCTTTATTGAGAATGCACTGAACTCCTAAATTGCTTTTAGGAGGACTGCCATTTTCACTATGTTGTGTCTTCCTATCCATAAACAAGGAGTATTTTTTACATTTAGTTACATTTCTTACTGTTTCTTATAGTAGTGTTTTGTAGGTTTTTTTTTTTTTTATGTCGGTCTTTGGTGTCTCTAGTTAGGGTTATTCTCAAATATTCCATCTTGTTGTTGGCAATTGTAAATGGTATTATTTTCTTACTTTCTTTTTAGAAAGTATATCAAGTATATTATTTCTATCTTCACATCAGAACCACTTTAACTTTAAATTATATACTTAGTAAAGAATGAATGAAGACAGAAGAATGTCATCTACTTCTTAAACAACATGCCTCCGAAAACTCGATGAACTTTGATAAATGGCAATAGTTGTAGAAAGGCTTCGGGCCTTTTGTTCATAGGGTCACTACTGCTCGATTCGAAGCAATCAACAAAAACTAGTGAAGAATGAATGAAGACAAAAGAATGTCAAGGACTTCTTCACTTAATCTACGTCTTACAAAAAAACAACATAAATATTATATGTATGGGGTATTATATTAGCTAATACAACATTTCCCTTTTTTTGTTAACTTTAACATGTTCTTTAACATGTCTTCTGTGAAACATTGCCCGTAATCTATTACTTTCATTTTTATGAATGTTACGTGTTACATTTCTTTTCCTTCTCTGACATCCTTATACTGACATTACTTCTAATACAAATTTTAAAATGGCAAAATAAATAGGATGTGGCATGCTTTCTCATCTGTTTTATATCCCTGCATTAAAACATTTTACCATAAAATTAAAAATATTTTATTGTTTTTGTGTACATATCAATATATACCCAGCAAACATTTTATTAATAAAACAAGTTATTCCTTTTTTGTTGAAGTATACCAACTTAAAAAAACACTTTCTATTAAAACATCATCCAAAATATGTTAATAATGTAAAATATGCTTTAATGTAAATAAGCAAAGGTGATTGTTTCCAATACACTTCTTTTCACCACCATGTAATGTGTTACTAATTCTCAGTTAACCTTCAGGACTCTGTACATACTATTCTGAAATACCGTGGTGAAGTGAGGCCTCCCATCATGAAGCAGGATGCTACACAGGGGAGGATTAGCTGCATTGGAAGGATCTTCCACATCCCAAATTTCAAGCATACTGCAACCAGGCCTTAAAAAAAACAGACACAAATATATTAGCAATGCATCCACATCTGGAAGGAATAGGCTTTAATCCATAAGGCCAAGATTTTAAGTATTTCTAAGGACTTGAGTTAAAAATAATGAACAATAAAAAGGAACAAAAATATTATAAATAAAATTAAGTGTGTTGTATTTTCATATTCTACTAAAACAAATAGCAAGACATGCTGTTTTATGGTTCAACATATATCCATAAATACATGTAAAATTGAATTTCAAATGAAATACATATTTGATATTTTTAAAGTAGCATTGTATTCAAACATCTGCTCTAACTGTAATACAAAGATAAAAACTGAATGGAAGTTAAATTCTTGATGAAGATAGAGACTAAAATATGTATGAAAAAGCATATCCAAGACAAGACAATATAAATAAAATACAAATATAAGACAAGAAAGGAGGTTGCCAGTTTTGTTGTCAATTCTTCCTTTTTTGGTTGGATCCATGAGTAGGTATGAATGAGACAATATTTCTCCTAGAAATGTACAAAGTAACTTGGTTTTTCTTTTAACCACTCATACACTTTTTATGTAATATGATTACTTACACACTTGTTGTTAGGAACCATTGAGTTGAGTACCTTTATAGTAACTTGAAGAACAACAGATCTGACCCTTATCCCTCTTGCCCCATCCTTACTTCTCCGTTATGTGCAATCTCAGGCACCAAGGGATCTTAATTATCACTGTTGTTGTTGTTACGTGCCTTCCAACTCATAGGGACCCAATTTACAACAGCTCTGAACCCTACTCTATCCTGAGCCTAGCTTATTGTCTCTGACATACCTACCCCCATTACCTCAGTCACTGAGTCAAGCCATCTCATTCCTCTCTTGTGTTGTCCTCCCCCCCCCCACCCGCTCCAAGTAGGATACCCCTCTCCAAGGACTGGTTTCTCCTGGCAACAGGCCCAAAATATGTCAGATGGAGCTTCAGAATCCTTGCTTCCAAGGAACAGCCTGGTTTCACCCTCTCTACGATGAACTTATTTGTTCTCCTAGCAGTCCATGGCATATTCAGTACTCTTCTCCAGCACCATAACTCAAAGGTGTCAATTGTCCTCCTATCACCCCTAGTCATTGTCAAGCTTTTTGATACACAGCAAGTAACTGTGAAGACCATGACCTTGATCAGGCACACCTTAGTCTCTAGACTGACATAATTTCTCTTCAGTACTCTGGCGAGGACCCTGACAGTAGACTTTTCCAATGTAATTTGTTTTGTTTTGTTTTTTAAATTTTCTGACTGCTGATATCAAGAGTGTTGATTGTGGAGCCAAGCAAACTGAAGCTGTTAACAATCTTAATCTCTTCAACATCTATCAGGATGCTGCCAATCAGCCCAGTGGTAAAAATCTTTGTTTTCTTGATGTTGAGCTTCAATCTGCATTGAAGGCTGCAGTTCTTGACCTTCTGCAACAAATGCTTCAGGTCCTCCTCAATTTCAACAAGCAAGGTTGTGTTATCTGCATAACACAGATTGTTGATGAGTCTTTCTCCAATCCTGATGCCACATTCCTCCTCATAGAGCCCAGCCTCCTGGATTATCTGCTCTGTATATAGATTGAAAAGATATGGTGACAAGGACACATCCCTGATGTACACCCTTCCCAGTTTTGAACCATGCAGTGTTTCCTTGCTCTGTTCTGATAACTGCCTCCTTGTCAGTACAAGTTTTGCATAGTACAATCAAACGCTATCTCAAGTTTTATCTTTTCTAGAATTTCATGTAGCTCGATTATTAAACTATGCTTATTTTTCTGGCTTCTTTTGTTTATCATATGAGTCCCATGGCACATTAATTTATGCACTTGACTGCTAACTAGAATACAACAGGTGTTCTGAAGCATAAAGTAGTAATCTTCTACCATAAAATAACTTCCATGGAGCAGTTCCCCTCGGTCCCCCAATGTTACTATGATTTGGAATGGACTTGGCAGCAACAGGTTTGCTTTTACTTTTGCATGTTTTTGAGCTACCTATCTTGGGTGTAGTTCTAACAACTAATAGCATTCTTCCAATAGTTCCTTTATTTTTATTGTTCAGTATTATTCCATTTATAGGATACCAAAATTTATCTACCTGTTCATAAATTGAACATTTAAGATATTTTTGAGGTTTGAGCAGTTAGGAACACTGCTGCTGTGGATATTCACACGCAGTTTTGGGTGAACATAGTCATTTCTGGCAGTGAAACAGTGAGAGAAGAACTGGTTTTAATTGCTGTTATTGTTAGGTGGCATCAAGTTGAGAACAACTCAGAGCTGTCCTATGAACAAAAGAGCTGGACCCTGTTCTACCCTGTGCCATCCTCACACTTCCTGACACCCAAGAACCCACTGTGGCAGTCATGTGTCAATCCAGCTGGTTGAGGGTCTTCCTCTCCTTCACCAACCCTCCTCCCTTCCCAGCGTTATGTTCTTGACCAAGGAATAGCACCTCCTAGACACATGTCCCAAGTATGTGAAGCAAAGCCTCATCATTCTTGCCTCCAAAGAGTACTCCGGCTGCATCCTCTCCAAGCCATATCTGTTCTCTTGGCTGTCCATGGCTGTTCAGTGCTCTTCTCCAAAACCATAGCTCAAAGGCATCAATTCTTTTTCTGTCATCCTTATTCATTGTCTAGCTCTCAAGTGCATAGCAAGTAATTGGAAAGACTATGGCCTGAATTAGATGCACCTTTGTCTTCAAACTGGCATCACTACTCCTAAATGATTTGAAAGGTCCCTAACTGCAGATTTTCCCAGTGCAATGCTTCTCCTTATTTCCTGACTACTGGTACCAAGGGTATTAATTGTGGATCCAGGCAAGATGAAGCTGTTGACAGTTTCAATATCCTCTCTGTCCATTAAGAATCTTTATTTTCCTGACATTGAGATGTAATTCATACTAAAGGTTGCATTCCTTGATCTTTTGCAACAAGTGCTTCAAGTGCTCCTCACTTTCAACAGGAAAGGTTGTGCAATCTGCATAATGCAGGCAATTGATGAGTCTCCCTTCAATCCTGATGCCACACTCCTCTCTGTAGAGTCCAGATCCTCGGGTAATTTCCTCAGCATAACTAATGAATAGAGAATACAACCTTGGCACACTCTTTTGTTGTTGTTGTTGTTGTTATGTGCCGTCGAGTTGCTTGGGACTGATAGCGACCCTGTGTACAACAGCCCTAAACCCTGCTCTATCCTGTGCCAATCTCACTGTCTCCAACACACCTTGATTACCCCAGTCACTGAATCAATCCACCTCATAGAGGGTCTTCCCCTCCTGTGCTGTCCTTTCATCTTATTTTATTATTTTGTGTATGTGTACTGTCAAATCAGATCTGACTGGTACAGGAGGAAATTGCCCCTCCTTTTCCAGTAAAGCATTTAGTGGACTTGTACCTCTAGGATTGCAGTGCATCTTCTTGGCACTAGGCCACCAGTGCCCCCTCCCTTCTTAATTTTAAACCGTGTAGTGTTCTCCTCCTCTGTTTGTGCAATAGCCTCCTGGTCCACGTATAGGTTCTGCATGAGCAGAATCAAGTGCTCTGGGATTTCTATTCTTCTCATTGTCAGCCACAAGTTCTTGTTGTTAGGGATCCTCAAGTCAGCTCCCCGCCCTTTTTTTGAAAATTTTATTTTATTGTGATTTTAAAGAATGTTTACAGCCAAGTTGGGTCTTCCATTCATTATAGTACATTTATTTATTTATTTATTTTAAATTTATGTTAATGAAAAGTTGACAGAAACTTTGTATTTCCATTCATTCATTGTTGCACTCTTCTCCCTGCCCACCTCTCCGTCCCAATTAGCTTTTCTCTTTGACAAGCAAAAGAAAAAAACTCTTTCATTGTTCTTCAATCTCCCCACCCCCAAGTACACTCCACTAAACTACCTTCATTCTGGACTCCTGTAATGACAATAATATCTAATCATATGTCTCTTTTAAATAGTTCTCTTTCTCATCTGTTTCAATGCAGTATACACTATCTATCCCCTCCTTCTAAGTCTCCCCCCCCAACCCCTGTGTCAGTCCTCTTTTATAACAGCAGCATTAGGCCGTATTTATCAGCTTTTTTAAGTGACCCTATATACCACAGAAGAAACTACTTCCCAGATTTGCATCCTCCTCATAGTACCTGCTGTGGCTCACATTTTTGGTGCAGTCACTCTGTCAGTCTATTTCACTAAAGGTTTTCCTTTTTTTGCTGACTCTCTTTTTCACCAAACACAATGGCCCTTTCCAGGAAGTGGCTCCTTTTGATAACATGCCCAGGGTATGTTAGACAAAGTGTCATAATCTTTACTTCTAAGGAACATTCTAGTTGTACTTCTTCTAATACATATTTGTTTGTTCTTTCAGGAGTCCATGATATATATTCAATATTTTCCACCAAGACCACAAATCAAAGGCAGAAATTCTCCTCTGTCTTCCTTATTCATTGTTCAACGTTCATATGCATATAATGTGACTGAAAATATCATGACTTCAGTCAGATGCAGCTTAGTCTGCAAAGAGACCTTCTTTTTCTTTAACCCTTTAAAGGGGTAGTTTTGCAGATTTACTAACTGCAAATGTAATTTGATTTCTTAATAGCTGCTTCATGCACGTTGAATTTGGATCCAAGTAAAATGAAGTCCAGTACAACTTCAAAATTTTTTTCTTTTCTGATGATGTTGTTTATTGGTTCAGTCATGAGGATTTTTATTTTCTTTATGTTGAAGTGTAATCCATGCTGAAGGCTTTATTAGGCTCTGATCTTCATCAAATACTGATCTTCCAGTCTTTAGTCATGAAGATCTTCACTTTCAGCAAGTAAGACTGTTCATTCCACATATTGCAAGTTGCTAATGAGTATTCTTTCAGTCCTGAAACCATATTCTTCTTCATATAATACAGCTTCTTGAATTATTTACTCAGCGTACAGAGAATAGGTATGGTGAGAGGATATGGTCCTGACACACCTCTTTCTTGATTTCAAATCATGCAGTAAACTCCTCTTCTGTCAAAATGACTGCTTCTTGGTCTGGTTTCACATAAGCCCAAGTAAAGTGTTCTGGGACTCACATTCTTCTCAATGTTATCCATAATTTGTTATGATCCTCACATATGCAAATGTTTTATCCAGTAAAACACAAGTAAGCATCCTTCTAGTTTTCTCTGATTTCAGTATACTTCTCTCTGAAATCAATAATGATGCTCCTTGTTCCATGGGCTCTTCTGTATCTAACTTGAGTTTCTGATAGCTTTCTATCAATGCACTGCAGCAACCATTTAACAATATTCAGCAAAATTTTATTTTTGTGTGATATTAATTATTATTCTATAATTCCTATATCTTGCTGCATTGCATTTCTTTTGAATGGGCATAAACATCTATCTATTTCAATTAGTCAGGTATTTGCCTTCCAAATTTCTTGGTATAGATAACTGAGCATCTTGGCACTGCATCTATTTGCTGAGACATCTCAATTGGTACTTCTTTAATTCCTTAAGCCTTAGTTTGTATTGTTTTAATTACTTTGCCAATTCCTTCAGTAGTATTTGGATTTCTTCTTTCAGTATCACTGGTTATTGATCACATACTTCCCCTGAAATTACTGAGCTGTGACCAATTATTTTTGGTACAAGTGACTACGTATTTTTCCCATCATCTTTTTGTGTTTTGTGTGTCATTCAGTATTTTGTCCATAGAATCCTTAAGGTTGAATTTATTTTCCACTTCTTTGAGCTTGAAAAATGTCAAATATGTTCTTCCTTTTTTCTTTTTTAGCTATAAGTCATTGCATATTTCATGATAATATTTTGTTTTCTCTAGTCACCCTCTGGAATCTGCTCCGCTCTCTTTTATCTTTCATCATTTCTTCCATTCATTGTATATTGCCACATTCTATAGAAATTGCTGGTCTAATCAGACATCCATTTTTGTCTTTTCCTTCTTGTTGTCTTTAATGATCTTTGCTTTCTTCTTGTATTACATCCTTGATGTCATCTTATAACTCATCTAGACTCTGGTTATTAAAGTATCAAGTCTATTTTTTAGATGATCTCAAATTCAGAGGAAATATACTCTAGACTGTATTTTGGATTTTGTGGTCTGTTTTCATTTTCTTAAAGTTCATTTTGTACCTGCATATGATTGTGTATTCTACAGTCAGCTCCTTCAATTGTTCTGACTGGTGATATTGAGCTTCTTCACCATCTCTTTTCACAGGTACAGTCAACGTGATTTCTTGTATTCCATTCGCCAAAACCCACATGTATAATTTAAATATTGTATACATGTAGCTTCTATTTTTTTAAGAAGTATTGCTATGACTAAGCTGTTGGTTGTATTAAATTATAATATGCAATTGTAGGCCCTATTTTTATCATCAAGGCCATATTTTCCAGCTAGCAATCCTTCATCCTTCTTTATTTCTAACATTTGCATTCCAATCATAAATTATTAGTATAACATTAATTGTATTCCTTTTTTATTTTAGACTATAGAAATTTATATAAATTCCGTTTCTTCATCCTTGGCTTTAGCAACTGGTGTGTATTTTTGAGTAATAGACATATTTATAGTTTTTCCTGTTATGAGTATTTGTATTAACTTATTATCAGCAGTGTTGTATTTTACTTGAAATGTTCTTTATGATGATGGATGTGATTATCTCATTACTCTTAAATTTATCTTATTTAAGATGATAATTTTTGGTTTTTATCTCAGTGAAAGTTTACATATAAATTTTTCACTCGTTCGTCTATCGAACATTTTGTTCTAGAACAATTCTAATCGATTAATATAGAATTCATTATGTCTGATAAACTTCTTACTCTGTATTTCTTTCCCTTCTCCTATCTTTTCTGTTTATTAACTTTTGCTTTCCTCTCCCTCCATTCCTATTCCTGGAAAATATGGGGTAATAATTCTTAAAGAATTACTGAAAATATTTCTAACTTTAACACACACGGTATCATGTATCACAGGCTTAATACTCACTTAGTTCTCACAATACACCATGCCTCTTCTAAAATGTAATAATTTACATGTAATTCTGATAGTTTATCTCTCACTTCTTTAGGGGATTTTCGGCTGTATGTGGAATAAACAATTTTTGTCCGGACCCTTTAAAGTAAAACAAGTTAAAATATTTAAGATAAATGATAATAGAATGGACTAAAGCACATTTTCTAGAAAATAAAAATCTCAATGCTCACTGGATGAAGTATTGATATATATTATTCAAAATGGCATAGACTATTTTAAGTTAGGTATTTCCTAAAGAAGCTTTCATGGTATGGGGAGTTGCACAGTTAACCCAAAGTCACTATGGCAGTTTGAATTCACCTGTAGCTGCATAGGATGAAGTTGTGCATCTCCTCTCCAGTGATTTACATCCAATGGAGAGTCAGAAATGAGCTGATTTCAACTCAAAAACAATGAGTTAGCTATCTTATATCTTGCATGCTCTTGAACTTATAGCAGTTTGACTATTTCCCATACAGCTGGTTAGTGTATAAATTAGTTTAGAGGCACACAAGGTGGCAAGAAGTGACTTGATATAAAATTCCTTTTGCATAATTCACAAAATAATTAATACACTCATGGCATAAACATAGAAAGAGTAGAATGCAGTGATTTCAGTAGAAAATATCAGACAGAGAAGCACTGAAAAATACACCAGTTGAGGATGAAAGCTGTAAATAAAACACACTAGACTACATTAGCATAAAAGTAAAAAAGAAAAAAAAACACACCTTGGCAGTAAAAAGAATTTTTAAGAAATCCTGGTCCACTGACTCATGAAATGTAATTAAGATTTTAAGTACATTGCACAGTAATCTTCAAAACCAGACAAAAAAATGAAAATATTTTTAAATGTTACTTCTAGTAACAGGCTACTATTGTTGTTGTTAGGTGCCATTGAGTTAAGTACAACTCACAGTGATGCTATAAATAGTAGATCTGAAACCTGTCTTATTCCGTGTCAGCCTCACAATCTCTGACACACTTGAGCTCACTGCTGCAGTCACTGTACTGTGTCAATCCATCTGGATGAGAATCTTCTTCTCTTTTT
>NW_006399809.1:12243664-12256198 GCF_000299155.1 Elephantulus edwardii | reverse complement strand
GTCTTACCCCCACCCCAATGCCAGCCTCATTCTACAACAGTGGCACCATATAGCATTTGTCCCTTTGTGACTGAGATACCTCACTCAGCATAATATCCTCCAGGGTCACCCATTTTGAATAATATTGCATGAGTTCCTTGTTTTTCAATGCAGCATAGTATTCTTCTTCTCTTTGACCAACACTCCAACCTTTTCAAACATGATCTCCCTCACCAAGGCTAGTAGAGTGATCAAAATAATGTTTAAAACACAGATATTTAAAAAACAAAACAAAACCTAAAACTTCCAGATCTAAGTAGAAGCTGGAGTTTTCATAGATTTTTAGAAAAAGAAAATACTAAATTTTCATAAGAAAATAACAGGTCTGTCGTTGAAAAGGTGAAACCAGGTTGCTCCTTGGAGGCAAAGATTTTGAAACTTTGTCTCGCATACTTTTGGCATGTGAGGACATACTTTGTCAGGAGAGACCAATCCTTGAAGAAGGACATCATGTTTGTAAGAGTGGTAGAAGGTCGTCAGCACAAGAGAAGAAGCCCCTGGATAATATGAGTTGCCATAGTAACTGCGACAACAGGATCAGATGTGTTGGGAAATGGTGAAGTTGGAGAAGGTGAAGTTGGCTCAGGATAGGGTCCAGAGGTTCAGAGCCATAATTCATAGGATTGCTATGAGTCATAAGTGACTTGAATGCACATAACAGCAACAAAGGCAACATTAAAAGGCTAGCTAGCCATTCAGTAAGAGCTAGAATGACTACTTAGAATAGGGTTTGTGGAGCCTAGAGCACGGGTTGTGCTGACAATGTAGAAACAGGGCCAACTCCAGCCCACCTTCTATTACTGCTACTGAGGGGTTTTACTGGAACTTATACACACAGATTAGTAATAAATATGTGATGCATCTGACATTGATAACAAGCGTTTTTACCTCTTTCTGTTTTGAGAGACTTATTAAGTCTGAACACTGAGCACAAAAGATAGTAATTTCTGGGCAGTTAAGAATATTTTTCACTTTCAGTGTGCATCAAAGTAAGAGAACAAATATAAGTGTGGTGTTGTTGATTGCCTTCGAGTTGAGCACGACTCATAGCAACCCTATGAACAAAAGGCCTGAAGGCCCTCTACAACTGTCGACGTTAATCGAAGGTCATAGAGTTTCCAGAGGCATGTTGTTTAGAAAGTGGATTTCACTCCTATATGTAATGTTTTCCCTATTCCTAGAAATACCTAGAGAGTGTGAGCAGTAGAACTGTATAATGGGTTACCAACCTCAAGCCTGCGTCCTCATAATGTGGGTGATTTACAACGGGGTGAAGTGTGGACAGTTTGACACTTGCCATTATTGGCATGGTACCTGCGAAAACAGCATCTGAAAAACATAATTATATTCCTTAAAATAATATTTTAAAGGAACCCAAAAGTTAAACTTCTCTGTATTATTTGAATCCCAAGGTATAAAGGTAAAGTTTAATTAAATGATAACCAGTGAATTAATTCCATTTATTCAATATTTATTATCTATTGAAATAGCTGCATGTCATTTCAGTCTGAGCAAGTGTGCCAAATACTCTTACAAAACCATTTTATTTGCATAATTACTTCATGAGGCTGTGTTGTTATTTTTGTATACCATCAAGTTGGAACTGACCCATAGCTGACCCATCAGCAGGATTTCAGAGGCAGTTACTTGCATGGAAGGAGACTGTCCATCCTTTTCTGGCAAAACAGCTGATGGATTCTGTGTGCCTTTGGAATTGCAATGCAGTTTCTTACCACTAGGCCACCAGAGCTCCCTATATAGGGGCCAATATATTAATCTTATTTATAGATTAGAACACTGAGACATGGTGACTTGTACAACTGCACAATTTGGAAGGGTCAGAGGATTTGTAAATAATTCACTACCATTCCTTCTTACTCTGAAGAACTATACTAAGAGTCAGTACTACAAAATCATAGAAGACACAAAGGATCCCAAAATTGTATTCCTTATTCCAACAATTACAAATACTAGGAATGAAAGAATGTTATAAAACGAGCTAACAATATAACATTAAAAGCAAGCAAAAGGAAAAAAAATTGAAGTATTTAAAGTTAAACTCAAACATACTTCTTTGAGACAATTTAAAGAAAAAGAATGTCCAAGAATCTAAGTCCACCACTTGCACAAGTCAATTTCAGTGAGGAATGTGACAGGAGTTACAGAAAATTGAGTAAATTTATTTTATCCAATGGACTGTTTTAAAATATGAAATTAGGTCATTAAAATTTATTTCTTTAATTCCTCACTGTCGCATTTAAAATACAATGATCATCAACAGTTATAGGACACAACAATCATTAATTCTGTGGTGCTAATTAGGCTTTTTTTTAACAGAAAAGTTAGATTTTCATTAATTCATTCATTGTTGCACAATTTACCCCCTTCTTTTCTTCCTCCTCCCCAAGTTAAATTCTTTTATAGTAGTTTATTTACAAAATCCGAATACATTGTTTTCTAGAACAGATTCTTCCAATTATTCTTGACAGTTACTTTTAAGAAGAGTCTAAAGAAGACAAAAAAATTGTCTCTTCAGAAGATGCACTGGTCAGTGCAATGATTGAATCCATAAGTGTATAAAGAACTATGTATGTGTGTCTATTTTAACATTTCTGTATGTTTTATGTTATAAATGTATATAGAAAATACTAACTATATAATGTATGATCTTGTTGTTAGGTGCTATTGAGTCAGAATCAATTCATAGGTTTTTCAATAAATTGCACAGAAAGAGATTGTCCAGTTTTCTCTTTGAGAAGCCACTGGTGGATTCAAAACACCCTCGTTAGGGTTGGCAGTTCAACTTCTTACCCACTAAGCCACAAGTGTGCCTCACACAATGCATACATATGTAATACATACAAATGATGGTATGTGTGTGTGTGTGTGTGTGTGTGTGTGTGTGTATAGATATAGAAAAAACACTAAATAACTATATACCTGGTCTGGTACTGTGTTTGATCCATTTTAGAAGTTCTTCCTGGGGCAAATTACTAAACTCTCCTATTATGCTCCATTGATTCTGAAGATTCACACAACCTTGAATTGACATAATTGTTAGAATGCCAAAGATGATATTCTCAAAACGAATTCTGTTAAAAAGCCAGCCAAAGAGCTGAAATAAAATAAATTTATTGATGATTAATTTATAATCTATCATTTATGAAAGATTCTATATAAGGTCAACAGCAAATTATCAACTTTCTACTTAGGCTTTAAACAAAGATAGATTACCATTTGATAATAGCATTATAATAATATATGGAAATATCACCTAGAGTTTAAAATGAACACATCTATTGGAATTGCAAGTTTCTAATAAACTTAAAGTTTTCTTTCCTTAAATGAATGCTGTTCATAGGGTCACTATGAGTAGCAAGCAACTTGATGGCACATAACAACAACAACAATAAGTGAATGAGGAAAGAAAAATATGATCTTTTATGTAGCTATTTACTCCTAGGGATTAAGATTAGGAAAGAGAAATTTTGAAACACCTCAGAATATTTAGAGGGAGTTCTGGTAGACTCATCTGTAGAGCATTATGGTGCAATGAGGTTGCGTCTCTCTGGAGGTTCAAATCAACCAGCGGCTCCATGGGAGAAAGATGGGCCCATTTCTTCCTGTGCAATTTACAGCCTCAAAAATCCACTAAAAGATCTGCTATGAGTAGGTTCTAATTCAATGATAATGAGTTTGAGAGTGAGAACTTTTAAACATCTTTTAACATTTGATTGAATGACAAAGAGAAATCCCATTGTATTGTCTAACTTACTTCGGGCATGTAGTGAGGAGACACCAGTCCTTGGAGAAGGACATCATGCTTGGGAGGGTGGAGGGACAGCGCAGGAGAGGAAGGCCCTCTATGAGGTGAATTGATTCAGTGACTGGGATAATTGGGATGGGAGTGTCAGAGACAGTGCGATTGGCACAGGACAGAGCGGAGTTTAGGGCTGTTGTACATAGGGTCGCTATGAGTCGCAGGCGACTCGACGGCACATAACAACAACAACAACAACAATTGTCATGTCAGTTACTTTTGAGAAAAACCAGTCTTTATTGTAACCTAATAGATTATACCAATAAAACTAAATAATGTGTTTCTAAAAGTGTCTTGATCTCAACATGGCAACATTTTCAGAGCCAACCAGGACAACACTAGAGATTTACTGCTTTTGTGCTAGTAAATATGGTTTTGATGGGTCATGGATTTTTTTTTGTACAGACTTGACCTCCAAGTTTTTGGATAAGGTATCACCAGTGGGAAAAATATACCTCATTACTTGTCAATGAAATAGCAGTTAAAATTCATAGACAATGTTCAAAATCACTTGGAGCTCTTTTTCTGTCTCTATAATAGCTCTGATGGCCTAGTGGTAAGAACCCAAAGGCATGCTGATTGATTCCACCAGCTGCTCTACAGAAGAAGGATGGACAATCTCCTTCTGTAAAATTAACTGCTTCTGATAACCTGCTAAGTGGTCAGCTTCAATTCAATGGCACTCAACAACAACTTTAACAGATCATGCACTAATACTTGGTGTCATTTCAGAGATTTAAATAAAAAAAAATCTAGAGTTGTTATACTTTGAGTCAGTCAACAAAACCAACTTAGCCATACTAGTCATCAGGGTAGCTATAGCTCACTGCCCTGGGCTGCTTCTAACTCACAGTGGCCCGATAGGACATAAAAGAACTTTTCTACAGGGTTGCTAAGGCTGTAATGCATATGGAAGCTGATGGTTTCCTCTTTCTCCCACGGAGAGGCTTGGGTGGTGTGTATGAATCAATTACCTTTTGGTTAGCAGACCAGTATTCAACCCATTGTGCCACCAGAGGAAAAATTAATACCTTACCCTTCGAGAGCAGATCAAAGAAGCCATAATACACATGTGAGGTGTAAGAAACAGCTTCAGTCTCATAATTAAGATGGCAAGAGCGGTAAAGGCTAACAACTGCAACGTGTGAAAAACCAGCTATAAAACACAAATCAAACACAATTATGCTTTCAATTAGTATATTTTAAAGATGCATAAATGGAGTAAATTGAAACTCTTATTATGCATTCTGACAAGTATGTTTTCACTCAGTAATGAGAATATAAATGTGTATTAATTAATTCATTCAACAAAGCTTCATTGACTTTCTTACTATATGCCAGGTATGGTTCTGAGTACTTTGGCTACAACTGTGAATAAAATGAGTGAATAATTTCTGCTTTTCTTAAGCTTACATTTTTTTAGCATGTTTAGAAAGAAGAGACAAACAGTACTGTGATGAACCACTTATCTGGTTTCAGCAAAGTTGAGAGTTGAAAATGTCAGGTGAAAATGTCAAATAAGAGTCTCTTAACTGAGATAAAAAGAGTCTTTTAAGCGAACAGCTGGATGGTTACGTTCACTCAGAAGTATCTCATAAAAAAGATCAGACTGTATATCTAAAAGATTATCCATTGTAAACTATATAGCACAATTCTATTTTGACACAAATGGGTCTGTATGAGTTAAGTTGTGACTGGTGAAGTTATAAGTAAAATTTTCTCTTACTAAAATTTTTATAGTATTTGTAATAAACTACCCTTTATTGTTGGAAAAAGAAAATAGAGACAATAACCAAACATAAGTAGTAAATCCATTTCATCATCTAATAGAAAGTGGTAGGTAAGTACAATCGACAAGAACATGGAGAAATGAGCCTTAATGAACAGGTGTGTAGGTACACAGGTTGTTGTTGTTGGGTACTGTCGAGTCAAGGACCTCCTTGAAAAGAACCTTACTTATCAGGTTCCATTGAGACAATTCAAACTCAATAGTTACCTTATGAAAAAAAGATTTAAACTTTGCTCTATCCTGCACTTTTCTCCCAATTTGTACCATACGTAAGCCCATTGCTGTAGTCACTGTGTCAGTTCATTTACTCAAGGATCTTCTTCTGGCTGATAACCTTCAACTTTTTCAAGCATTATATCCCTCTCCAAGGACTGGTCTCTCCATGTGACATGTTCAACGTATATCAGACGAAGCTTCAGAACCCTTGCCTCCAAGGAGCAGCCTGGTTTCACCCTCTCCAGGATGAATCTGTTCATTCTCTTAACAGTTTATGGTATATTCAATACTCTTCTCCAACACCACAGCTCAAAGGCATTGATTCTCCTTCTATCATCCCTAGTCATTGTCCAGCTTTCTGATACATAGTAAGTGACTGCAAAGACCACGGCCTGAATCAGGTGCACCTTAGTCTCCAGACTGACACTGTTTCTCTTCAGTACTTTTGAGAGATCTCTTACAGCAGAATTTCCCAATGCAATATATCTTTTAATTTCCTGGCTGCTGATGCCAAGAGTGTTAATTGTGAATCCAAGCAAACTAAAACTATTAACAATCTCAATCTCTTTGCCATCCATCATGATGCTGCCAATCGACCCAGTGGTGAGAATCTTTGTTTTCTTGATATTGAGCTTCAATCCATACTGAAGGCTACAGTCCTTCTGCAGCAAGCATGTCAGGTCCTCCTCAGTTTCAGCAAGCAAGGTTGTGTCATCAGAATAACACAGATTGTTGATGAGTCTTCCTCCAGTCCTGATGCCACATTTCTCCTCACAGAGCCCAGCCTTCTGGAAAATCTGTTCTGCATATACAAGGAATTCCAGTGGATACCACTATCATTCACCAACAACCAGAGCCAAAGAGGAGGAAATAGTAGATTTCTATCAACTTTTGCCATCAGGGATTGATCAAATATGCAGTCAAGATGCATTAATAATAATGGGTGACTGGAATGCATAATTTGGTAACAGTGAAGAAAGATCAGTAGTTGGAACACGTGGACTTGGTGACAGAAATGAAGCTGGAGAGAAAATGATAGAATTTTGCACAATTAATGATTTATTAATTGTAAATACGTTTTATAAGAAACGCAAGCTATACACCTGGATTTCACCTGACAGTATGCATAGGAATCAGACTGATTACATTTGTGGAAAGAACCGCTGGAGAAGCTCAACATCAGTGAACTACATGAAAATATTTCTTTTTCCTTTCTAAATGATACAGTTTCTAGAAATCTATATTTCTGTTCTTCTAATACATTCAGAGTTTAGCATTTTTTTGGGCCAAAAGAGATTAAGTGACTTGCTATAATTATAAAAAATAAGGCAAAAGGACAATGAGATACCAAATGAGATGTTTCAACTAACAGATGCAGGGTTAGACATGGTCACCAGTTTCTGCCAGGAAATTTGGAAGACAGCTACTTGAACAACTGACTGAAAGAGATCCATATTTGTTCCCATTCCCTACAAAGGTGATCCAACAGAATGTGGAAATCATAGAACAATATCATCACTATCACATGCAAACAAAATATTGAAGATCATCCAAAAATGGCTAGATCAGTCAGAGAAGTGCCAAAGAAATTCATGCTGGGGTTAGAAGAGCCTGTGGATATCATTGCTGATGTCAGGTGGATCTTGCCAAAAAAGGAGAAAATGCCTGAAGAAAGTCTATTTATGTTTTATTGACTGTGACAAAGGCATCTGACTGTGGAATATAACAAACTATGGTTAACCTTGAAAAGAATGGACATTCCAGAACCTTTACTTATACTTACACATAAATATAAAATCTATACCTAGACCAAGAAGGTACTCTGTGAACAGAGCAAGGGAACACTGTATGGTTTATAAATCAGGAAAGGCGTGCATCAGGGTTATATTCTTTCTCTATACCTATTCAATATGTAGGCTGAGCAAATTGGAGTTTATGGAAAAGAATGTGGCATCAAAACTGGAAAATGGATCATCAATAACCTGCATCATGCAGGTGACTCAATTCTGATTGCTGAAACTGATAAGGACTTGCGGCACTTGTTGCAGGGATGATCAATGGCTACATCCTTCAGTATGGAGTATATGTCATCATCAAGAAAACAAAAATCCTCATCACTAGGCCAACAGACAACATCATGATGGATAGATAAACGATTGACATAGTCAACAATTTCATCTTTCTTGGATCTACAATCAACACTATTGGTACCAGCAGTAAGAAAATTAGGAGATGAGGGGCCAAGCAGGACAAGATAATTTAGTGTGCAGAACATTGCACATATGGAAGGATTTTCTTGGCTCCCTGTGACATAGGGCTAGTCCACAAGCCTCTGCATAAAGGTGGCCTAGGCAGAGTCTGATCTCCTCTTCACTAGAGATAAAGGAGCACATTAAGCCACAGGAGAAAAGGTAAGAAAATTTGGGGGCTCTGTGCTGAGAGTGAGCACTTCCCTTTGCCTGTGGGGAGACAGGAATGAAGTGTCCCTGGTGTTTTATAGATACCTCCATCTAAGGGTCCCTGCCTCCGTGGCTGTGGGGCCATCCAGGGGCCAAAGAGGACAAGAGATTTTAGTACACAGAACTTTAGGTGGAGGGAAGGAATTTTTGTAGCTTTCTGGGAGAGAGAGGGAGAGCTGACTTGAGATTCCCTTCATACAAGCTGCTTGATCTAGCAGCCCTGATCTCTAATCTCCTGCCACTCAAGACAAAGGAAGACATTAAGCTCCAGGAGAAAAGGTGTATGTAAAACTGCTTGAGTAGAGCACCTGGTCTCACACCACTCAGCCACTTCATATGTAAAGGAGGTCTATAGAGTAGATATCAGGGTATTAGTTCAAGGTGAGATTCCTACAGAGCTGTAGACCAGAACAGAGAGACCCTCAAAGACTTTAAGAAAGGCAAATTTTCCACAAAAGGGCTTACAGTGTATTTTAACATTTTAACTCACAACATTTTAACTTGGCAACTAACTAGTAACATTATAAAGGCAAGAACCAACAACTTTTGTGGACACAATAGAAATGACCTAACACTTATCAAAAAAAACTTCATATAATGTCAAGAAAGCAACAAGTAGCTTCAAACATCATGGAAGGGGGGAGGGGAATTGAGCCTTCTTAAAAACAAAAACAACCAATCCACCATAAAAAGAAAAAAGCCACAGATGATATCAGAGACTTCATGAATACTCCTGAGTCAGGAAGGCAGAGGATATATGTTGATATGGAGACATTTGAATAGTTATGAATAAAAGTACAAATGATGGAAGAAACAATGGAAGCCACAAATAAATAACTTAGAAGTAGAGAACCAGAAAAAAATATATTGATGACAAATTATTTAAACAGCTACAGAAGAAGATACAAATGATGGAAGAAGCAATGGAAACCAACAAGAAAACAAATGCTCCAAAGACCAGAGTCAGAAGAAATACATTGATTAGGAGGAACTTGCACAAATATGGAAGAAAATTCCAAAAAAGAGAAAGAATTGAAACTATAGATGAAGAGATACAAGAACTTAAAAAGTCATCACAAGATAGGAAGCTTACTAGAGAACAGTACTAGAAATAACAGAAAGGTATGAAAGAAATAACAGAAAGGTAAGAACATTAAGATTGAAATGGCAGAAGTGTCCAATATGTTGGAAGGGAAAAAAGTAGAACAGAATAGATGGATTGAGCTGGAAGACAAGAACATCAATGAAAACATACTGGAAGAAAAATCACGGATTACACAAAAAGAAAATGGAAGGAAATATTAGAATTATGTGGGATGACATCAAAAGGAATAACAAACATATGACTGGAATTTTAGAATATGAGAGGGATAGAGAAATCACTGAGAAAATGATGAAAGAGGTATTTGAAGAAAACTTCCCAGGTATTATGAATAAAGAGAAAATCCACATTCAGTAAGCTCAGTGAACACCAAATAGACTAGATCCAAAAAGGAAAACATCAAGAAATATCATAGTCAAATTCTCAAAAATAAAAGATAAGGATGGAATACTGAAAGCAGCATGAGAAAAACAGAGTTCACCTACAAAGGAAAAGACATCAGATTAAGTTCTGATTTTTCAGCAGAAATGAAGCGAGCAAGAAAACAATGGGATGACATACCATATACAGAAAGTTGAAAGAAAACAACTGCCAACGCAGGATCCTATATCCAGCAAAGCTCTCCTCAAATATGAATGAGAAATTACATCCTTTGTGGAAAAAAAAAGAACTCAAGGAATTGTGAAAACAAGACCAGACCTACAAGAAATTTTAAGTGAAGTCCTACACACAAAGACACCAAAGGCAAGTGGATTTAAAAATAAACAACAACAGCAAAAAGAAACACAGCAAAATGACAGTGATAAAACCTGGCCTGTCAATAATTACACTTAATGTGAATGGACTTAATGCACCAAGCAAGAGAAAAAAAGAGTAGCAGAATGAATTAAAAAAAAAAAGGAAAACCCATAAATATGTTGTTTACAAGAGACACATCTAAAAAATTAAAAAGACAGACTCAAAATCAAATCTGGGGAAAAAATATACCAAGCAAATAGCATCCACAAAAAAGGAGGAGGCGCAATACTAATCCCTGATAAAACAGACTTCAAAATGAAAAGCACCACAAAAGTTAAAAATGGGCACTATATAATGATTGCAGACACAATAGATCAAGAGGACATAATATTGGTCAACATCTGTGCATTAAATGATATTGCTATTGTTGTTATGTGCTGTTGAGTTGCCTGCGACTTATAGCAACCCTAAAACCTGCTCTATCCTGTGCCAATCTTATTGTCTCTGATGACTTTCCCCCATTACCCCAGTCACTCTTCAAGGGTCTTCCTCTCTTGTGTGGTCCCTCTACCCTCCCAAGCATGATGTCCTTTTCCAAGGACTGGTCCTTCCTTGTAATATATCCAAAATACGTCAGAAAAAGCTTCAGAATCCTTGCCTCCAACGAGCACCATGGTCTCACCCTCTCTTGGATGAACATGTTTGTTTTCTTAGCAGTTCGAGGTATATTCAAGTTTTCTCCAGTACCATAGCTCAAAGACATCAATTCTCCTTCTAACATCCCTAGTCAATGCCCGACTTTTTGATGCTTAGCAAGTAATTGCAATGACTTTGGCCTGGATCAGATGTGCCATTGTCTCCAGACTGACATCACTGCTCTTTAGTACTTTGGAGAAGTCTCTTACAGCAGACTTTCCCAATATAATTAATTAATTAATTAATTAATTTCCTGGCTTCTCACAACCAAAAATGTTGATTGTGGAGTCAAGTAAACTAAAGCTGTTAACAATCTCAATCTCTATCTATCATGACGCTGCCAACTGACCCAGTGGTGAGATGTTGAGCTTTAATTAATCTATATTGAAGGCTTCAGTCCTTGACCTTCTGCAGCAAGCGTGTCAGGTCCTCCTCAGTTTCAGCAAGCAAGGTTGTGTCATCTGCATAATACAGATTGTTGATAAGTCTTCTGCCAGTCCTGATGCTACATTTCTCCTCACAGAGCCCAGCCACCCAGACAGTCTGTTCTGCATATAGATTGAAAAGGTATGGAGATAGGACTCATCCCTAGCATAAACCCTTCCCAATTTTGAACTATGCAGTATTCCCTTTCTCTGTTCTGATGACTGCTTTCTGTTTCAAGCACAGGTTTTCATAAGCAAAATCACGTGTTCTGGGATTCCCATTCTTCTCAGAGTCAGCCACAATTTGTTGTGATCCACACAGTCAAATGCCTTTGCATAGTTAATGAAACACAGACAGACATTCCTCTGGTACTCCCTGCTTTCAGCCAAGATCCATCTAACATTAGCTGTAATACCCCTAGAGTACCACAGCCTCTTCCTCTTCCACAGCATCCTGCCTCCCCTGCACCTTGTTCTCCAAAGTTTGGTACCATATGATAGACCTGCTAAATATATAAAACCACTGTTAACAGAACTTCTCACTAGTCCTGACACAACAACCCCCATCACCCCAATTATTGCATCAATCCATCTCATCCAGGGTCTTCTTCTTGTGCGCTGTCTGTCCTTTAGAAGCAGCTATTCGTTGGAAATGGACAATATGCTTTAAAAACTGAAGAGCCAGCAAAGGAGTGTCTGCGGCAATAGGCTCAAAGGTGTCAGGGATGATAAGGATGGTGCGGTATAGCACAGGATTCAGATCTGTGGAACACAGGGTTACTAGGAGTTGTACTTGACTCTATGATACCTAACAACAACAACAACATTATAAAAAGAAGGTTCATTGTAGGTACTGTATATTAAAATACAATGTGTCCCTATAAATAAAAATAGAAAACAATTTTGCTTATTAATGCAACTCATGGTTAATTGACACAAAGTAGTTTACATTAGGTAGTTGAGTGAAGCAGTACCACATAATAGAATGGATAGTTAAAAGTACGGTTCTGCAGTTAGATTGCCTGGGCTCATATTCCTTAGTTTCACACAGCTAAAATACTTTAGTTGTATGTCCTTAGGCAAATTACTTAATCTCTTTTAGTCATAGTTTCTTCATCTATAAAATAGAAATAATAATAGTTGCTACCTCAAGGAATACCAGAGGAATGTCTATCTGTGTTTCATTGACTATGCAAAGGCATTTGACTGTGTGGATCACAACAAATTGTGGCTGACTCTGAGAAGAATGG
>NW_006399809.1:12187517-12242719 GCF_000299155.1 Elephantulus edwardii | reverse complement strand
CGCTATGAGTCGCAAGCGACTCGACGGCATATAACAACAACAACAACAACAACCTCAAGGTATGTGATTGGAGTTCATCAGCTGCTCCACAGAAGAATGATGATTAATCTTCTCCTTTGAAAACCCACTGTATGGTCAGCTACAAGTTAATACTGACTTGATAGTACGTAGTAACAACAACAGCCTCAAGGGTTGTAGGTAGTGTATAATTGTTAATATGTATTAATCACTCAGGGAAAAATGTTCTGCATAGAGTTAACAGAGTATTACATCACACTTGAACATTCTGGTAGTAGACTGTTTATAGTCGTCTAGTCTAAGCTTCATATAGATTAGCTCTGACACCCTGTTGTTGCTGTGAGGAGCCATCTAGTTAATTAAAATTCACAGTGAACCTAAAAGCAATAGATTTGAATCTTGCCATATTTTGCACCTTCTTCATGTCCCATGATATGTTTGAGATCATTGTTATAGTCACTGTGTTAGTCCATCTTGTGGAGGTACCTCTTTGTCAGTTCTCTTTCTCTGACTTTCCACCTTTCTCAAAATGATGCCTTTCCCAAGAACTGGCTCCCCGCTGGCAACATGGCCAAAGTTTCACCATCATTGTCTCTAAGAAGCACTCTGCTTGTAATTCCTGCAAGACAGACTTGTTTGTTCTTTTGGATAGTCAGTATGCTTCTATAACACTAGAACTCAAAGGCATGGATTTTTCTTCTTCATTGTCAACTTTTTCCACTGTCTAACTTTTATATACATGGGAAATAAATGGGGCGGGGGAAGAACCCTGGTTTGGATTAGGCTTACCTTAGTCATTAAACTAACATAGCTGCTCTTAGTTAGTACTTTTGGAAATGCCCAGATTCTCCCAATGTAAGATGTCTTTTGATTTCTTGACTTCTCTTACCATGGGGGTTGTTTGTGGAGCTCAGTAAACTGAAATAACTTTAATATTTTCTCCATCTATCATCATGTTGCCTATTGGTCAAGTGGTGAGGATTTTTATTTTCTTTATGTTGAGATGTAGTCAGTATTAAAGGTTGTAGTTTTCTATCTTCTGTGGCAAATATTTCAAGCCCTTTCCACTTTCTGCAAGCAGTGTGTGTCACCTGCACAATGCAGGTTGCTGATGAGTCTTTTTCCAATCCTGATGCCATATTCTTTTCTATGGAGAATGTGAGGCTTTAGGTAAGGTAATTAATTTCTTCAGGTCTGTATTTCTTGGCTGAGATTGCCTTTGTTATTCTTGGACCCAGCGAGAGCTGTTGTGGCAATTTGGAACAGTCATTCAGTGAATTCAGGATGTAAGAACAAAATGATTGCATGCTTATAGAACTGCCTGAGCACATATTCTTCTTTGCTTACCTGATGTAGGTAAGTGCATTAACCCTAGAGTCCCCACATCAAAGAGGGAAAAGCCACAAGGTGCCAGAGTCTGTATCCTTCTGGATCTTTCAACCACTGCTTACTATAGAGCCACTTGCTTGTCTAGAACTCCTGACTTGAAATTTATAATATTTGTGAGCACGGAATTCAACTTCGTCTCAGAAAGCTGTTATCTGAAATGTTAATTTTTTTTAATAGTTGGCATCATCAAAATAACATAATTTCCTTGTTTGCCAATTGAAAATCAAATGACATAGCACATGGCATAGAGTAACTATTTTAAAATATTATCATGAGCTAGTTCTCTTAAGGTCAAATTTAGTTGTTCTGTAAATTTTGTCTTTTCCTTAAGACTCATTTAAAGCCCCATCTCTTATGAAAGTTTTCTGCCAACATTGATTGGTCTTTCCCTTTCTTACTATGTTGTTGCTGTTGATTACCATCAAGTTGAGCGTGACTCACAGTGACCCTATGAACAAAAGATCTGAAATATTCTATAACTATCGTAGTTTCTCAAAGTTCATAGTGTTTCTAGAGGCATGTTGTTTAGGAAGTGGATGCCACTCCAGCTTCCTTCTACTATAAGCTTCAAAATAATTAAGCATGGTTGTTGGTTGGTGTGTAGCACTGAGTTGGAACCGACCCATAGCTCACTCTCTGGTGGGTTTTCAGAGGCAGTTAATCAATGGAAAGAGATTGCCCATTCTTCTCCCATGGAGCAGCCTGTGGCCTCGAACTGCATGCCTTAGGAACTGCAGTGTATTTCTATTTCATAAAATTCTATACACTTGTGGGCAGGAACTCTACATATACCATGCCTTGCATCCTACAGCACTGCTATGTTCATGACTGTCCATTGAGTGTGGTGGCACAAGTTCACCAGTTACAGAGACATAGGTGCCTGCTCTGATGAGCTGCAGCTGATTAACACAGTATGCTAAGACACTGTGAAAGCAAATGCTATTATATTTGAATCAATGAAAGAGTGTATAAATGAAGGTTACTTAATTATATTTCATTATCATAAACAAGCTTCTGGCTTCAAATCTTTTTTTTTCCTGGCTTCAAATCTTAATGCTTATTTAAAACTAAGAACACATTATAAAGACTGAAAATGAGCAGCAGAAATTTATTACCAATGCTGAAAAATCCAACTACTACTGATGCTATTATATCAGCAGCACAGCTATACTCTGAATCATCTTTGAGCCAGAATTTAATACACAAATCTACCAGAGATTAAAATGAAAACTTTACCTCACCATTTTCAAGGAGCTGTTTTCTGGAATAAAACAAAAAACATACTCTATTGAATTTTAATGTCTTTTATAAATATGAGTACATAAAAAATCAGTTTCATTTATTTGTTGTCAGATTGATTCTCTATAAACTACTTAGCAACATAAATATTAAAATACTAAACCAAACTACTATAAATAATAGTAATTTTTAAAGTATAATTTAAAAGCATCCTATTAACCTATTTTTTTTAAAGTAAGTTTTACTGCTCCCAGCTGACTGAACCTCAGGAAAGATAAATTAACATAAATGATTTCTATTAAATATTTAGTCTATGCATATAGATAGCCATGTTTAGAATTCAGAATTGTTTTAATTTTTCACAACTTTACATAGTATGAACATCCTTGTACATAAAACTTTGTGAACATGTCTGAGTATTTCCTTGGGACAGATTTCTAGAAGATAAATTACTAACCTGAAGCATTTGAATATTTTTAATTGCAAAGAAAGCTGCTGTAGTTTATTAAACCTTTATGGTACATCGACTATGTTCCTAGTACTGAGCACTGAGTCGTTGTGATTGCTGTGTGCATTCAAGTCTGAAGTGACTGACAGCTGATCCTCCAGCTGGTTTTCAGAGGCAGTTGAATCACATGGGAAAAGGCTGTCCATTTTTCTCCCATGGAGCTACTGGCGGATTTGAATTAGCTTCCTTTGGGTTGGTAGTGTGAATTCTTAATGTCACCAGAGCTTCCTGAGCAGGGAGTTGAACATACAATTTTTATCTTTGTAGAGCTTACATGGTAGTCAGATTAGAGGTATACAACAGTCTATTTCTGTTCCATTGAAGAGACTGGGTATTTTTCTTTTAAAGGCTTTATAGCATGACATAGGCCTTCCAACATGGACTTTGGAGCTGGGAAAAAAGAGTGTTCAGAAGAAAATAAGAGGGACCCATAAACCTGAGGATTTACACAAACAGTAACCAGTGAAGGCCTGTTTGTATTTAACAACACCTAAAATGTTTTACCCCAACATAGCTCCTCTTCTATTTATGCAGTCAAGGGTTGGTGATGGGGGTGGAGGGTTAGCTCATTCTGAAATGTACAGTACACCACAGAACCATGTCCTAAGTGCTACTATATGCAAGGGAGATGCCTAAGAAGGTAATAATTATAATCATCAAGGACCCTGACAAAGACAATTGGCATAGATACATATAGTAGCTGATATCAGATGTGTGTATATAACCGACTCATAAGCCAAAAACAGAATGTAAGAGAAACATCAAAATGATTAATAAAATGAATTGACTTCTCAGGAAATAGCAAATGCAAGAAATAAAAAGAGAACATTAAATTAAACCTGAAATATTTTCTTTAGAGATAGTTAAGAGTTATACAATTAGAACAATTACAATGTAAAAAGGCTTTTCAAAAATTCTGAGAAAAAGGTATTAGTTTATTTTCAAATGTCAAAGAAGGTTAAATAGTAAAATATATAAATTATCAAATGGAATTGTCAATGTAAAGACTAAACCATGGAATCTTCTGAGAAAGAGAAAACTAATATGAAGTAAGCAATCATATAATTTTTAAAAAGTGGGCAAAGAGAATGATTAACTGAACAATTTCCTGAGCTGGGGGATAAAATCATTTGAGTGTTCAAACTGAAATGTTCCATGAATTCATAAACATTAAAATGCTCATAAGTTAATAAATATATACAACACAGCATCTCACAGACAGAAGATCAAGAGCTGAAAGAAAACATCGCATAAAATTTCTCAGCTGCAATCCTCAATATAAGAAAACAATGAGGACAACACTGGCCACTAACACCTTTTGAAACTTAGGGAAGGAAATGTCCTAGGAAGCACTCCTAGGTCTTTGACCACTCCTGGAGGAAACTGGCCCCTCCCATCCAACTACAGGACATGACAGAGAATTGGGCCCAACACAGCCTGGCAAAGGGAAATATATCAGCTCCCCGCCTCTCCAAAGACAACCTGATGAGAAGCTTACCATAGGAAACAGAGAACAAAGCCACCATACATGACCAGCAGAAAAGACTGTCACTGTTAAATTGAAGTGGGGTAATGCATAAAGTCTTTAACTCCATTAATAGCATCAAAGATAAGAAACTGACAAGAATCTATGTACACCCAACAGAAACTGCTTCAACTTATCAAGAAGAACTTCACATAGTATCAAGGAAATAGCAGGCAGGTTCAAACATTATGAAAAACAAAACAAGCCTTCTCCAAAAATAAGACCAAAGACCTAATGAATACCCTAGAGACAGAGAGGCAAAAGAAATATATTGATGTGAAGTTACATGAACTGGAAATGAAGAAGTTATTAATGATGGAAGAAAGAGATGAAACTTTAAAGGGGCAAAAGAATTTACAAATCATCACAAGATAAGAGAGGCAACAACCAACAAAGTACTAGAAACAACAGAAATGCATAAATATGGAATCCAGAACATAAAACCCAATATTTCAGAAATTTTTAACATGTTGGAGGGACAAACAAACAAAACCAGAATAGAAGAGAATACAGAGCAGAGAATCAGTGAACTAGAAGATAAGAAGCTCAATGAGAACTTACTAGAAGAAAATAAAAGAAAATGAAGAAAGCATTAGAATCATGGGATATAACATCTAATGAAATAATGCAATGGAATTCCGAAACAAGAGTAGAAAGGGGGAAACACTGAGAAAATTGTGGAAGGGTTGCATAGAAAAAGTGTTTAGAAGAAAACTTCCCAGATATCATAAAAAAAGGAAAATGACATCTAAGAAGCTCAGTGACCTCCAAACAGACTAGACCCCAAAGAAAAACATCAGGATATGCCATAGTCAAATGCTCTCCAAAATCAAAGACAAGAAGAGAATATTAAAAGCAGCACAAGGAAAATAGCCACCTACAAAGAGAAATTAATTAGACTAAGCTCTGATTTCTCAACAGAAACCATTGAGCAAGAAGACAACGGGATGGCATATACAGAAGGCTGAAAGAAAACAATTCCCAGCCAAGATCCTGTACCCAGTGAATCTGTCCATCAAATATGACGGAGAAATTAGGTCATTTGCATAAAAGCAGGAACGTAAGGAATGAATGAAAACAAGACCAACTCTATGAGAAATACTAAGAGAAATCCTTCACAAAGAAATGACAAACGAGTGAATGGACCAAAGCATTCAGCAAAAACAAACGAATGTAGCCAAATGGCAATGAAGAAACTTGTATGTCAATAATCATGCTTAATATGAATGGCTTCAGTGTACCTATCAATAGAAAAAAGTAGCATAATGGATAAAAAACAAAGACCATCAATATGTTGACAACAAAAGATACATTCAAGAAATGAAGAGAAAGCCATTCTAAAAGTCAAAGGTTGGGAAAAAACATATCAAGAAAATGGCATCCATAAGAAAGCAGGAGTACAATACTAATCTCTGATAAAATGAACTTCAGGATGAAAATCATCATAAGAGATAAGGAAGGGGCAGTACATAACTATTAAAGACACAATAGATAAAGGAGACATAACCTAATTCAACAACTACTCACCAAATGTTAGGCCTGCAAAATACAAAAGCCAACAAATTAGAAGAAAGAAATAGCAACAGAATAGTAGTAGGCGAATATAACACACCACTCTCACCAAAAGATAGGACAACTCAAAAGAAACTCAACAAAGATGCAAAAACACCAAACTATACACTTAGCCAAATCAACCTAATAGATTAATTCAGGGTACCTAACCCAGCTAACATTCAATTTACTTTCTTCTCAAGAGCACATGGTATATTCTCCAGAATTTTGCTATATATTAAGACACAAAGCAAGCCTCAACAAATTAAAAAAAAAATCAAAATAATACAAAGTATCTTCTTAGACCACAATGCCATAAAACTACAAATTAGAGAATAAAGTATATTTTAAAAATCCCTTCATCTATTGAAGAACAACTATATAAAAAGAAAAACATTCAACAACAAAAAATCACTCACATGGAAGCAAAATAAAACCCTGCTTAGCATAACGTAAACTGGTGTTATGTTATTGTTGTTGCATGTCATTGAGACAAAACTGACCCATAGTTGACCCTCCAGAAGGTTTTCAGAGACAGTAAATTACATGGGAGGAGATTGTCCATCTATGTTACTGGTGTTTTAGAAGAAATAAAAAGTGAAATTAAAAAGTTTGTCAAAACAAATGAAAATGAAAGTACATCATAGCAAAACTTCTGGGATACAGCTAAGACAGTCTTCAGGATACAGTTCACAGCACTAGGCAAACACAGAAAAATAAGAGCAAAATAAATTAACACATCTAGCAAATAGGAAAAGAAACACAAATTAATCCCATAGCTTCTAGAAGATAGGAAATTTTAAGGATAAGGGCTGAAACCAATGGAATTGAAAACAGAAAAACAACTGAAACCATCAAGACCAGGAGCTGAGTCTTCAAAGGGTCAATGAAATAGATAAACTTAATAAAGACACAAGTAACTCAAAAAGGAAATAAGTTAACATCATCAGAACCAGCTGAAATTAAATCAGTAAGAGTATTATGAAATTAAAGAATATTATGGAATTAAATCATCAATAACAGAATATTATTAAAAGCTGTACTCCAATAAATTTCAATACCTAGAAGAAATGGGCAGATTTCTAGAAGTTTATACCTTACCCAAACTAACACAGACAGAAGTAGAGCACTTGAACAGACCCATTACAAAAGATGAAATTGAGCAGGGAATAAAAAGACTCCCTAAAAAAATAGTCCTAACCCAGAAGTCTTCGCAAGTGAATTCTACCAAACATTCTACTTAAATTATTTTAAAAACTAGAAAATGAAGAAATTCTGTGAAGTGAGTATAACTCTAATATTAAAATGAAAAATTAAATCACCAAAAATACTATAACTTAATACATTTCATGAACATAAATGCAAAAAAATCCTGATCAGTAAAATCCAACAATATAAAAAAATAATCATGATCAAGTGGGATTCATAACAAATATGCAAAGATGATTCAATACAAGAAAAATAACAAAACAAAGAACAAGAACCATACTATCCTATCAATTGATGCAGAAAATGCCTTTGACAAAATCCAACACCTCTTACTGTTAAAAGGTTCTACAACATAAAAATAGAAGAGAATTTTGTCAACATAATGCAAAGTATATATTCAAAGCTTAATGGAGCAAGACAAAGGGCATTCTCCTTGTGAACAGGGGCCAAGTAATGATACCCATTATCACCACTCTATTGTACTGGAAATACCTGCTAAGACAATAAGATGTTGTTGTTGTGTGCTGTCAAGTCGTCTGTGTCTCATAGCAACCCTATGTATAACAGGCCTAAATCCTACTCAATCTTGTGCCAATTGTATTGTCTCTGACACACCTACCCCCATTACACCAGTCACTGAATAACTGAGAAGGGTATACGCCAGGGATGTGTCCTATCTCCATACCTTTTCAACCTATAACCCTAACCCTAACTGTAATACTGAAGTATTTGCTGCAGAGGGTCAAGGACTCATGGAAGGACTTCCTCTCTTGCACTGTCCATCCACCCTCACAAGCATGACATCTTTCTCCAAAGACTAGTCCCTCCTTGCAACATGTCCAAAGTAGGTCAGATGAAACTTCACAATCCTTGCCTCCAAGGAGCAACCTGGGTTATCCTTCTCTAGGACGAACCTGATTGTTCTCTTAGCAGTCCATATTCAATACTATTCTCCAACACCACATCTCAAAGGCACCAGTTCTCCTTCTATCATCCCAAGTCATTGTCCAGCTTGCTGATGCATAGCAAGTGATTGCAAAGCCTGTATCAGCTGCACCTTATTCTCCAGACTAACATCATTGTTCTTCAGTACTATGGAGAGGTCTCTGACAGCAGAATTTGCTAGCTGCTGGTATCAAGAGTATTGATTTTGGATCCAAGCAAACTGAAACTGTTAACAATCTCAATCTTTTCACCATCTATTATGATGCTGCCAGTTGGTCCACTAGTGAGTAAGAATCTTTGTTTTTTTGATGTTGAGCTTCGATCCATATTGAAGGCTGCAGTCCTTGACCCTCTGCAGCAAATGCTTCAGGATTAGGGTTAGGGTTAGGGTTATAGGTTGAAAAGGTATGGAGAATGCACACCCATGTTTATTGTGGCTTTGTTCACAATAGCAAGGAGTTGGAAACAACCTAAGTCCCCATCAACAAATGAATGGATAGAGAAGCTGTGGAATATTCACACAATGGAATACTACACTGCATTGAAAAACAAGGAACTCATGCCATATTATTCAAAATAGGTGACCCTGGAGGACATTATGCTCAGTGAAGTATCTCAGTCACAAAAGGACAAATACTGCATGGTGCCACTGGTGTAAAACAGGACTGACCTTGGGGTTGGGAGTAGACTGAGAAAGATGGGTTCAATAATGCATACTGCACTGAAGCAGATGAGGGAGAAAACTGTTTAAAAGGGATATGTGATTAGGTATTTTTATCATGACAAGAGTCCAGAGCAAAGGCTGCATAGTGGAGTGGACCTGGGGGGAGGGTTTGTAAAACAATGAAAGAATTTTTCTTTTACTTTTCCAAGAGAGTAATGTACTAGGGGGGAGGGTTGGGAGGGGGAAAAAGTGCAACAATGAATGAATGGATATCCAAAGTCTCTGTAAATTTTCATTGAAATTAATAATAATAAAAAAAGAAAAGGTATGGAGATAGGACACATCCCTCGCATACGCCCTTCCCAATTATGAACCATGCAGTCTTTTCCTGCTGTATTCTGATGACTGCCTCCTGGTCCAAGTATATGTTTTGCATAAGCATAATATGTGTTCTGAGAGTCCCATTTTTTCTCAGAGTTAGCTACAGTTTGTTGAGGTCCACACAGTCAAATGCTTTTGCATAGTCAATGAAACCCAGATATACATTCCACTAACTCCCTGCTTTCAGCCAAGATCCATTTAACATTAGCTATAATAACCCTAGTACCACATCATCTTCTCAGCCCAGCCTGCACTTCTGTCAGGTCTCTGTTGATGTGCAGTACCAGTCATTTTTGGATAATTTACAGCAGAGTCTTGCTTGCATGTGATATCAATGATTTTGTTCGCTAATTTCCACACCCTTTCCTTGGAATGGGAACAAATAAAGATCTTTTCCAGTCAGTTGGCCAGGTCCTCCAGATTTCTTGGTATACCCTGGTGAACACATCTAGGGCATCGTGTTTGTTGAAATTTGGTATATTGTCAATTCCTGGGGCTTTGTTTTTTGCCAAGTTTTTCAGAACATCTTGACCTTCTTCTTCCTTCATCACCACAGGCTCTTGCTTATGCGTTGTTTCATGAAATTTCAAATTGGCAAAGAGGTGATAAAACTATCACTATATGCAGATAATATGGCAGTGTACACAGAAAACCTCAAAAACTCAATAACAACAAAGATATTGTTGGGCTTAGTTGATCAGTTTAGTAGTGTACAGGATACAAGATCGATATAATTAAGAAAAACCTCAAAATAAAAACAAAACAGTGGGATTTCTCCATAGCAACAAAGCAAGCACAGAAAAGGAATCTAAGAAAGCAATAACATTTACTATAGCCAACCAATCACAAGACTAAATACTTGGGAATAACCTAACTTTAAGACACAACATATCTTTACTTAGAAATCTAGAAACCTTACTACAAGAAACAATTTTTCCTAACTCAATGGAAAAATATTCCCTGTTCATGGATAAGAAGATTCCACATAGTGAAAATGACAATCCTACAAAAAGCAATGTACATGTTCAATGTAATCTCAAGATATACGAAACTCATTCTTCAAAGAGATAGGGAATTTGCAATTTTATTTGGAAAGGAAAGCAACTTCAAATAAGTAAAGCTTGTCTAAAAACTAAAAAGAAAGTAGGAGACATCACATTCCATGATCTCAAAAGTCACTGTATCCCAAAAAACTTTAAAAAACAAACCACAAACTCCCCTAGTATACAACCATAATAATCAAAACACCATGGTATTGGTAGACCATCACAGAACTCAGAAATCAATCCATTTATCTGCAGTCAATTGCTATTTGACAAGGAAACACAACATATTAAATGGGGAAACTAATTTTTAACATAAGTTGCTGGCAAAGGTGGACGTTTTCCTGCAGAAATCTGAAACGGGATCCACATTTCACCCCTATACAAAAATCAACACTAGGTGGACCAGATACCTACGGACAAACATCAAAACTACAAGGATCATAAGAGACAAAATGGGATCAAACTTTGAAGCCCTAGCCTACGACATAAATAGGCTTGAAAATACAGCCCAAAATGCAGAACAAGAGGAGGATAAGATCAACAAATAGGACCTTTTAAAAAAATAAAATTCCCGTGTGCATCAAAAACTTTTCCAAATTTAGACTTTTTCCAAGTCTACACACTTGGGAAAAAAATTGGAAATGACATCAGACAAGGGTCTCATAACTAAAGTTTACATAATATTAAAGTATATCCACAAGGAAAAGAGCGTTAATCCAGTAACAACATGGACAAAAGACAGACAAAACTCTTCACAAAGGAGGACAGCCAGATAGTCACCAAACAGATGTAAAGGTGTTTAAAATCACTGGCAAGCAAAGAGATGAAAATCAAAACAACAATGACATATCATCTCACCCCAGTAGCAGTATCAAGATTTAACAGAAGAGCAAGAAATAAATGTCAGAAAGGACATGGAGAGATTGGAACTCTTATACAGCGCTGGTAAGATTGTAAAATGGTACAACTACTCTGGAGTGCAATTTGGCATTTACTCAGAAATCTGGACATAGAAATCCTATATGACTTAGCTCTTTCACTGTTAGGATTATACTCCAAGGAACTGAGAACTGAGGCACAAATAGAGATAAAAACATCTATGTTAATAGCAGCATTATTCACAATAGCAAGAAAATGGAAATAGCCCAAATGCCCATCAACAAATGAATGGATTGAGAAACTATGGCACATTTATATAATGCAACAAAATAATTTAGAACTATTTTTTAAAATACTATATAACATCGGAGAGTCAAGAACATTAAGCTGAGTGAAATAACTCAGTCTCATAAGGAAAAACACTGTGTAAGGTCACTAATGTTATATAGGAGGATAACTGAACAACGTATGTATGTTGCTGTTGTTATATGCCGTCAAGTCGCCTGCAACTCATAGTGACCCTATGTACAACAGCTCTAAACCCTTGTCTTATTGTCTCTGACACACCCACCTCCCACTACCTCAGTCATAATAAGTGTATAAATGTTCAAAATGGGAAGGTGAGAAGTAGGGCAGAAAAAGGTGAAGGGGTGAAATTTATTAGGATAGTGGATATTAGTGAGTGGGGGTGAAGGAATAGGAAACATTTGATGGGGACTTGAAAAGATGGCATGAAAACAAACATAAATCAATAGTAATTAATTATGTAGAATGCAATGTACTTAAGTGATTGTGTAAAACTCAATGTACATGAATTTAACACAATTTTAACGAATAATTCAATGCGAACCAATAAAAAGCATGGAGGGGAAAATAAAGATGCATGATATGGATTAATATTGGCTATTTTATATTTAGAAAATTTGTAATTCTGCCTTTCACCAGTTCTTGATTAGAAGTACTAAACAGGAAGATTTGCCCAGGGATTAGTTTGTTAAAAGTAGACTTTGGTAGTGGGTACTAGGAACAGATTAAATTCTACCCTGTAGTCTGAGGAGACGTACATTTTAATGGATGTGGAGACCCATTTTGGAATTTTAATTTGAGTGATTGGATTCACGTAGGAAAGGAAGGTAAATAGGGGAGATACATACACAGAGAGACAGAGAGAGGGAGAGGGAGAGGGAGAGGGAAGGAGGGGGAAGAGAGAGAGAAAAGAAAACAACTTTTTAAAACCTGGAACATGCTGTGTTTGGCTTCTGAGGTAGGGTAAAGTTGATGCTCATCTGACCCCAGTTTCAGGACTTGAAGTTAAAGTATGCTCACTTATCCGATCACCTGGATCCACTGCGCACTGGTGTGTAAATAGATGCATGCAGCAATGCAAAGACAGGCTGAGTTTGGCCATGTTCCTTCGGCATTATACACCTAGCATGCACAAGTGTATGGATGAGTGTAAAAGGGTTTCTAGCTTGAAGCAGGGTGTCATGAGGACTACTGGTTTGTTGACTTGACCCTATGTGGTGTTAAGGCTGGATGAAGAAACAAGCTGGTCTGGAATACAGGGAGTAGCGTGAACTCCTGTTTGCAGCTTATGCCCATTTGGACCTAGTCATGGATAGTTGTGGATGAGTTTACCAGAACCCAACCAGATGACAAGAAGATGATACGTGTCGTGAGTTAGAGTGTTGACTGTTGCAGCCAGGTAACTTGCTCTACACTAAAACTGCTTGCAGATGCAGACATTCAAAGTGTCCAAACTGAACAGAAAATTCTTCAGCAAAATGGACATGCTTGTCCCCTCACAGTACTGGATTAATGTTGTTGTAAGTGCTGTAGAGTCAAGTACAACTCATAGTGAACCCATCAACAACAGATCTGAACTTTGTACTATCCTTCACCATTCTTATCATCACCAATACATTTGAGTCCACTACCACAGGCACTGCTTCAATCCATCTCACTGAAAATCCTATGAATGATTCAGAGGAACACTGGTGATAGGATGGGCAAATAAGAAACTGGCTATATAAAGTGGGGATATTAAGGCATGAGGCATGAAGTAATTGATTTTCACAAAAGTTACCTGTAAGATGTTTGTAGAGGGAAGGTTAATTCTTCAAATATAAAGGTTAATGGCTAGAAAAGCCAGACGGTACTCTGTGGTGTCAAGGGTTCATTGTTCAAAATGATTTTCCTAGCCAATGAACTTGACTTTGCCACCTGGATAGGTGAGGACATGCAAATGAGGTGTGCTGGTCTATTCACAAGAGGATGGGCTAGTATTGCCATTAAATTGAATGGATTCAGCAGTAGAAATTGAGAATCTCACCACCAGAAAAGAAGAAGCAGAGAATGCAGAGTGCAAGTCCTTTGGGGCCAAAGATTTCTGTGCCGCTCAGACAGGGACCTACAGGAGCAGCAGCTGCAGAGAGAACCAGAGAACCGATATGAGACAGAGCTTACCTTGGGACTGCTAACCCACAGAACCAGAGCTAGAAGCCTGTGCCCAGGTTTCCTGGAGGACTAGGGGTGGAGGCGTCCTGACTAGAAGAACTAAGAGTTTAGTAACACTGGCCTAATGTCCTGAGGCAGAAGGCTGAGGTGCCTGTGAGCAAATTTTAGAAGCTGTCCTGACTGAGCAATTATATCCCACTGTCAACTTGAATCATAAAACCTTTTGAATTTCTAATAAACACAGTAATTGTAAAAAAAAAAAAGAATAAAGAAAAAATAGATAGCCCAAGTGCATATGAACAAACTACTGGATTGAAAAACTCTTATACATGCACACAATGGAATACCCTACAGTATTACTATGGAACAATGATTTTGTAAAATACAACATGAGAGAATCTAGAGAGCTTTATGCTGAGTGAAAGAACTCAGTCTTATAAAGACAAACATTGCATAAGACCATTATTGTGAAAATAAGAAGTTAACTGAGTAAGATGTTCAAAGGGGGAAGCAAAAGGGAAAATGGAGAAGAGGAAATCACTAAGATAGTATAGGTTAGTGGGTGAATGGAGGTGAAGGGAGTAGGAAAGATTCAATGGAGATTTGAAATGAGCGATAATAGGCATAGATCAATAGTAATTAATGATATAAAATACAATTTATATGAATGACTCAATAAAGCAAAAAGTACACAAATGAAACATAAATGTATAAAACACATTGAATGAAATAGATTCTGTAGCAGGACATGAACGAAATAAAAGGTATATGAAGGACTGTATTTTAACCAATAAACAATATGCAAAAACGCTCTAAAATAATTCAGCAATGCCTAAAAATATTACATAACACCAAAAATTCCCTATTAACAAATTATATTAATGTAATATTGTTGTTGTTACTGTTGTACACTAGAGTCGGAAGCAATCCATAGCTGACTCTCTGATGGGTTTTCAGAGGCAGTTAATCACATGGGAGGAGATTTCCCATCCTTCTCCCACAGAGCAGCTGATGAACCATGTGCCTTGGGATTGCAGTTTAGCTTCTAGCTACTAGGCCACCAGAGCTCACTATTCTAAAATGAAGGCATTTTCTGACAGGAAAGCATTTGTAAAGTACGCTATTCTCTATATTCTTTCTGCAAATCATTATTTCCCAAGGAAACTATTGTTGTTTGTTGTTGTTAGGTGCCATCAAATAGAGCATGACTCACAGCGACCTTATGAACAAAAGATTTGAACCCTGTTCTATCCTTTGCCACCCTCACACTTTCTGACACACAAGAGCACATTGCAGCAGTCACCCTATTAATCAATCTGGCTGAAGGTCTTCCTCTCCTTCCTGAAACCCTCACCCTTGCCATCATCATGTCCTTCTCAAAGGAATAGCACCTTGTAGCAGCATGTCCAAAGTATGTGAGGCAAAGCCCCATCATTCTTGCCTCCAAAGAGCACTCCGGCTGCACCCTCTCCAAGACATATCTGTTCGTTCTCTTGGCCCTCCATGGGATGTTCAGCGTGCTTCTCCATAACCACAGCTCAAAAGAGTCAATTCTTTTTCTGTCATCCTTATTCACTGTCCAGCTTTCAGATGCACTGCTAGTAATCAGAAATGCCTTCAATCAGACACACCTTAATCTTCAAACTGACATCACTGCTACTCAATAATTTGGAAAGGTCGTTAAACTGTAGATTTTCCCAGTGCAATGTGTCTCGTTATTTCCTGACTAGTGGCACCAAAGGTGCTAATTGTGGATCCAAGCAAGATGAAGCTATTGATAGTTTCAATATCCTCTCCATCTGTCATGATGCTGTCGATAGGTCCACTGGTAAGAATCTTTGTTTTTCTGACATTGAGATGTAATCCATACTGAAGGCTGCATTCCTTGATCTTTTGCAACAAATATTTCAAGCCCTCCTCACTTTCAGCAAGCAAGATTTTGTCATCTGCATAACACAGGTGATGGATGAGTCTCCCTCCAATCCTGATCCCACACTCCTCCCCAAAGTTTACAGGTAATGTATATAGACATTATCCTATCATTCACAACATTTTATTTCAGGATAGAACTTAAAATTGACTTTTTTTTTACTATGTATGCAACAACATTCTTCCTCTGTTTTTCATTCCCTACATGGGATACCACAAGATTATCTGATTCAAAGTGGCGCCAATGCTGGACGTTCATCTCTTCTTTCTATTATGTCTATATTCATGTATTCCATTTCTTTTTTTAAACAATTTCCAGTTTTCTAACTTTCAAATTGCATATATTCCATGTTCCAATTGTAAAATGATGTTTGTCAATGATTTTCCTCATTTCAACTAACTTCCAATCTGGGCTCTACCACTACACTACTTTATATAACTTCTTTGTTAAGTGTTCATAGAGTATTCAAAGGCCTGTTATTTAGAAAGTAGATGGTCCATCCTGCTTCCTACTCTGTCTTAATCAGGGAGTTCCACCAAAATCTGCCCATGATAGGAAACCCTCATAGCATATGACACACCAATGCCACAGATTTCAGTTATCATAACAACCTCAAGTTACCTCAGTACAGCAAACTGACAGACAACTGCTGCAACACTTAGAACAATATTCTTTTCAAACCAGGCCCAAGGGCCAATCAACTTTTAAATAAAAAGCCTCACCCACTAGATCCTTTTGTCTACACAAGAGGCTTTCTTTCCACAGCTCAATGTAAACTAAATCAGAAAGAGTTTACCAACTTACACTTGATTGCTAATACAATCAGAAACTGCTCAAAGAGTTTACATGCAGTTTTCAGGTAAATAAAAAAACACTTATCCTCCAGGATCCAACTGCACAAAGCTGGAGGCTCAAGGAAATACTGCATGGTTCAAAATCAGGAAAAGAGTGCATCAGGGATGCATCTTGTCTCCATACCTTTTTAATCTTTTAATCTAACCCAAGTCATTCAGGAGGCTGGGCTTCATGAGGAGGAATGTGGCATCAGGATTGGAGGAAGACTCATCAGTAACCTACCTTATGCAGATGACACACAACTTTGCTTGCTGAAACAGAGGAGGACCTGAACCACTTGCTGAAGAGGGTCAAGGACTATAGACTTCAATGTGGACTGAAGTTCAACATCAAGAAAACAAAGATTCTCATCACTGGGCCAATAAGCAGCATCATGATAGATGATGAAGAGACTGAGATTGTTAATAGCTAATATATACATATGCAAAACCAACATCAGTGACAATGGAGAGAGATTAAAGGCATTCCTCATGTGAACAGAGACCTGGAGGGTACTGACTAGCATAATTTCTATTCAACATTGTACTAGAATTCCTATTAAGAGTAATTAGGTAAAAGAAGGAAATAAGAGCCATCCAAATAGGCAGAGGAGGTAAAAACCACCCTTATTTGCAGATGATATGATAGTGTACATAGAAACCCTAAAGACGCAACAAAAAACTATTAGACCTAGTAGACTAATGCAGCAGAGTGGCAGGATACAAGTAAACATCCAAAAAGCAGTTGATATTTTCTACAGCAATAACATCATTTCAGTAACAATGAAAATTAAAAAAGCAATACAACTACCTGGCCAACTGACTGGAAGAGATCCATATTTGTTCCCATTCAAAAAGAAAAAAAAATGAGTGACTGACAGACGTAGATATTATCTAACAATATCACATGCAAGAAAAATACTGCTGAAGATTATTCAAAATTGACTGGAACAGTACATTGACAGAGAACGACCAAAAGAAAAACAAGCTGGGTTTAGAAGAGGCCATGGCACCAGAGGCATTATTGCTAATGTCAGATGGATCTTAGCTGAAAGCAAAGAGTGCCAGAGAAATATCTGTGTTTCATTGACTATGCACAGGCATTTGACAGTGTGGATCAGAACAAACTGTAGACAACCCTAAGAAGAAAGGGAATCCAAGAACACTTGATTGTGGAACCTATACTTAGACCAGGAAGCAGTGTTCAGAACAGAGCAAAGAAACACAGAATGATTCAAAATCAGGAAATGAGTGTGTCAAATGTGTCCTCTTTCCCTATATTTTCAATCTATATGCAGAACGTATCATTTGATCATTCAGGAGGCTGGACTTTATGAGAAGGAATGTGTAGTCAGGATTGCAGGAAGATTCTTCAACAGCCTGCAGTACGCAGATGATACAACCTTGTATACCACAACTTAGAAGGACCTGAAGCATTTGCTACAGAAGGTCAAAGACTGCTGTCTTCAATATGGATTAAAGCTCAACATCAAGAAGGTAGAGATTCCCAGGCCAATTGGCAGCAACAAGATAAATGGAGAAGAGATTAAAGCTGTTAACTATTTCATCTTGCTCTGCTCCACAATTAACACTGTTGGCATCAGGAGTCATGAAATCAAAAGACAAACTGTACTGGGAAAGCTGCTCTCAGGGATCTCTCCAAAGTGCTGAAGAGCAACAGTATCAGTCTAGTGACTAAGGTATGCCTGATTCAGGCCATGGTCTTTGCAATCACTTGCTATGCATCAGAGAGCTGGACAACTACTAAAGATAACAGAAGAATTTCTTTCTCTGAGCTGTGGTACCGGAGAAGAATATTGAACATACTATGGCCTGCCAAGGGAACAAGCAAGTTTATCTTGTGGAGGATGAAATCAGGCAGCTCCTTGGAGGCAAGGATTTTGAAGCTCTGTCTCATATACTTTGAGCATGTGGCTCCGAAGGACCAGTCCCTGGAGAAGTATAAAAGCAAAAGAGGAAGACTCCCAATTGGGATGGATTCATACAGTGATTGCAGCAATGGGCTCAACTGTATCAGAGATGATGAGTATAGCACTGGATAGGATAGGGTTCCGGTTTATTATTCATAGGGTCCCTATGATGCACCCTACTCAATGGCATTTAACAACACCACATGGATGAGTCTAGAGAACACTTAGCTAAGCGAAATACTTCAGCCACACACACACACACAAAGGATACTGCTTAAGATTGCTATCATGGAAATAGGATGGTAATTGAGGGGTGTGGAAAACATGGGAAGAATAGAAAGAGAAGGTACAGAAAATGAACCCTGTAAAAGACTAAGACAAAGAAGATGTTCAACCTGGTTAAAAACAGATGTAATGACAATACAGCTATTGCAATTAGTAAATATGAACAAGACATGTATAATTGTTCAAAAGGGGATGGGGAGAGGAGAAAGAGGTGAAAAAAGGGAGGGGGACAATCACTCAGCAGAGATTAGTAGATAGATGAAGGGCTGATGCATAAGCAAAGTAAATGAGGACCCGATGAGATAGGGTGATAAAAAGCATGGGTCCATAGTGATTAATTATATGAAACAAAATATAATTAAATACAATGAAATAATGAAACACAATGTACATAGTGAAACACAATGTATATGAGAAACTATATACAAACCAGTGGAAAAAAAACCCTCAAAACCTAGAACTAAACAACTCCTTGACCACAATTAGTAAACAGAGATATTCCTAGGCCGAACACTGCATTTTATGATGATTATATTTTATTTAACTTAAAGCCTTTTCAATAAAGACAAATAGGGAAGAGGAACTGAGAGTTAAAGATTCCTAAATACATTTATTTCACGCTTACCTGGAAAAGTAAATGTAAATAAGGATACTTTCAAATTGTATTGGAGAAGAGGGAGAAATTGAAATAATGTTGAGGGTCATAAACAAATAGATTAACAAAAGAGGAAATCCGTTGAATGGAAAACCATTTTGCTCTGTGAACTTTCATTCAAAATACAAAAAAAAAAAGTTTAAAAGGTGAGAATCTGAAGCTGACTCAAGGACATACAACAATTTTACTTATGTGATAACTGGTATTTCAAATGTCTGGGGAAATGACTATTCAATGTTATTTTGGAACAATATGTCATTTGGTAGAAGTAGAAGATAACTATCATTATTATAAATTAATTATCATAAAATTGATGCAAGAGCCTTTAGTGATTTGTTTATAAAATTATGAATAAGGGTATTTTGATAATTTTGATAAGGAGAAATATTTCAAGCAATAAATTAACACACACAGACACAACACAAAAAACTGAATAAAGTGATGATCTTTATAGAGATTTTCAATGTTCTTAAAGACCCTAAGTACATCATAAACTGTCCTCTTAGCAGAAATTAACACATAATAGATAATATGTTGATATTTACTGCAACTAACAATCCTACAAATCAATTTTAAAAGGTCAAGAAGAATTACAAAATGGGCTAGGACATATTAAAGATGCAGCATTTCACTATTAAGTGAAGTATTAATTATAAAATGTATGACTTTTTCTAACATAACAGTTAGAAGTTTGAAAACATTGGTTTTCATGAGGGTGCAGAGAAAAGGGAACTACACTTTCTAGTTTTTATCAAATTGCTAAATGTTTGTTGCTTATAATCCAATAATCCTATATCAAGTAATGAATACCAGAGCAATACTAGAACAAGTGCACAAAAATGTACAAGATATTCATTACACACAGCTTTGGCTGCTATGACAAAGTGCTAAATAGAAATGCCCATCAATATGGAAGTAGTTAAACCCATGAGGTCAGTTGTGATGCTGAATAATAGAATGCCAATACTATTACAGGGTATGTTGTTGTTGTTGTTGTTACGTGCTACCACATCAGAACTGATTCAGATAGTCAGTAGGTTTTCAGGGGCTATAAATCTCACAGGAAGACTATCTTTCTCCGATGGAGCAGCTGATGGATTTGAACTGCATGCCTTTGAGGTGGCAGCTCAACTCTTTACCATTAGGCTTCCAGAGTTCCCTTTACAAAGTGTAAGGAGATGTATTCCGATGCCCAAGACATATAGTTAAGTGAAAATAACAACTTGCAGAATAATACTACAATTTCATTTTTAAAAAAATGTTGGCTGTACATGTCTTTTCTAGAGGATGCATGTAATTATAATAGTTAGCATCTCTTATAATTAGCATTACTGAAGAACAGGTTTAAGAGAGGTGAGCTTATCTTCTTATTGTTCAACTATTCTCATGTGAATGTTACTGAATTATTACAAATAAGCATTATTCTCAAGTTTTCAAAGTATCCCTCTGTCCATACACACATACACACAGAGCTATCACTTTGGGTTTGTGATAATTTACAAAGGCTTCCTTATTTGGAACCAAGAGTTTTAGAGCCAAGTAGCCCTCAAGTCTGCTATCTTTCATTTTATCCTCTCAACCATTTGAAGACATTTGACACATCTTTTACTCTTAGCAGAAACTAACACATAATATCCCAAGTCCTTCAAACATTCTTGAGTGAATAGTTTTCAAGGATATGAACACAGACTTTTAAATGCCAGAATAAATTCACCTGTTCCATCTGACCAGAACAAAGCAGAATGAATCTGTTATCTTTCATATTTTGTAAATGATTCCAACAAATGCAACATAATGCTTATAATCTGGAAATCATATAATATTACTTGCAAAAATACAAGCACAGGATATGGGGTTCATAGAAACTCTCTGTACTATCTTCCCAATTTTTCAATTAATTTAAAACTCTTCTAAAAATAAAATTTATTCAATTAAAAAATCAAACAAATATTAAATATAATTTTAGAAAAGAATTCCCTTAGAAGGAAGCTTTCTTCACAATTTATTTCTAATGCTCTGTAACAATGTGTGATTTATGAATCACGTTATATTTTGCTGGCATCTGTTTATGCCTCAATTCTAGTGATTTTACTAAAATCATAAAATATGCAATACAATGAAATATTTAAGAATAAAAAGGTAACAAAGTATTTAACAAATAATATTAAATATAATTCCTCTAAGCAAATAAATAGGTAAAAATACAAGCTTGGCTAAAACCAAACTTTGGTTTATTTCTGCTTGCTGACTTAAATTCTAGTTTTCCATTAAAGCAAAATAGAATAAATTTAAACTCTGAGCCAATATGAAATAAAAGTATCTCAAAAGTAAGTAAAAATATAATACACAAAAATAATATATCCTGTCTTTTTAAACAAACATTAAGTTTGTTTCATATTTCCTTTTATCATCACAATGAGGAAACTTGTATATACTTAAAAATTGATATAATAGTATGCTACTGAATAAAGTATGTTTTAAGAATAAGTATACCTTTGATATGTGTTTGCAGATAATACAGACAGAATATCACGAAAAATCTGTGAATAGAAGAAAATCAATGTAATTTTTCTAAAGAATTATGTAGTATTTAACATGCTCTAATTCATGAATATAAAATATGAAGCTATAAAGAGGTCTTCTTTTAATGCTAAAGTTGAGTCCTGATATGCTAGCATCAAGAATTTAGTTGCAACTTTGCTAAAGACTTCTTTAAGTCACATTTTCTCATTCTATACAGCAAGATCTTTATAGTCTAAGATTTATTTAATATTTTTTTTACCATTTCAGCTCTAAAATGCTAATCCTTTATATGTGAAAAATTCCTTAGCGGTTTAAGTATGTATTTTTACTGAGTGAGGTAATTCCTACTAAGAAGGCAACTTTTCTCATGATTGAACTGCTTCATATTAATCTCCAACACAAATTAAGAAATCTAACTACTTATACTTCCATCTATCCATCTGTCCTATTTTATGTGTGAAAATGCCTATGTTCACATTACACTCAAAACCTGTTCAATTAGTTAGGAGCATACCTGCTTTTTTTGATCTCTTTCAGAAACCTCAAGCTTAAGGAAACTCATCAGAAAATGCCCAGTCATGGTTTATTTAGGGTGAGAGAGAGGGAGGAGTGAAAGGCGAGTGTAGGGGCCAAATATGGCCAAAGAACTTCTAATATCTAACTTCAACTGTAAAGTTAAAAACTTAAAGATAACTTAAAATTTTATATTTCACACAGATAGATAAGTACTTGGAAATTGCAGACTTGGTGACAGAAATGAGGCTACAGACAGAATGACTGAATTTTGTACAATCAATGAATTAGGCATTGCAAATATCATTTGTTTAAAAACTAGGCAAGAATTATACTGACAGACCTCACCTGATGAGCTTCACAAGGATCATATTGATGACACTGGTGGAAAGAATCATTATCAGCAGTCAATACCTGTTCAGATGCTGACTGTGGAGCAGATCATCAACTACTCATGTGCAAGTTAAAACTGAAGCTGAAGAAAATGAAAACAAGTCCCCAAAAAATCCAAACTGGCCTCGTGTCATGTATCCATGCCGCAGGCATGTCACTCCCTGACTTGAGATCCCCATGCATATAAGCTGTGTAACTTGGTGGCACTGATCTCTTGCCACCTCAGAGACAAAGGAAGGCATTAAGCTTCAGGAGAGGAAGCACAGGAGTTGAGAAACTGCCTCCCAGAGCAAGCCTTTGGGGTGCTTGTGGAGAGACAGGACTGCACCTTCCCTGGGGATGGGTCCCTCCATTCAGGGATCCTTGCCTCTGTGGCAGACCTGGGCCATCCCAGGGACCAAACAGGACAACAGAGTTTGGATCACAGAGCCACAAGCAAGGGAAAGACTTTTTCAGGTTTCTCAACTGTCATGTTGACCTGCAGAAAAGAGAGATGACTTGAAACTCCCCTTGACAGAAACTAGTCAAGTGGAGCACCTGGTCTCATACCACCAGATGACTCCATAGGTAAAGGACGACAATAGAGTTTTGGACAGGGGACTACATTAAGGTGAGATTCCTGAAGGGCTGCTGTGCAGAACAGAGAGAACCTGAAGGGCCTTTAGAAAGGCAAATTTCTGTGAAAGGACTTCCAGCAGAGTGAGTAGCTCACCTTATAGATTGAACATTTTAATCTGGCAACTAATTAATAACATCATAAAAATAAGAATTATGAACAACTTATGCAAACACAGCAGAAGGCCTAATGCTTATCAAGAAAAGCTTCACATAATGGTGAGAAAGCAACAGGCAGCTTCAAACTGTGGTAAAACAAATTAATTCTCCTAAAAATGCACAGAACATTGCAGACTCAATTAATTCCCCGGAGTCAAGAAGGTAAATGATATATGTTGATGTGGAGACATTTGAATAGTTATGAAAGCAAATACAAATAATGGAAGAAACAATGGGAGCCATAAATAAAGGGAATACCCTAAAGATAGAGAACCAGAAGAAATATATGGATGAAGAATTTTGTGAAGGGATGTATTCTGAGCACTGTACTCTACCAACACTCAAAGCAAGCCTCAACAAATTAAAAAACACTGAAATAAACAACCTAAATTTTTTTAAAAAAAACAAAAAAGCATTTTCTCAGACCACAGTGCTATAAAACTAGAACTCAAACCACAAGAAGATAAAACTTATAAAATCACCAACATGGAAACTAAGTAACACCCTGCTAAAACATGATTAGGTTATAGAAGAAATAAAGAATGAAATTTAAAAGTTTCTTGAAACAAATGATAATGAAAATACAACTTATCAAATTCTCTGGGATGTAGCCAAGGCAGTCATCAGGGGGCAGTTCATATCAACAGGCAAACATAAGAAAGAAGAAAAACCAGTAATATATCTCAACACCTTCATCAAAGAGAAAAAGAACAACAATCTAATCTCACAACCTCCAGAAAAAAGGAAATTGTAAGGACAAAAGCTGAAATCAATGAGGTAGAAAACAGAAAAACAACTGAAACTATCAATCTGAGCAGGAGCTGGTTTTTTGAAAGTGTCAATAAAATTGGCAAACCACTGGCAAACTTAACAAAAGGGAAAAGAGGAGAAGACACAAATAACTTGACTAAGGATGCAGTGGCATCAGAAAAGAACCAAAAGAAATTAAATCTATAATATTGAACTATTATGAAAAGCTATACTCTGATAAATTTGAAAATTTAGAGGAAATGGACAAATATCTTGAAACTCATGCCCTACCAAGATTGACACTGCTACAGAAAAGACTCACTACAAAAGAAGAAATTGAGCAGATCTTAAAAAGACTCCCCGACCAAAAAAAAAATCCTGGACCAGATGGCTTTACAGCTGAAGTCTGCCAAACATTCAAAGAAAATTTATCTCCAATTCTACTTGAATTATTTTAAAAAATTGAAAAAGAAGGAACACTTCTAGAGACATTCTATGAAGCAAGCATAACCATAATACCAAAACCAGGCAAAGATATTACCAAAAAAGAAAAAACAGACCAATATCTCTCATGAACATAGTCACACAAATCCTGAACAAAATTCTAGGTAATAAAATCCAAAATCACATAAAAATAATTCATCATGACAAAGTGGACTCATAAGAGTTACGCAAGGATGGTTCAACATAAGAAAAACAATCAATATAATTCACCACATTAACAAAGCAAAGAACAAAGAAAAATATGATCCCAACAATTAATGCAGAAAAGGCATTTGACCAAATTCAACATTATTTTCTAATTAAGACACTCAGCAAACCTGGAATAAAATTAATTTCCTCAACATCGTGAAAAGTGTATATGCAAAGCCATGAGCCAATATAATTTTTAACGGAGAAAGACTAAAGCATTATCTTTGCTAACAGGGACCAGACAAGGATGTCCACTGTCAACACTCCTATTCAATATTGTTTTAGAAGTGCTTGCTATGGTAATATGTCAAGAGAAGGAAATAAAAGGCATCCAGATGAGAAACGAGATGGTTAAACTGTCACTATAGGCAGATGATATGATAGTGTAAACAGAAAACTCCAAAGACTCAACAAAAAACTGCTGGAGTGAGTGGACCAATTTAGTGTAATGGCAGGATATATGATCAATATTAAAAAATCAGAGGGAGTCCTCTGCAGTAACAAAGAGAACTCAGAGAAGGAAACCAAGAAAGCAAAACCATTTACAATAGCCAACCACAAGTGAGATGTTTGAGAGTAAAACCTAACTAGAGACACAAAAGACCTGTACAAAGAAAACTACAAAACATTTTTGCAAGACACAATAAAAGACCTAAAGAAATGGAAGAATGTTCCCTGTTCATGGAAGAATGTTCCCTGTTCATAAAAATGACAATCCTACCAAAAGCTATCTACGTGTTTAATGCAATCCCAATGTACCTACCAAATTAATTTTTCAAGGAGATTAAAAGGAAATTGTCAGGTTTATTTGGAGAGGAAAGAGACCCCAAATAAGCAAAGCACTTCTGAAAAACAAAATGAAGTGGAAGACAAAGCACTCCCTGACCTCAAAACCTACAATAACAGGCACATGTTGTTGTTGTTGTTATTTGCCGTTGAGTCGTTTGCGACTCATAGCAACCCTATGTACAACAGCCCTAAACCCTGCTCTATCCTGTGCCAATCTCATTGCCTCTGACACACCCATCCCGATTACCCCAGTCACTGAATCAATCCACCTCATACAGGGTCTTCCCCTCCTGCGTTGTCCCTCCACTCTGCCCAACATGATGTCCCTCTCCAAAGACCTGTCTCTCCTTACAACATGTCCAAAGTATGTCAGGGGAAGCCCCAGAACCCTTGCTACCAAGGAGCAGCCTGGTTTAACCCTCTCTAGGTTGAATCTATTTGTTTTCTTGGCAGTCCATAGTACATTCAGTACTCTTCTCCAGCACCACAGCTCAAAGGCGTCAATTCTCCTTCTATCCCCCCTAGCCATTGTCCAACTCTCTGATGCATAACAAGTGATTGCAAAAACCATGGCCTGTATCAAGCACACCTTAGTCTCCAGAGAGACACTGTTGCTCTTGAGTACTTTAGAGAGGTCCCTAACAGCAGACTTTCCCATCACAATACGCTTTTTGATTTCCTGGCTACTGGTGCGAAGAGTGTTGACCGTGGAGCCGAGCAAACTGAAGCTGTGAACAATCTCAATCTCTTCGCCATCCATCCTGATGCTACTGATTGGTCCAGTGGTGAGAATTTTTGTCTTCTTGACATTGAGCCTCAGTCCATATTGAAGGTTTCAGTCCTTGACCCTCTGCAGTAAGTGCATGAGGTCCTCCTCAGTTTCAGCGAGCAGGGTTGTGTCATCTGCATAACTCAGATTGTTGATAGATCGTCCACCAATCCTAACGCCACTCTTCTCCTCATAGAGCCCAGCCTCTCGGATAATCTGCTCTGCATACAGGTTGAAAAGGTATGGAGACAGGACACATCCCTGGCGTACACCCTTCCCAATTTTGAACTATGCAGTGTTGCCCTGCTCTGTTCTGACTACTGCCTCTTAGTCCAAGTATAGGTTTCGCATTAGCACGATTAAATGTTCTGGGATTCCCATTCTTCTCAGAGTCAGCCATGATAGCCTCTTCAACAAATGGTACTTGCAAAACTGAACTACTACCTGTAGAAAGCTGAAACAGGATCCACATCTCACACCATACATAAAAATCAACCCAAGGTGGATCAGAGACCTAGGTGTAAAGCCCCAAACCATAAAGTTTACAAGAGACAAACTGGGATCAAGCTTAGAAGGCCCAGACTATGGTATAAAAAGACTAAATACAGCCCGAAATGCTCAATCTGAAGAGGATAAAATTGATAAATAAGATCTTCTAAAGATTTAATTTCTGTGCACATCAAAAACTTTTCTCAACAGGGTGGGGGGAAAAAACACCACAACTGACTGGGAACAATACTATTTCAGACAGGGATCTCCTAAAAAAAGTTTACAGAATACTCCTGGGCCTTCACAAGAAAAAGACTGATAACCCAATTACAAAATGGGTAAATGACATGGAAAGACTTTTCACAGAGGACGACATTCAGATGTCCCACATACACATTAAGAAATGCTCAAAATCACTGGCAATAAGAGAGATGCAAATAAAAACCACAAGAGACACTATGTCACTCCAGTAGCAGTAGCAAAGTTTAGCAGGACAGCAATAAATGTTGGAGAGGATGTGGCAAGATAGAACTCTTACACATTGTTGGTGGGATTGTGAAATGTTACAACCACTCTGGAAGACAGTTTGGCCTTTTCTCAAAATCTGAACATAGAGATTCCACCGCTTCCATCGATTCCACCTGAGAAAATGAGAACTGAGGCAGAAACGGAGACTTATACATCAATGTTCATATGCTGAGTGATATCTTTCAGTCATAAAAGGACAAATATTGCATGGTGCCACTGTTGTAAAACGGGACTGGCATCAGGGTTGGGGGAAAACTGAGAAATAGGGGATAAATAATGTTTACTGCATTGAAATAGATGAGGGAGAGAACTGTTTAAAAGGGATATATGATTAGGTATTATTGTCATGACAGGAGTCCATAATGAAGGCTGCATAGTGAACTAGAGGGGAGGGATTATATAACAATGAAAATATTTTACTTTTCAAAGAGAAGAGTGTACTGGGGCAGGGAGGGGTGGGCAGGGAGAAAAGTGCAACAATGAATGAATGGAAATCCAAAGTCTGTAAACTTTGATTAAAATTAATTTTAAAAAAAGAAAGGAGAAAAAAAGATAAAAACACCAAGACATATCATAGACAAATTAGCCAGAACCAAGGGTAAGGAGAAAATTCTGAAAGAAGCTAGGGAGAAACAAAGATAAACCTATAAGGGAGAGGAAATAAGATTAAGTGCCACTCAGCAGAAACCATGTGAGCAAGAAGACAATGGAATGACATATCACACTCTCAAAGAATACAACTGTCAACCAAGAATGCTGTACCCAGTGACACTATCCATCATATATGATGAAGAAATCAAGATATTATCAGAAAAGCAGAACCTAAGGAATAAAAGAAATAAAGTAAAAGAAAGAAAAGACACAAATAATCCAAAAAGAGATGAAACAGGTAATGTCCCAAGAAAATAAACTAAAATAAAAAGATTAACAGTTGAATATTATGAAAGAACGTATTCAAACAAATATAAAAACCTAGAGGAAATGGAAAAATACTTGGAAACTCACAACTTACTTACACTGACACAGCCCCAAAGTAGGACACTTGAACAGACCCATTACAAAAGAAGAAATAGAAAAGGTAATAAAACCACTTCAAACAAAAATAAAAGCCCTGGACCAGATAGTTTTTCTAGTGAATTTTATCAAATATTCAGAGAAGAAAGGTCATCAATTCTACATCAAACATTTCAGAAAACAGAAAAATATTAAAATTCTCCCAGACTAATTCTATGATGCAACTATACCCCTAATATGAAAGTCAGGTAAAGACACCACCAAATAGAAAATTATAGGCCAATAACTCTCAAGAACATACATGCAAAAATACTCAATAAAATCCTGGCCAATAGAATACAACAATATAAAAAAAAATGTTTTATCATACTTGGCCAACTGAGTGGAAGAGATCCATATTTATTCCTTTACCAAAAAAGGTAACCCAACAGAGTGTGGAAATCATTGTACAGTATCACTAATATCACTCACTAGCAACATCCTGCTGAAGATTATCCAGAAAAGACTTGAAAAAAACATTAACAGAAAACTACCAGAAAAACAGGCTGGGTTTAGAAGAGGTCGTGGCACTAGGGACATTATTGCCAATGTCAGATGGATCTTGGAAGAAAGCAGAGAGTACCAGTAATGTTTCAGTAATGAAACCAAATGTTTCATTAACATTTGGCTGTGAGGATCACAATAAATTGTGGCTAACCTTGAGGAAAATGGGAATCTCGGAACATTTGATCATACTTATATGAAACCTATACTTGGATCAAGAAGCAATTCTCAGAACGGAGCAAGGAAACGCTGCATAGATCAAAATCAAGAAAGGAGTGCATCTTGTGTCTCCGTACCTTTTCAATCTGTATGCAGAACAGATCATTTGGGAAGCAGGGCTTTATGACAAGAAGTGCGGCATCAAGATTGGAGGAAGACTCATTAAAAACCTACGATATGCAGATGACACAACCTTGCTTACTGAAACTGAAGAAGACATAAAGCACTTGCGGCAAAAGGTCAAGAACTGTAGTCTTCAATATGGATTGAAGCACAACATCAAGAGGATAAAGGTTCTCACCACTGGGCCAACTGGCAGTACCATAATTAATGGAGAAGAGATTGAAGTTGTTAGCCATTACAGTTTGCTCAGATCCACAATCAACACTTTTAAAACCAGCAGTCAGGAAATAAAAAAATGAATTGCATTGGGAATATCTGCTGTCCTGGACCTCTCCAGAATGCTGAAGAGAAATGATGTCAGTCTAGATACAAAGGTACACCTAACCCAGGCCATGGTTTTCTCAGTTACTTGTTATGCTTCAGAAAGCTGGACTAAGGATGACAGAGTAAGAATAGATGCCTTCAAATTGTGGTGCTGGAGAAGAGTCTTGAACTACCATGGACTGCCAAGAAAACAAATAGGTCTGCCTTGAAGAGGGTGAAACCAAGTCTCTCCTTGGAGGCCAGGAGTTTGAAGTTCCGCCTCCCTTACTTTTGGCACGCAGCCAGGAGAGATCAGTCCTTGGAGAAGGATATCATCCTCAAAAAGGTAAAAGGACAGTGCAGAAGAGGGATACCCAGGATGAGATGGATTAATACAGTAACTGGAGTTATGGAGGTTGAGGTTGGTGTGTCGGAATTAGTGAGACTGGCTCAGGACAGGAAAGGGTTGAGAACTGCTGAACATAGGGTCACTATGCGTTGCAGGCGACTCAACCAATAACATTCTATCACTGATTTGGAAGTAGGAGCGGCATCCACTTCCTAAACAACTTGCCTCCAGAAACTATGAACTTTGATAAATGTCAATAATTGTAGAGGTGCTTCAGGCCTTTTGTCCATAGGCTTGCTATGAGTCATGCTCAACTCGAAGGCAATCAACAACAATAACAACAACAGCATGACCAAATGGGATTCATAACAGGTATGCAAAGATGGTTCAGCAAAAGGAAAAAAAATTAGTGTAATTTGTCACATTAATAAATCAAAGAACAAGAATCACATGATCCTATTAACTAATGCAGAAAAGGCTTTGACAAAATCCAACACCCTTCCCTGATTAAAACACTCAGCAAAACAGAAATAGAAAAGAAAACAAACAAAAACAGAAACAGAGGGGAATTTTCTCAACATAGTAAAAATTATATACACAAAATCAAAAGCCAACACCGTTCTCAGTGGAGAGAGATTAAAGGCATTCACTTTGAGAACAGGAACTAAGCAAGAATGCCCATAATCACATCTTTTAATCAACACTGTGTTGGAAGACTTAGAGATAGCAATACGACAAGAGAAGGAAACAAGAGGCATCCAAAGTGGCAAAGAGGTGGTAAAATAATCTCTGTATGAAAATGGTATGATAGCATACTTAGAAAACACTGCAGACTCAGCAAGAAAATATACTGCACATAGTCAACCAGTTCAGCAAAGTGGCATGATACAAGATCAACATACAAAAACCAGTTGGATTTCTCTACTGTAACAAAGACAATACAGGAATGGAGCTAAGAAAAATCATACCAAACTCAATAGCTAACCACAAGATTAAATTCTTGGGAGTATATCTAACTAGAAATACAAAAGAACCTATTAAAAATTTTTTTTAAAAAGCATTACTACAAGAAACAAAAATAACCTGGAGAAATGGAAGAATATACCATGTTTATGGATAGGAAGATTCAATGTTGTGAAAATGACAATACTACCAAAGGCAATTTAGACATTCAACACATTCCCAATACCAATACCAATTCCATTCTTCAAGGAAATGCAAAAGGCTATTTCAAATTTCATGTGGTGTTGGAAGAGGCCCCTAATAAGTAAAGCACTCCTGAAAAAGAGGAACAAGATATGAGGCATCTCACTCCTTGATCTCAAATTCTACTACCCAGTGTGGTTGTCAAGACAGCATGGTAATAGGTCAGTGACAGATATGCAGAACCGAGAACCCAGAAATAAGCTCATCTACTGGTTTTTGAAAAGGAGATAAAATTAATTAAGTGGGCAAATTAAAGCCTCTTTAACAAATGGTGTTGGCAAAATGGAAACTCAAGCAAGATCCACACCTCATACCACACACCAAAATCAACTCAAAGTGTATCAAGAACCTAGGAATAAAACAAAGGACTATACAATTCATGAAAGAAAAGCTTAGAAGAACTCTAGAAGCCCTCATTCACAATATGTACAGTCTTCCAAGCATCTTGAAAAACCTACAACCTGCATAGAATAGATGAATTGGATCTTCTAAGAATCAAATTCTTATGCACATCAAAATATTTCTCCAACAGTGTAAAAAGGAAACCCAGAGATGGGAAAAATATTTGGTAATGATTATGCAAAGGTATTTGACTGTGTAGATCACAACAAATTGCTCTTAACCTTAAAGAAAATGGGAATCCCAGAACACTTGCACTCTGTCTCCATACCTTTTCTTCTTTTTTTCATTCTTTTTTTTTAAATTTTAATGAAAGTTTACAGAGACTATAGATTTCCATTCATTCATTGTTGCACTTTTCTCCTGGCTACCCCTCCCCCCCCAATTCACTCTTCTCTTTCAAAAGTAAAAGAAAAATTCTTTCATTTTTATACAATCCCTCCCTCAAGTCCTCTCCATTATGCTGCCTTCATTCTGGACTCCTGTCATGACAATAATACCTAATCACATATACCTTTTAAACCGTTTTCTCATACCTTTTCAAATATATGCGGAAGAGATCATTTGGGAAGCTGGGCTTTTGAGGAAGAATGTGGCATCAGGATTGGAGGAAGACTTGCATATGAGACAACCTTGCTTGCTGAAACTGAGGAGGACCTGAAGCATTTGCTGCAGAAGGTCAAGGACTTTAGTCTTCAAAACGGATTGAAGTTCAACATCAAGACCAAGATTCTCACCACTTGGCCAAGTGCCGGTACCAGCAGTCAAGAAATCAAAGACAAATTGAACTGGGGAAATCTGCTGTCAGGGACCTTTCCAGAGTACTGAAAAGCAACAATGCCATTTTACAAATTAAGGTGTGCCTGATCTAGGCCATGGTCTTCACAATTACTTGCTATGCACCAGAAAGATGGACAATGAGTAAGGGTGACAGAAGAAGAAGTGATGCCTTAGAGTTGTGGTGCTGGAGAAAAGATGAATATACTATGGACCTCCAAGAAAACACCTAAGTCTATATTGGAAAAAATGAAAAACAACTATGAGATGATATCTAACCCCAGTAAGAATAGCAAAATATAACAGAACAGCAAGCAGCAAATGCTGGCGAGGATGTGGAGAAACTGGAACTCTTATTCACTGTTGGTGGGAATGTAAGATGGTGCAACTATTGTGGAAGGCAGTGTGGCGCTTTCTCAAAAAATTGCAAATAGAGATACCATTTGACCCAGCAATCCCATTACTGGGAATATACCCCAGAGAGACCATGTCTGCCATCCAAGCAGATATATGTACACCCATGTTTATTGCAGCTTTGTTTACAATAGCAAAGAGTTGGAAGCAGCCTAAGGGCCCATCAACAAACGAATGGATAGAGAAGCTGTGGTATATCCACACAATGGAATACTACGCAGCATTGAAAAACAAGGAACTCATAAATTATTACACACGTGGATGACCCTGGAGGACATTATGCTGAGTGAAATATCTCAGTCACAAAGGGACAAATACTGCATGGTGCCACTGTTGTAGAATGGGTCTGACATCAGGGTGGGGGTATGATGGAAAAAAACTGGATAAATTATGTATATTGTATTGAAACAGATGAGGGAAAGAACAGATTATAATTGATATATGATTGCGTATTAGGGTTAGCACAGGAATCCAGAATTAAGGTTGCATAAAGAAGTGTACTTGGGGTGGGGGGTGGGGGGAAGGGACATGGGAATTGTATACTAATGAAGGAATTTTTTTTCTTTTTCTCTCTTCAGAGGCGGAAGCGAGCTGGTGGGGAGGGGTGGGCAGGGAGAAAATGGCGGCAATGAATGAATGGAAATCCAAAACCTCTGTAAAAAAATTTTTTTTTAAAAAAAGGAAACCAGATTTCTCCTTGTAGCCTAGGATTTTGAAACTCCGTCTCACATACTTTGGGCACACAGCCAGGAAGTACTGATCCTTGGAGAAGGACATCATGCTCAGAAGGGTGGAAGGATGGCATAGGAGAGGAAGACCCTGGATGAGATGATGGATTGATACATTAACTGGGGCAATGGGGGTTGGTGTGTTGGACTCTGTGAGACTGGCTCAGGACATGGAAGGCTTCATAGCTGCTGTACATAGTGTTGCTATGGTTCACAGGCGATTCGATAACACAGAAAAACAACAACAAGAAGAATGACATATCTGATAATGAACTCACATATAAAATTTATAGAATACTTTCACACCTCAACAAGAAAAAGGTAAACAAGCCAAACAAGCCAATCACAGAATGGGAACAGGATATCAATAGACATTTCACCAAAGACAACATTCAGATGGCAAACAAACACATGAAGATGTGTTTAAAATCGCTTTCAGATATATGTAAATCAAAACAACTATGTGATTTCATCTCACCCCAGTTGTTGCTGTTGTTAGGTGTCACTGAGTCGAATATCCTATGAACAAAAGATTTGAAAGCAGTTCTATCCTGTGCCATCCTCACACTTCCTGATACACAAGAGCCCATTGCAGCAGTCACCTTGTCAATCCACCTGGTTGAGAGTCTTCCTTTCCTTCACCAACCCTCCACTCTTCCCGACATCATGTCCTTCTCCAAGCAACAGCACCTCCTAGCAATATGTCCAAAGTATGTGAGGCATCATTCTTATTTACAAAGAGCACTGTGGCTGCAAGACATATCTATTAGTTTTCTTGGCCGTCCATGGAATGTTCAGTGCTCTTCTCCAACACCACAACTCAAAGGCATCATTTCTTTTTTCTGTCATGCCTATTCATTGGCCAGGTCTCAGATGAATAGCTAGTAATAGGAAAGACCATGCCCTGAATCAGACGCACCTTAGTCATCAAACTGGTATCACTACTCTAAAATAATTTGGAAAGTTCCCTAATTGCAGATTTTCCCACTGCAATGTGTCTCCTTATTTCCTGACTGCTGGTGCCACAGGTGTTAACAGAAGATCCAAGCAAGATGAAGTTGTTGACAGTTTCAATCCCCATCATGACACTGCCTATTGGTCCAGTGGTAAGAATCTTTGTGTTCTTGATACTGAGATGCAATCCATACTGACGGCTGCATTCCCTGATCTTCTGCAACAAGCACTTCAAATGTTCCTTACTTTCAGCAAGTAAGGCTGTATCATCTGAGTAATACAGGTTATTGATGAGTCTCCCTTCAATCCTGATATCACACTCCTCTTCATAGAGTCCAGCCTCTTAGATAATTTGCTCAGCACATAGATTCAACAGATATGGAGATAAAATACATCCCTAATGCACTCCCTTCCCAATTCCAAACCATGCAGTGCTCCCCTGCTCCGTTTGCACAACAGCTTCCTGGTCCAGGTGTAGATTTCTCATGAGAACAACTCAAGTGCTCTGGAATTACCATTCTTCTCAATGTCTGCCACAACTTGTCATGATCCAGACCAGTCAAATGCCTTTGCATAGTCAAGAAAACACAAACCGACAATCTTTTGATATTCCTTACTTTCAGCCAATATCCATCTGACATCAGCAGTGATATCCCTGGTGCCACGATCTCTTCCAAATTCCTCTTGAACTTCTGGAAATTCCCTATCTATATACTGTCCCAGCCATTTTTAAGTGATCTTCAGCAGTAGTTTGCTTGCATGTGACATCAATGATATTGTTCAATAATTTCCACATTCATTTGGGTAATTCTTCTTGGGAATAGTAACAAATATAGACCTCTTCCAATCCATTGGCCAGACAGCCGTCCTTCTAATATCCTGGCATAGACTGGTGAGTGCATCCAGCGCTGCATCTGCTAATTGACACAGGTCAATTGGTATCCCATCGATTCCTGCGACCTTTTTTTTTTTTTGGCTAATGACATCAATACAATTTCCACTTCCTCTTTCATTACCATAGGCTCCTGTTCATATTGTACTTCCTGAAATTTTTCAGTGTCAATTAATTCTTGCTAGTACAGTGACTCTGCGTATTTCCTTCATCTTCTTTTGATGCTTTCTGGGTCATTCAATATATTGTCCATAGCATCTTTCAACATTGCGACACAAGGCCTAAATTAGTTTTTCAGTTCTTTCAGCTTGAGAAATGCAGAGTTAGTTCTTCCCTTTTTATTCTCCAATTCCCGCTCTCTGCACATTCCAGTATAATACTTTGCTTTGTCCTCCCGAGCTGCCATTTGAAATTATCTGTTCAGGTCTTTTACTTCAACATACTTTCCTTTAGATTTGACTTCCTGATGCTCCAGTGCAATCTTTGGAGTCTCTTCTGACATCCATTTCCATTTTTCTTTCTCCTCTGTTTTTGTAATGACCTTTTGTTTTCTTCATGGATGATATCCTTGCTATCATCCCACAACTCATCTGGTCTTCTATCATTGGTGTTCAATGCCTCAAACCTATTCTTAAGATGATCATGAAATTCTGATGGAATTGATTCAAGATCCTATCTTGGTTCCTGTGGACGTAGTTTAATCTTTGTCGGCCTCAATTTGAACTTGCATATGAGTAATTGATTATATGACCCACAGTCTGCCTCTGGCCTAGTTTTGTAATAGCAAAATTCAACAGAGCAGTAAACAACAAATAATGGCAAGGATGTGGAGAGAATGGAACACTTATTTACTGCTGGTGGGAGTATAAAATGGTGCAATCCCTATGGATGGTGGTTCCATGCTTTTTCAAAAAGTTGGAAATAGAAATACCATTTGACACAGCAATTCCACTACTGGGGATATACCCTAAAGAAATCAGAGCTGCCACCCAAACAGATGTATGCTCACCCATGTTTATTGCTGTGCTATTCACAATAGCAAAGAGATGGAAGCAACTCAACTGCCCATCAACAAATGAATGGATAGAAAAACTATGGTATATTCTCACAATGGAATACTATGGAGCACTGAAAACAAGGAACTCATAAATTATTACACACCATGGTGAACGCGGAGCACATTATGCTGAGTGCAGTATCTCAGTTACAAATGGATAAATACTGTATAACACCACTGTTATAAAACAGGAATGACATAGGTGTTGGGGGAAAACAAAGAAAGAGGGGATAAATAATGAACACTGCATTGGAACAGATGAAGGAAAGAACTGTTTAAAAGGAATGTATGATTAAGCATTATTTGTATGACAACAGAGCAGAATAAGAGGTGCACAGCAAAGAGGAGTGGGGGAGGGGAGAAGGAGGTAATTATGCAACAGTGAATTTTTTTTTTAAGTGAACTGGGGCGAGTAGGAAGGAAAATGTGCAACAATGAACAAATGAAATCCAAGTTTTCTGTAAACTTTCATTAAAATCATTAATTTTTTTTAAAAGAAGATTCAATCCTTGTCTCAATTTTCTCATAGTGGTGGGCAGCTGAACATCATCTTTTTCCAGTTTCACAATCATAAAGAAGAATACCAAACTTTCTTGATTTTTAAAAATTCCTTCAAATTACCTCTATCCTGACCCTTTCTATGTGGGTATCACGTAATAGAACTCTGGTGATACAACAGAGATAAGAGATAATTATTCTACTGTGAAAGCAAGGGAAATAGAAGAACTCAAAGTGTAAATGTACATACATTGTATGAAACATTATCTAACTTGAAACAGAGAAAACAGTACTTTTGGCAATTTAGAATCACTGTGGTAGTATTGATGTTTTTATTGCAATGCAATCTGACTTAAGACAATTTGTAAACAAGCAGCTCTTCGATTTGAACCACATGCCTTTGAGATGGCAATGCAGCATTTTATAACCAAGCTCTGGATTGACTCACCTTTTGATAATTAGGCTTTTTACAACTAGGCCCTGGGGACCAGCCCTTCAGACAAACCACTTCAAAAACAAGAAATTTTGCTTACACTAGCTTAGAGATAATTTTTTTGTTTTGTGATATAATTTTCTTTTGTTGTGAAAATAGTGAACATGGAGAATATTACTTTTTAAATACTATTCTACAAATTCTTATACATAATGTTTAAATTAATCAACTCTTTTAAAATGATATTTGAATGATATCATATCAAAGTTGTCATGTTCTTTTCTGACATTGCACCTATAATAACTGTAATTTCTTAGTTATCTAAATTTGCTTTTGCTCCTAGAAATTAGAAATGTCTCATATATTTATTCTAGGTTGTCTAAACTGTTAGTGTTGTGTTTCATACATAATAAGTGACCATAAATACTTTATAAAGATTAAATAGAGAATTCCCTTCTCTAATGCAGCTTAAAAAAAAAACTCTAGGTAAAGAAATACATGAGTAAAAAGATATTTTTAGAGAAAATACTAGTTCATCTTAAAAATAAGATATAATTATGTACTATTAATACTAATCTATTGCAGTTCTTAACCTGACAACAAAAAAACCATGACAAAAATTTATAAATACCTTTTTAAAGATTAAACAAGCAATCACCATAACAACTGGAAGCAATAACGTCTTTGTGTATCTCAATGGTGTCTGAAATACAGCAAATTTTTAAAATATTATTTAATTTTAACTAAACTCCACAATGAATGTCTTAATCATAAAAAACCCGATCAATAGAAATATATGAGTTTATCAACCTCTAGGTTCTAATAAAAGAACTAATATAATTATTATAAGAAAAAGTTATATGAAGCATTACACATTTTTAATGACAGAATCAGTACTATTAAATTTAGATATTTCTATAAATTTATTCCATTCTTTGGGTTTTCTGTTTTCTTTAATGACATAAATACTGTTTTAACTATTTGTTCACTGATTTCTGGGTCCTACATTACCATTTCCTGTGTTGGCAATATTTCATGTTTTCAATAGTGTGACTAAAACTGAAAAGGAAGGAAATGAGCCTAACTACCTATCAGTAACTAACCACTGAGAAAACATCAGCTAAATAACTCTTGTGACCTATTACTGTGGTAACTCACTGGCATTGAATTGATTCTGACTCAAAGTGACCCTCCATCAGGTTTTTAAGGCTATGGCCCTCTTGGGGGAAGAAATTGCTTAACTTTTCCCAAAAAAGTGGATGGTGAATTCAAACCACTGACCTTAGGCTATGAGACTGGCACATTGCATTCCTCTCCACAAGGGCTCCTTATTATTGTGTTGGGAGTTGGAAGACCCTGGATGAGATGGACTGACTCAGTGATTGGAGTAATGGGGGTTGGAGACAATGTAATTGGCTCCAGATTGAGCAAGGTTCTGAGCTGTTGTACACATGGTCACTATTACTCACATGTAACGCAATGGCACATAACAACAACTAAATTTTATTATTTTTTAAGAGCAAGAAGAAATCATAGTGACACCATAGTTAAGCATTTGGCTTCCAAGCAAAAGATCAAAATTTCCAACGCAACAAGAGAAAGCTGTGATAATCAATTTGGAATTCCTGGGGAATATTTCTACTGTTTTCTAGGGTCACCACGACCTAGAATCCCTCATCAGCCAAAACAATAATGGGTCATACAATGAGTTAAGCATTCACATGGATTACTTTACTTGGTAAATGTTGCTCACTCTAAATAAGATATCATTTACTCCTTTTACAGACGATCAAACAGCAGAGAAAAGTGATATAATCAACAAAGGCTGCAACAAAACAATAGACTTGAGCATAGTGGAGATCTTGAGTATGGTGCTGGATAGGATGGATAGGTGTTGTTCATAGGGTCAACATTTATCAACTGAACAGTATCTAACAACAACAACAAAAATAAAACATGATGGAAGAAACAAATTAGGTATTCACGTGTGAAATGTTTTAAGCTTCAAATTAAAAATAAAATTTAGGGACAAAAAAAGTCATTGGAAAAAAAATAGAAAATATTCATACCGCTCTTTCCATAAAGTCAAACTCAGGAGCACAGGTATACATGAGGGTATCAAAATCTGTATATCTTAAGATTCTGGCTGTTATTAAGTCACTCAAGCGAATCTAGAATAAAACAAAGTGAAATTAATTAAAATTATAAAAATAATTACAGTCAGCTATTTTGATGTAATAACAATACACTAAAGTCTATATAGTAAAAAGGTGTAAGACAGCTGTCTATTAAAGGTAAAAAACATACAATTAAGCAAATATTTTATTTATTGATCTGAATTGTGATAATAACTAAACAACAAAAGATAAAAACCAAGACAAATTAAAAGTAGAAAAAAGTAATAAAGTGAGTAAGTAAAGTAAATGATAAATTAGTTAACTAAACTCAGTACTTGCTGGGAAAAATTAGAATTTAGCTAATCAGGAATTTTATATCATATCCCACCACTCATCTGTCAATTTATCGTATTATGGTGCTCTTAAGTGTTGCTGTGAGGCCAGAAGTTATACCACTGGTATTTCAAATACCAGCAGGGCTACCAAGATGAAAATATTTCAACTCAAGTGCCAGAGGCAGGAATAGCCATCTACTTCTGAAATAAAGGGCTAGTAAAAGCCTTACAAAAAGCAGTGGAGCATTGCCTTATATAGCTGCACCAGAATAGAGAGTTCAAGATTACAACAACATGCATGAGCTAAATCATCATAAAAATATATTGCACATGAAAAATTAGGGAAATGTATATATAGTGGAAGCAGGAGTGGCATCCACGTCCTAAACAACATGTGTCTGGAAACTATGAACTTGTCGAAATGACGATAGCTATAGAAAGGCTTCAGGTCTTTTGTTCATAGGGTTGCTATGAGTCATGCTTGACTCGACAGCAATCAACAACCACAACAGAAGCTCTGGTGAAAAATAAGGCTCCAAGTTGGTGTTGTTTGGTGCCATCAAGTTGAGTACAATTCATAGTGACCCTATGAACAGCCAATCTGAATATTCTCCTATCCTGTGCCATCCTCACAATCTCTGACACACTCAAGCCCATTGCTACAGTCACTGTGTCATCCCACCTGGTTGAGGGTCTTCCTTTTTCTTGCTGCCCCTCCACCTTCCCAAACATGATGTCCCTCTCCAAGAAATAGCCTCTTCCAGTAACATGCTCAAATATGTGAGGCAAAGTTTCATCATCTTTGCCTCCAAGGAGCACACTGGCTGCACCTTCTCCAAGACACGTCTGCTTGTTCTTTTTGATAGTCCATGGTATATCCAGCCCTCTTCTCCAACATCACAGTTCAAAGATATTAATTCTTCTTCTGTTATCTTTATTCCCAATTGAGATATTAAAACGAACAAATGCAACACTGAGAATGCTTATTAATCGTGGTAAGAAATTGTAAGAAAACTACCTGACTAGGTGACTAGAAGAGAAACAAATTTATGCTCATACCAAGGAAAGATGAAAATTATAGACCTATATTATTAGTCACATTCAAGTAAAACTGCATTGAAGATAATTTTAAAAAGATTGAAGCAGTGACAGAGAACTGCTAGAAATTCAAGCTGGATTCAGAAAAGGCCATGAAACAAGGGATACTGTTTCTGACATCAGATGAATCTTGGCTGAAAGCAGAGATGACCAGAAAGTTGTTTACTTGCCTTTTACTGATTATGTAAAGGCATTCTACCGCACATATAGATCATAAGAAATTATGGACATATGGCGTTTCCAGGCACTTATTTATGCTCATGTAGAACCTGTACATAGACCAAAAATCAGATGTTTTAACAGAATAAGGGGGAAGAATATGATTTAATTTTAGGATCTGATTGTAGATCACAATAAATTGTGCCTAACACAGCGAAGAATGTGAATCCCAGAATACTTCACTGTGCTCACGTAAAGCCTATACTTAGACCAGAGAGTAGTCATCTGAACAGAGCAAGGAAACACTGCATGGTTCAAAATCAAGAAAGGTGTGAATCAGGAGTGTGTCCTTTCTCCACACCTCTTTCTCAATCGATATGCAGAAAAAATCATTTGGGAGGCTGGACTTTATGAAGAAGAATGTGGTTTCAGGGCTGTAGGAAGAGTCATCAACAACCTGCATTATGCAGATGACACAACCTTGCTTGCCAAAACTAAGAACTTGAAGCATTTGCTGCAGAAGATCAAAGACTGCAGTCTTCAATATAGATTGAAGCTCAACATCAAGAAAAAGATTCTTACCACCAAGTGAAATGGAAGGATCATGATAGATGGAGAAGAGACTGAGATTGTAAATAATTTCATCTTGTTCAGATCCACAATCAACAGTCTTGGCACCAGCAGTCAGGAAATCAAAAGATGAGTTGCACTGGAAAAGTCTGCTTTCAGGGACCACTCTAGAGGCCTAAGAATCATGTCATTCTAGAGACTAAAGTATGCCTGATACAAACCATGGTCTTCTCAATTAGGTGCTATGTATCTGAGAGCTGGCCAATGATTAAGGATGACCGAAGAAGAATCGATACCTTTGAGTTGTGGTGCTGTAGGAGAGTATTAGACTGCCAAGAGAACAAACAGGTTTTTCTGGGAGAGGATGAAACCAAGTTGCTCCTTGGTGACAAAGATTGTGAAGCTCCGTCCCACATACTTTGGTATGTTGCTAGAAGATATCAGTCCTTAGAGCATCATGCTTCAAATGGCAGAGGGCCAGCACAGGAGAGGAAGACCCTGAATGAGATGTTGATTGTATCAACGGGGTCAGGTGTGTCAGTGACAGAGAGATTGGCTCAAGATAGGGCAGAGTTCACAGCTATTGTTCTTAGGGTCGCCATGAGTTGTATTCCAATGGCACATAATAAAAATGTATATGAGATGGCACATAGTAAAAATGTGTATCAGTGTTACATTCTCCCAGAATATTTACTTAATCTGTATGCTAAACAAATAATCCAGGAGGATGGACTACATAAAGAACTATAATTGAGACTGAAGAAAGACTCATTAACAAGCTGCAGTTAACATACCTTGTTTACTGAAAAATAAGAGGACTGATACAGCTCAGTCTTTTAGTTTAGACTACACTTTAATAAAAAGAAAACAAAAATCCTCACAACTTTATTTGTTAAACATGAAAGTCATAATAATAAGTGAAGATACTGAGGTTATCAAGAATTTAATTTTACTTGGATTCAAAATCAATAAGGATGGAAGCCTCAGTGAAAAAAAAATCAAGCAATGTAATGCAATGGGCAACTCTGCTGCCAGTGACCTTTACAAAGAGCTGGAGAGCAAAGAGGACTAAGGTGTAACAGTCATGTTAGTTTCAATTGCCCCGTATACATGTGAAGGGTTGTTGTTATTCTTATGTGCTGTTGAGTCGCTTGCAACTCATAGTGACCCTATGTACAACATATCTTAACTCTGTTCAGTCCTGTGACAATCGCACTGTCTCTGAAACTCCCATCCCAATCACCCCAGTCACTGAATCAACCCACCTCATAGAGGGCCTTCCCCTCCTGCACTGTTCCTCCACCCTCCCAAGCATTATGTCCCTCTCCAAGGACCGGTCATCTCTCCTTACAACTTGTCCAAATTATTTTTAGACAGAGCCTCATAATCCTTGCCTCCAAAGAGGCACCCGGTTTGACCCTTTCCAGGATGAATCTGCTTGTTTTCCTCAATACTCTTCTCCAGCACCACAGCTCAAAGGCATCAGTTCTCCTTCTATCCTCCTTGGTCACTGTGCAACTCTCTGATGGATAACAAGTGATAGCAAAGACCATGGCCTGTACCAGACACACCTTAGTCTCCAGAGAGACACCATTGCTCTTCAGTACTTTGGAGAGGTCCCGAACAGCAGACTTTCCCATCGCAATATGCCTTTTAATTTCCTGGCTACTGGTACCAAGAATGTTGACTGAAGCCAAGCAAACTGAAGCTGTGAACAGTCTCAAGCTTTTCACTATCCATCCTGATGCTGCCAATTGGTCCAATGGTGAGAATCTTTGTCTTCTTGACATTGAGCCTCAATCCATATTGCAGGCTGCAGTCGTTGACCCTCTGCAGCAGGCGCTTCAGGTCCTCTTCAGTTTCAGCAAGTACGGTTGTGTCATCTGCATAATGCAGATTGTTAATAGATCTTCCACCAATCTTGACCCCACATTTCTCCTCATAGAGCCCAGCCTCCCAGATAATCTGTTCTGAATACAGGTTGAAAAGGTATGGAGATAGGACACATCCCTGGCGTACGCCCTTACCAATTTTGAACCATGCAGTGTTTCCTTGCTCTGTTCTGACAACTGCCTCCTGGTCCAGGTATAGGTTTTGCATTAGAATGATCAAGTGTTCTGGGATTTCCATTCTTCTCAGAGTCAGCCACAGTTTGTTATGATCCACACAGTCAAATGCCTTTGCATAGTCAATGAAACACAGATCATTGAAAAAGGAAGACTGAAGAATGAATGCCTTTGATTTGTGGTGCTGGTAAAAAATATCAAATATATCATTTGTCTATGGGACTAATAATAAGTTGCACTGCCAAGCCAAAGACGTTGTTGTTGTTAGGTGCTATTGAGTCAGCTATGACTCATAGAAACAGATCTGAACCCTGTCCAATTTTGTGCCGTCCTCACAATCTGTGACACATTCAAGTCCTTTGACACAATCACTGTGTGAGGGTTTTCCTTTCCTTCTATGTCACTCCACCTTGATGCAAGCATGATACTCCTCCTCCAAGGAACAGCCTCTCCTAGCAACATGCCCAAAGTATGTGAGATGACACCTTTTTTGTCACCTTTGCTTCCTAGGAGCACTCTGGCTGCATTGTCTCCAAGACTTACCTGTTTTAGCAGTCCATGGGAAATCCAATTCACTTCTTTGACACCAAAGTTCAAAGGTAGTAATTCTTTTTCTGTCATCCTTATTCATTGTCCAGCTCTCAGATGCATAAGAAGCGACTGAAAAGACCACAGCCTGAATAAGGTGCACCTTAGTCCCCAAACTGACATCATTGCTCCTCAGTAATTTAGAGAAATCCATGACTGTAGACTTTCTCAGTGTAATACATCCCCTGATCTCTTTTCTGGCTGACTGACTGGAAGAGATCCATATTTGCTCCTATTCCAATATCAAGTGTACTGACTGTGGATCCAAGTAAGATAAAGTGGTTGACAGTTTCAATTTTTCCTCCATCTATCATAATGTTGTCAATCATTCCAGTGGCAAAGATTTTTGTTTTTTTGATGTTGATATGCAATCCATATTTAAGGCTGCAGTGTTTTATTGTGCAGCAAGTACCTCAGGTCCTCCTCACTTTTAGCAAGCAAGGTTGTGTCACCTGCATAACGGAGATATTGATGAATCTTCCATCAATCCTGATGACACATTGCTCTTCATAGAGTCCAGCTTCCTGAATAATTTGCTCAGCATACAGATTAAATGGGTACAGAGAAAAGCCACAATCCTAACACACACCTTTAAAAACTATGCAGTGTTCTCTTGCTCCATTTACACAACAGCCTCTTGTTCTAGATATAGTTTGCAGACATAATTAAGTGTTCTGTGATTCACCATTCTTCTTAATGTTAGGCATTATTTGTTATGATTCACATGGCTAAATGCTTTTGTATAGTCAATAAGCACAAATAGACATTCTAGTATTCTGATATTCTTTGCTTTCAGCCAGGATCCATATGGCACCAGCAATGATACCCCTAGTTCCACATCTTCTAAACTCACCGTGAATTTCTGGCAGTTCTTTATGTACTGTTCTAGCTATTTTTTAATGATCTTCAATAGTATTTTGCTTGCATGTGGTATTACTGATCTTGTTCAAGAATTTCCACATTCGGTTGTATTAGCTTTCTTGGGAATAGGAACAAATATGGATCTCTTCCAGTCAGTCAGCCAGGCAGCTGTCCTCCAAATTTCCTGGCACAGGCTGGTAGGCATGTCTAGGGTTGCATCTGTCATTTTAAACATGTCAACTGGTATCTCATAGATTCCTGCTTTTTAAAAAAAACTTCTATTTGTTTATTTACAAAGTTTGTTTACATTGTGTTTCACAGTATTTTTTCATTCACCTTGTGTTTCATACAATTATTCCGATTCTTGGGATCTTTTTGCCAATACTTTCACTGAGGTTTAAGCTTCTTTCCTAGAAAATTTCATATGATGCTTCCTTAACTACTTCAGTGTCATCTAATTCTTTTTGGTACAGTGATTCTGTGTATTTTCTCTGTCTTCTTTTGACATTTCATGGATCAAGATTTTGCCCCATAGCATCTCTAAGTATGGCCACTCAAGGTTTAATTTGTTCCTCAGTTCCTCTTTTTTAAAATTTTTATTGCAATTTTAACGAAAATTTACAGAAAGTTTTCACTCATTCATTGATTCATTGTTGCACATTTTCCTCTCTCCCCATCCCTTACCACTCCCCAATTCACTTTGCAGTGCACCTCTTGTTCCACATTGTTGTCATATATATAATGCTTCCTGTTGGATAGTTCTTCCCCTTATCTTTTCAAGCAAGAGAAATGCTGAGAAAGTTCTCTTTTTATACGTAGCTTGTCTTCTCAAGCTGCCTTTTAAAAATTGATATTATTCTATACTGTTTTACATGCAAAGTTCATAAAGTTCATCTTTTTAAATCTTCTGTTCAGCTCTTTTACTTCAGTATCTCTTCCCTTTGTTTTGGCGTCTTGACACTCTAGAGCTATTTTCAGGGTCTCTATTATAGTTCTTCCGTTCTCCTGTGTCTTTGTAATAATCTTTTGTTCCCTTCTTGGATGACAGCATCTCACAACTCATCCAGTCTTCAATCATTAGTGTTTAGGGCCTCAAGCCTATTCTTAAGATCATTTTTGGGTTTTTGTTGTTGATTTTTTCATCATTTTTGTTTATTTACAAAATTAAAATACATTGTTTTTCACACCAGATTCTTCCAATTTCCCTTACTCCTCCATCAAATTGCACAGCCCATGATTAATTTCCCCCCTACACACCCCACACCTTGTCATCCCTCTGCTTCCACTTGCCCCTCCCTGCCTTGGATCCTCTCCTCATACTCATTCTACAGTAATGACTTTATATAGTATTTGTCTTTGTGGAACTGAGTTAATTCACTCAGTATAATGCCCTTCAGTTTCTCCCCATTAGATAATAATTTATAAAATCATTACTCCTGGATGCTGCATAGTATCCATTGCATGAATATACCATAATTTCTCAATTCATTTGACTGTGGTTGGATATTTGGGCTGGTTCCATGTTCTTACAATGGTGAATAACCATTCATCAATTTTATCCTCTCCAGAGTGTACATTTCTGGCTGTATCTGGCAATCTCTTTATACCACAGACGAGGCCTCCTAAGCTTGAGTCCAGTTTGCCTCAGATGAACTTTTATGGGTTTGGGGTTGTGTGTGTGTGTGTGTGTGTGTGTGTGTGTGTTTAAAATAATTTTAATGAACATTTTCAGAGATTTTGGATTTCCATTAAATCAGTGCTGCACTTCCTTCCCTGCCCAGGCCTCCCCCGCCAACCTCCAGTTCGCTCCTCTCTTTGAAAAGTAAAAGAAAAACTCCCTCCCTGATATACAATCCCCCACACCCAGGCAGGATAGATTCAGGATTGGTTCTTATGGACTAGTTTTAATTTTCTTCAGTTTCAATTTAAACTTGCACATGAGTAATTGATGGTCACCTGGCCTGGTTTTGACTGCTGGTATGGAGCTTCACCAATGATTTTTTTTCTTTTTCTACAGATGTAATCAATCTGATTCCTATGCAGTCCATCAAGTAAAGTCCATATATAAAATTGTCATTTGTGGTGTGTTTGTATTTTTTCTATTTTTTTTAAAAAAACTTTATACTGGTTTACTTACAAAGTTTGTATTCACTGTTTTTCACACCATATCTTTCTCCTTTCCTTTACCAACCCCTCCCTCCACCTATATAACTGTGTGACCTTATGATTATGCTAAGTGAATGAACTCAGTCTCATAAAGACAAATAGTGTATAAGACTATTATTGTAGAATGAGTATGAAGATCCAAGGGGGTGTTGTGCTTAGTCATTTGTGTTTTTTAGAAAAGGTATTTGTGATTAATAAATAATTGAACTTACAAAATTCGATCATTCTACTTCCAACCCAATTTCTGTCACCAAGTCTGTATTTTATGACTACCATTACTTCATTGTTTCCAACTTTTTCATTTCCACTCCACTGGTGATTTCCCTAACTGCCAATTATCATTAGCACATCTTGATTGAATGTTTGGTAAATTTCAGACTTCAAAATTTGACAAAAATCTTCAATTTCCTCCTCTTTGGCTTTAGTTGTTGGTACCTATATTTGAATAATAATAATACTACTAACAGGTCTTCTCTGTATGCATGTGGATAATATTATCACAATACTGTACTTTAGGATAGAACTTAAAATTGTCTTTTTAAGTATGAATGCAACACTATTTTTCTTCTAGTTTTTGTTCTCGGCGTAGCATAATGTTGTCTGATGCAAAGTGGCCAAAGCCAGTCTCACTAATTCCTAGAATGTCAATGTTCATTTGTTCCATTTCATTTTTCTTAACTTCTAGTTTTCCAACAGTCATACTTGTTCATTCCATGTTCCAACTAGTTAAGGATGTTTGAAGCTGTTTCTTCTCATTTTGATTGACTTCCAATCTGGACTCTACCTTTAATATACTATCTCTCCATGTCCATATATTGTTCATATTGTTCTCAAAGGCCTGTTATTTCAACAAGGAATTCCAATAATCATTATGCAAAGCTAGACTAAAAAAGTAAATGTACTATAAAATTTTTATAAATGTGATCATGCATGGAAATTGATAATGACCATAACTGGCTGTTTAAAGAGTATGGACTTTGAAAAAAAGAAAATAAAGGATATGTACTATAAATCATTTGATAAAGCTGAAGTAGTTTCAGGAGGATAAGGTAGCTGTAAACTGGAAAGTACAAGAGAAATTTATCAGATATTATTGTATGATACACTCATGTATGTTTATCTATAAGCAGAAAATATTGAAAATCAAAAGTAAATTGGTGCTTCTTTTATTCTACAGAAAATTTGTTAAAAGTATTTGGTGTGCAATCAGTTTCACTTCTAGATGGCCCTTCTTGTGATGGAGTCACAATTTTACAAAAGATTAATCCACTATGCAAATGGCATGTGTAAGTGATTTTTGGCCAACTGGTGGGTTATTATTCAAATTAAGTGATTGTGGACTATTAAGGGGTTTATTCCATTTCTGTTCCTTGAACAGTACTTGAAATTGACAGGATGTAAATATAGGGTCACTATGAGTCAAATGTGACTCAACGCACATAACAAAAATAACGGCTGATTTACATAAAATGCAATCCAGTACCAAAAAGAAAAGCCTAGACTGAAGTGCATTCTTTGGGCCAAGGTGGAGCAAGAACCACACTAGATCCATAAGAGAAAATGCTAAGACTGAGGAAAGAAGGGTTGGCAGGTATAGCAGATCCTAGTAACAGAGAAGCTACAGCAGCAATACAAGCCTCAAGCACCACAAACCACCGTAGCAGGCTTTCCAGTCCACTCAGTGAGGCAGGGCTAAGTGCCTCTGTGATTGTTGGAATCCTCCAACAGCTCAGTGGAGAAAAGATGGGACAATTTCATTCCATCAATTTATCACCTCCAAAAACTTGCTGAATGGTCAGTTATGAGTCACTACCATCTTGAAGGTAATGAGTCTTTTGAGATGCCTGAAGGCTCCTTTATGGAAACAGATTGATAAAGTGACTGCAATAATAGCTTCAATACAGCAACAAACGTGAGGAGAGTGCAAGACTGTGCAGTTTTTGTTTTATTGTATAGGGATTTGCTACCAGTTGAAACCAGGGAGCTCCGATGGCTTAGTGATAAGGAGGAGTGCTGCCAAACCAAAGGCAAACAGTTCAAATCCACCAGTTACTCCAAGGAAGAAAGATGGGAATTCTCCTTCCGTGAAATTTACTGCCTCTAAAACCCAGAAGCAGGGTTGGTTCTGACTCAGTGATATACAATAACAGAAAATTAGTGGAAACCAATTCAACAGCACCTAACATCAACAGTTCTATATCTCAAACCTGATTCTGAAATGTAGCCTATAACCATCCTAGTGTATCTATAATTTATGCATGGTCTATAAATTCCATATGGTAAATGAAACAAGTTATGGGATGCAGCAGAGAAATAGAGTGCTGTACTAGAGGATGGCATCAGAAATGAAGAATTTAACAAATACAGGTATACCCGACCTCCTCTCACAGGAACCAACTTTTTGGTAAGGTTTATTTCACTACTTTAGTGAATTTAGATGGCTTTTGATGCTAGCTTTTAGCACTTAAGAAAGGCTAATAATTAAGACATTATTACCAAAAAATAGAAACATCATACATGAGAGGTGATTTACATGTGGTTTGATGGGTTTTGTTTTATTTAAGACAAAAAGTTAGGATAATTTTCACATTATCAGTTTATATGAAAAGAACTTTAAAAACACAAGCCACATCTTAATATTAGTCCTTAACTAGAAATACCTAGAACTATATTGAGACTAATTCAATGAGCTAGAATTTACAACCCATCATTTTAGAGACACAGTTAAATCTAGATCAATATATTTATTAACATTTGTGGCTATTATTTTCCTAACAAAGTTGATGAAATCTTAGAATTTTAAAATTATGATGTTGATTCTACCAAAAATGAGCTTGAGAATCTTGAATGAGGAATTTCTAGGAAGGAAAGCAACCAGAAGAGATGAATTCATTGTTTCCATCAGCTACATAATCACAAGAATTTTCAGGTGATAAATGGAAAGTACTTACATGATCCGAAACACCTAAGATTTTAGATGTCAAAATTTTCAAAATAATTGTTCCAAACCACCAAATGCAACCTTGAATTAGCTAGAAAATAAATTAAATACATAGGTATTAGGTACTAAAAAATACAAATTACTCAGAATATTCATCAACATCTATACATGATAGACAATTTTTAATCATGCAAGTTATCTTAAGTAGTGAGGTCTTTAAAAAGGATAAAAACATATTTTAGAGTATTTTAAGGGAAAAAATTGAAATTGATGCCACTGTATAAAATATATAGCAATATTAAAGTTCTACATGTCCTAAGTATATAATAATTTCTAAAAAGTTACATCTTTTCAATTTCTGTTGAGAGAACAGAAGAATTAGTTTTTCTCAAATTATTATTTTCAAGCAGAAAAACATATTCACCCAAACCATTATGATAAAATTTATCTTAACACCTCTGAGGCAATAAAATTTTATGGAATCTTCTTTGATCAAGAGGAATTTGAAGCTGAAAGTTTGTCTGTATTTCTTTTTTTATAAATTTAAGGTTGACAAATAATATTATTTATATAATCAATGATAAACATATTGTTTTATAACATTATCATTTATTAATATTATTGATTAATTATAATGTTTAATCAGATCCTTAATGTGTGTTGTCTTTCCCTTCCTCCAATTTATCTATTTATTATTTAATGACTAATAATTAGGATATAAGACCACTATTACAACAGAAATCTGGAGGACAACTACTTGGCCAACTGACTAGAAGAGATTCATATTTATTTCCATTCCAATAAAAAAGGTGACCTGACAAAAGTGTGTAAATTATCAAACAATATTACTAATACCACACATTAGCAAAATCCTGCTGAAGATTATCTAGAAACAACTAGAACAGAGAACTATCAGAAATAAAAGCTGGGTTTAGAAGAAGTCATGGCACTAGAGGCATTATTGCCAATGCCAGATGGATCGTGACCGAAATCAAAGAGTACTAGAAGAATGTCTATTTGTGTTTCACTGACCATGCAAAGACATTTGACTGTGTGGATCACAACAAACTGTTGCTAACTTTGAAGAGAATGGTAACCCCAGAACACTTGATTGTGCTTATGCAAAACCTATACTTGGATTAGGAAGCAGTCCTCAGAAAAGGGCAGGGAAACACAGATGCATCCTGTCTCCAAACTTTTCAACCTATATGCAGAACAGATCATTTGGGAAGCAGGGTTTTATGAGGAGGAATGTGACATTGGGACTGGTGGAAGACTCATCCACAACCTACATTATGCAGATGACATAACCTTGCTTGTGGAATCTGACAAAGACCTGAAGGGCTTGCTGCAGAACATCCAGGACTGCAGCTTTCAATATGGACTGAAGCTTAAAATCAAGAAAACAAAGACTCTCACCACTGTACCAACTGACAATACCGTGATACATGGAGAAGATATTGAGGTTATTAACAATTACAGCTTGCTTACCTCTACAATCAACACTCTTGGCACCAGCAGTCAGGACATTAAAAAATTAATTGCATTGGGAAAATCTGCTGTCAGGGACCCCTCCAGAGTGCTGAAAAGCAAAAATGTCTATCTAGAGACTATGGTGTGCCTAATCTGGGTCATGACCTTCACAATTACTTGTTATGTTTGAGAGAGTTGAACAATGACTTAAAGATGACAGAAGAATAATTAATGTCTTCAAATTGTGGTTCTGGAAAAGAGTCTTGAACATACCATGGACTGCCAAGAAAACAAAAATGTCTGTCTTGGAGAGAGTGAAATCAAGTCTCTCCTTGGAGGCTAGGATTTTGAAGCTCTGTCTCACATACTTTGGGAAGGTGGCCAGGAGAGACCAGCCCGTGGAGAAGGACATCATACTTAGAAGGGTAGAGGGGCAGTGCAGGAAAGTAAGATCCCAGATGAGATAGATTGATACAGCAACTGGGGCAATGGGTGCTAGTGTGTCAGAATTAGTGAGACTGGCACAGGACAGAAAAGGTTCAGAGCTGCTGTACATAGGTTCACAAGTGACTTGACAGTTTGTAATAACAACAACATTATAAAAAGCTAACAAAAGGTTTACTCACATATAGAAGCAATTTTGGAGTTTAACACTGATGACAAAAGAGGAAGAGGGGCATAAAATTAATAAATAGACAAAGAGAAAGACAAAGAACCAAAGAACAAAATGGGCAACGGACATGGATAGAAACTTCATCAAAGAAGACATTCAGAGGCCAACAAACACATGATCTTTAACTATTATTGTTGACGTTAGGTTCCACTAAGTCAACTAAGGCTCATAGCGATGCTATGAACAATAAATCTAAACCTTGCCCTGTCCTATGGTATCCTCATAATTTCTATGATGTTTGAGCCCATTGTTACAGTCACTGTCAGTTAATGTCATTGAGGGTCTTACTCTCATTCATCCACCTCTACCTTTCCAAGTATGATGTCTCCTTCCAAGGACTGGCCCCTCTTGACAATGTTTTCAAAATATGTGAGACAAAGTTTCACCACCATTGCCTCTTAGAAGCACTCGGGTTGCACTTGCTCCAAGACAGACTTGTCTCTTCTTTTGGCAGTCCTTTGGATATTCCACACTCTTCTCCAATACCATAATTAAAAAAAATTCTTCAGTCTTCCTTTTTCCTTGTCCAACTTTTAGATGCAAAGGAAGTAAATGAAAAATATCATGGTGATCCATTCTCTTCTTGTCTCTGTTACAGACTGTCTTTAGAAAGGAATGAAAGTGACCTGCATTGCTGACAAGCCCTGTCATGCTGATAAGTGATCTACTGGTGAAGGGAACGTGAGGCAGCAAGCCAGACTCCACCATGACCTCATGACGTACACAACTGACAAGAAAGAGAGGCAGCAAACTAGATTCTGCAAGTGGCAAGAGGAAAAGAGCAAGGTTCAGTGTGCACTCCACCTGTGCAGCATTAGAAATCAAGCAATAACAATCGACCAGCAACCCACCAACAACATACCCAGATAACAAATATAATTACACAGATAACCCATTAGCTAGTATACACACACCCCAAAAGAAAATAGATTATTCAAAAAATCTACCTACAAGACCACCATCACCACAATATCCTGGAAGAAGTCAATGACATCAAACCTCACAGAAAATCAAACAAGATGCCACTCAAAAAAAGTGATCAAAACACAGAGTCTGTGAACCTCCTGGAGGAGGAAAGACTGATAGAAACTCTCTGACATGGAACTCAGAAGAACAATGATCAACAGTTTTCAGTGGATGAAAGAAAGATACAAAGAACTGAAGAACGCTACAAGCAAAAATCTAGAAGAACAAAATATTAAACCAAAACAACCCATGACAAAGTAGATAAAACCAATGAAGTAATAGAAATCATATAAAAATGAGAAACAGCAATTCTGAATAATATAACCAATATTTCAGAAGCTTCAAGAGGGACTGGGAGCACAAGTGAAGAAACGAACTCAGAAAAAACAAAACAGAAGCTAAAGCAAGGTTCAGTATGCAAAACAGCAAATAAAAAGGAAAGAAAAATTTAAAGCCAAAGAATTATGTGTGATAGTATAAAGAGGAATAACATACATGTAATTGGAATTTCAGTATAAGAAGCAGAAAAATAAGCACTGAAAAAATTGTGGAAGAGTTACTAGAGAAAAACTTTTCAAGTATAACGAAAAATGAGAAAATATACAGCCAAAAGGCTGAGCAAACCCCAAACAGAATAGACTACAAAGAAAAACAACAAGGCTTTTCATAGTCAAATTCTCCGATATCAAAGAAGAGCATTCTGAAAGCAAGTAGAGTATATAAGGGAATAAATAAGATTAAGCTTTGATTTCTCAGAGGAAATTATGGAAACAGGAAGTTTGAGACATATACAAAATGTTCAAAGAAACTGTCAACTGAGAATCCTATAACAGCAAAATTCTCAATCAAATATGATAGTGAGATGAGAACATTCTCAGAAAAGTAAAAATTAAGGGAGCTAGTGAAACCAAGAAGGTATTTGCAATGAATAAATCATTGAATGTGCAGCACTCTAACATTCTATCTCCAGCCTCATTTCTCTCGCCGAGCCTGTTTTCCAGCTACTGATCCTTCTTCCCTGTTCCCAACTTTTGCATTCTAGTCGCCCATTATTATTAATGCATCTTGATTGTATGTTTGATCAATTTCTGACTGCAAAAGTTTGTAGAAATCTTCCATTTCCTCCTCTTTTGGCACTAGTTGTTGGTGCATACATTTGAACGATAGTGGTATTCACTGGACTTTCTTTTATGAGTATGGATATTATCCTGTAGCTCACCACATTGTATTTCAGGATAGATCTAGAAATGACTTTTTAAATTATGAAACCAACTCCATTTTTTCTCACCTTTTCATCCCCGGCATAGTAAAACATATGATCATCTGATTCAAAATGTTCCATGCCAAGCCATCTCATTTCACCAATACCTCCTATGTCAATATTTATGTGTTCCATTTGGAGAAGCTCAATATCAGCAGTGAAACTAAACTGGGTGCTGACTGTGGGACAGACCACCAACTACTCATACACAAGTTCAAGCTGAAGTTGAGGAAAATTAAATCAAGTCCACGGGAACCAAAATTTGACCTTAAGTCTGTCCGACTCAAATTGCAAAATCATCTCAGGAACAGGTTTGAGGCCTTGAGCACCAATGAGCTCTGGGAGGATATCAA
>NW_006399809.1:12179361-12185912 GCF_000299155.1 Elephantulus edwardii | reverse complement strand
GCTAGGAGAACAAAAGGTTTGTCCTGGAGAGGGTGAAGCCAGAATGCTCCTTGGATTCAAGGATTCTGAAGCTTCGTCTGACACACTTTGGGCATGATGCAAGGAGGGACTGGTCCTTGGTGAGGGACAGCATGCTTGGGAAAGTGGAGGGACGGTGCAGGAGAGGAAGACCCTCGATGAGATGGATCGATTCTGTGAGTAGAATGGTTGGAATGAGTGTGTTTGAGACGGCAAGGTTGGTACAAGATAGAATGGCAATTAGGGTTCTTGTACAAAGGGTTGCTATGAATCGCAAGCAACTCAATGGCACATAACAACAACAGCAAGTGAAAACAAGACCAACTTTGCAAGAAATGCTAAAGGAATTCCTTCACACAGAGATAGCGCGATAAAGTGAAAGGATCAAATCACCAGCAACAATACACACACACACACACACACACACACTTCACAAAATTACAGCAATAAAACCTTGACTTTCAATAATCACATTGAATGTGAATGGTTTAAGTAAAGAAAAAAAGAGTAGCACTTCAGAAATGTAAACAAAACCCATCAATATGCTGTTGACAAGTGACACACCTGAGAACTCAATTTCTCTAAAACAGCAAAGAGAACATAAATAAGAAAATCAATAGCAATTATAATAGGTAACCACAAGATTAAGTACTTAGGAATAAATCTAACTAAAGGTACAAAGGACTTATATAAAGAAAATGATAAATAATACTAAAACAAACAAAAAAGATACCTAGAAAAATAGAAGAATATACCATGTTAATAGATAGCAAGACTCAATATTGTGAAAATGACAATTCTACCAAAAGCAATTTACAAGTTCAATGCAATCTCCGTACGGATACTGATGCCATTCTTCAACTAGTTGGAAAAGGCAATTTCCAAGTTTATCTAGAAAGGAAATAAACCATAAATAAGCAAAACATCACTGAAAGACAAATTCTGACCTCAAGCCTACTACACAGCCATAGTAATCAAGACAACATCATATTGGTACAGCAAATGACCTACTGATCATTGGAATAGAATCGAGACCCCAGAAATCAACCCATCTTCTTACCATCAAATAATCTGTCCAACACTTTCAACTTGTTTGGCTCCACAAACAATACTCCTGGCACCAGCAGCCAGAAAAACAAGATGAATTTCATGGGAAAATCTGCTGTCAGGGAACTTCTCTAGAGTGCTAAAAAGCAATGATGTCAATCTGGAGACTAAGGTGTGCCTGACTAAGGCCATGGTCCTTGCAATTATTTGCTATGTAATGGAGAGCCTGACAATAACTAAGGGGGACAGAAGAAGAATCGATGCCTCTGAGTGGTGGTGCTTAAGAAGAGTATCAAACATATAATGGACCACCAAGAGAATAAACAAGACTTTCCTGAATAAAGTGAAATCAAGCTGCTCCTTATAGGTAAGGATTTTGTAGTTCCATCTCACACGCTATGGTAATGTTGCCAGGAGAGACCAGACCTTGGAGAAGAGACAAAACAGAAGAGGAAGACCACTGATGAAATGGACTGACATAGTAACTGGGGTATTGAGGACAATGTGTTGGAGACATTGAAAATAGCAGGATAGGGCGAGGTTCAGAGCTATTATACATAGGGTTGCTCTGAGTAGCAGGCAACTCGATGGCACAAAACAAAATATTAATTAGAAAAAAAAAGTGTAGTAGTAGAGATAGCATGGATATCCATTTAGAAAATTGGGAAGAATCTCAAATTCCCAAGTTGAAGTAAGATGGCTAAGGGAGGATATTTTGTTCTAAGAACAAGAGTAACTGAATCCAAAATTGGAAGCAGAAAGAGATAGTAGAAAGGTGCAGAGGAAAGATAAAAGGAAAGATGGAGAAAAAACTGTGAGTAAAGTTGTTTTGAAAAGAAGGTCAATAAGACAAAAAATTCAAAGTGGATAGAAGAATTAAACAAGGTAATGGAATAGAAGAGGCTGTGGTACTAGGGATATTATAGCTAATCTCAGATAGATATTGGCTAAAAACAGAGAGTACCAGAGGAATGTCTATCTGTGTTTCATTGGCTATGAAAAGGCATTGGACTGGTTGGATTACAACAAACTGTGGCTGGCTCTGAGAAGAATGGGAATCCCAGAACACTTGATTGTGCTTATATGAAGCTTATACTTGGACCAAGATACAGTCATCAGAACAGAGCAAGGAAACACTGCATGGTTCAAAATTGGGAAGGGTGTATGCCAGGGATGTGTCCTATCTCCATGCCTTTTCAATCTATATGTGGAACAGATTATCTAGGATGCTGGGCTCTGTGAGGAGAAATGTGGAATCAGGATTGGAGGCAGATTCCTCAACAATTTGTGTTATGCAGATGACACAACCCTACTTGCTGAAACTGAGAAGGCCCTGAAGTATTTGCTGCAGAAGGTCAAGGATTTCAGCCTTTAATATAAATTGAAGCTCAACATCAAGAAAATAAAGATTCTCGCTAGTGGGCTATTTGGCAACAGTGGGATAGATGGTGAAGAGATTGAGATTTTTAACAGCTTTAGTTTGCTTGGCTCTACCATCAACACTCCTGGTACCAGCATCCAGAAAATAAAAAGACAAATTGCATTGGGAAAGACTGCTGTCAGAGACCTCTCCAAAGTACTGAAAAGCAACGACGTCAGCCTGGAGACTAAGGTGTGTCTAAATCAGGCCATAGTCTTTGCAATTACTTGCTCTGCATCAGAGAGCTGGATAATGACTAGGAATAATAGAAGGAGAACTGATGCCTTCGAGCTGTGGTGCTGGAGATGAGTACTGAATATACCATGGAGGAGATGAGTATTGAATATACCATGGACTCTAGGAGAACAACAGGTTGATCCTAGAGAGGGTGAAACCAGGATGTTCCTTGGAGGCAAAGATTCTAAAGCTTTGTCTAATGTACTTTGCACATGTTGCAAGGTGGGACCAGTCCTTGGAGAGGGACGTCATGCTTGGGAGGGTGGAGGGACGGAGTAGGAGGGGAAGACCCTCTATGAGGTGGATTGATTCAGTGACTAGGATAATCAGGATGGGTGTGTCAGAGACAGTGCGACTGGCACAGGATAGAGCAGGGTTTAGGGCTGTTGTACATAGGGTCACTATGAGTTGCAGACGGCACATAGCAATAGCAATAGCAACAACAAAATACTACACAACACTGGAAAACAAGGAACTCAAAATAGTACATAGCATGTTGACCCTGGAGGACATTACGCTGAGTGAAATATCTCAGTCACAAAAGAAAAAATACTACATAACACTGTTACAAAATAGGACTAAAACAGGGTAGGGGAGAAACTAAGAAAGGAGGGGATAAATAATGAATACTCTATTGAAACAGATGAAGGAAAGAACTGTTTAAAAAGAATATATGATTAGGCATTATCTGTATTACAACAGTTCAGAATATGAGATGCACAGCCAAGAGAACCTGGGTGGGGTGGGAAGGAAATTATGCAACAATGAATTTTTTTAATTGTACTGAAAAAAAAGAAAAGTGAACTGAGGGTTAGGGAGGAAAATGTGCAACAAGGAATGAGTAAAAATCCAATTTTTCTGTAAGCTTTCATTAAAATCACAATAAAAATAACTTTAAAAAGTAATGTACATATGGCAGAATGAAAAGGAAATGACAGAAAGCTTGACAGTCTTGCTAAAATGAAAGACCGAATGTCTTTAAAATTATTCGTGTCTTTACCAAGGATTATGTCCTTAAAATAGGAAGCAATTCAAAAGACATATCAAGTATAAATTATTAACATTTTAATGATTTTATTGACATCTATATTACATAAATTAAAAAAATAATAAATCTTACCCAAATGTTGAGTTCAGATCCTCCCAATCTTTGAAGTTTATTTCTCTTCGTAAGTATAGCCTATAACATATAACAAAAATAAAGTTAACATATATTTCATAAAAATGAGGTTTAAAAAATGATATAGCTAAATGAGCAACAATGAATGAATGGAAATCCAAGTTCTTTATAAACGTTCCTTAAAATCTTTAAAAAAATTATACAGCTAACTCATTCCCATCTTGGTTATCAGCCATTTTCACTTTGTTACTTTTTCAAATTGTGGGTATGTCAAATTTCTTAGTGTGAATGCTTTAAATGCTTTGAATCAAGAAAGTTACTTCTTGAACCAGTACTTTGCTAATTTCATTTGGACATTTTCTGTATAACTCTTCTAAAGAAGTAGATGATGTGTTACCGATTCATCAAGAGAAGCTTAAGTTTATATTGCCACACAAAATAATGACCTAAATTAGCATGAAAATCCTTATTCTCCAAACTCCTAAATGAAATATTTTAAAGGCTTATAAAATCCATAACTGAACTTAAAAAAAGAGAAAGAATTTTTCAGAAGGCAGAATAATGAAAGTTATTAGTAACAAAACAAAATAAACCCCCATAATGAATCATCACATTAACCTGAGGAAGGCATGGAGGTAGTAGTATTAATTGGTAAAATACTCCATGCCATCTCTCTACAACAGAGACCTGAGAAATAAAGTGAAACTGACACAGATGAGAATTCTGAAGGTCCAGGTTTCAAATGGGAGGATAAATAATTAGATCAAGAAGACACTGGATGAAAGTAGTGATTAAGGAGATAAATAGATCAAAACAAATGCCCCCCTACCTGGCCTGGCACAGCTTAGCTATTTTGAGCCAAAGGGTGGTAATTTCACAGAATGCAAAGTAACTGAAATATGTTGTTGTTGTTGTTATGTGCTGTCAGGTAGCTGACTGTGACACAACTACCCTCATTTCCTCAGTTACTGTAACAACCCATCTCATCTGGTGTCTACCTATCCTGTGTTGTCCCTCCACTCTTCTGAACATGATGTCCTTCTCCAAGGACTATTACTTCCTGGCCATATGTAGGCAAATATAGAGTTAACGAAAATGAACAGAATATGACATAAGATAAAGGATGAGAATGATTGCCTTAGGAAGAAATATGCAAAATGCTGGATCTCTATGTTAGACTTAACTGCTAGAGTCATGTACAACTTTATATCGTGACTGTAGCCATCTTAGTATTTACTTTGTAAATACCTATACATCCTTAATGATTGCTCCCACAGAACAAATAAAAAGCTTTTTCTAGTTCTGTAAAGAAAATGGTTTCATTTTATATGTTGACTTATACTCTTAGGTCAATAGTCTTTGGTTTTATTTTTAAGACTATAGGTTGTTCTTAAAAATTATTTAGGGTTAACAGTATGAAATTAATATCTATTTTTAAGAGCATTGAATTGAATCAATTGGAAGCATACTGTATTGTACCTAATCTATACTATGAACTAGGTGATTAACAAAATAGAATTATCTTCGAATCCACATTGAATTTGTTTAGTCTTTCTACTAGAGTTGCTGGTTGCCAGTATCATGCATTCTTCATTTTTTCTCATTTTAAATAACAATGACTCCATTAGATAATCCAAGTACAGAAAATTACATCTTATTATCCCAGCACCAATATGAAATTATTTTTTAAAAATATTCCATTGTCTGTAGTAAAGTCAGTAAAACTGAGCTAAATGTCACTCACACTTTTCAGGTAAGCTTTGTGGGAAAGTCGTTTATAATGAATGTATATAAAATAGTTTCAAATATTTTCAGTGAACTCTAGAGTCACAAAACTTTCTATTTTTATCATATGTTTATAAATATATTTACTTTTGAAAGTTTACAAATTTCCATGTTTCTCTTTATTTATCATTTGCAATAAAATGTTCAATTATGAAAAACAAAACAAAAAGCATGTAAGAAATATATAGGGGGACCCACATCCCCCGTCTTCAGGTATCGCATCGCTTCCCCCGCCCCAGTCCGTGATCCTGCTGCCAGCTCTGAACTTTGGGGCCCTCGGGCCTTCGGCCCTCGTGCCAGGACTTAAAGAAAAGAAAACCAAAAACAAAACCAAAGCAAAACAAAAAACAACACAAAAAACAAAAACACATAGATCAAATTTATAGCATTTTTCAACCTCACTTGAAAAAGTTGTCCAATAATTAAGATTTCGTTTTCTTAGACTACAAACTGCTGTTTGGCCCTACCACATTGGTCCCACCAGCTTAAGCAAAAGGCAGGTACTGGACATCTCGATAGAGAAGTAGTGACATCAAACCAAGAACCAACTATCACCTTAGTTTTCAAAACCTCTTCCACTTCAATGTCTTGAAAGAAGCAGGGTAGCTCAGTCACCACGCAAGCTCAAAACAAGATATCTCCCCCCCCCAAATGACACAGTAGCAATGGATTTCATGAAGCCAGAAAGTCTTATGGATCTTTCTGATGCAGAATTTTTTTTTAAAAAAAAAAAGATGATTGAATGTTTTCCATGGATGAAAAACAAACTTGAAGAATTACAGGACACTAGAGTAAAAAATCAGGAGGAACTTAAAAAAACAATCCAAAACAACGCAGAGAAAACAAATGAGGCATTAGAGGCACTGGAAAAACAAGAAATCATAATTCAAAATTTGAAATCTAAGGTTTGTGATGCTGTCAAAA
>NW_006399809.1:12164615-12174586 GCF_000299155.1 Elephantulus edwardii | reverse complement strand
AAAGGACAATGAAGGACACTATATATTACTTAAAGGGTCAACAGAGCAAGAAGACATGTTGTTCTTTTGTGCCACTGAGCTGCCTGAAACGCATAGTAACCCTATATACTACAGCCATAAACTCTGCTCTATCCTGTGTCAATTTTATTGTCTCTGACACACCTACCCCTCATTACCCGAGTCACTGAATCAGTCCATCTCATCGAGGGCTTTCCACTCTTGCACTGTCCCTCTACCCTCCCAAGCATGATGTCTTTCTCCAAAGACTGGGCCTGCCTTCCAACATGCCCAATGTATGTCAGATGAAGCTTCAGAATCCTTGCCTCCAAGGAGCAGCTTGGTCTCACACTCTCTAGAATGAGCCTATTTGTTTTCCTAGCAGTCCATGGTATATCAATTCTCCTTCTATCATCATTGTCAAGCTTTCTGATGTACTATGGCCTGGATCACGATCCCCTTAGTCTCCAGACTCTTTACAGAGCACAGCCTCCCAGATACTCTGTTCAGCGTATAGACTGAAAAGGTGTGGATATAAGACACATCCGTGGCATACACTCTTCCCAGTTTTGAACCGTGCAGTGTTTTCTTACTCTGTTCTGACGACCTCCTCCTGGTCCAAGTAAGCAAAATCAAGTGTTCCAGGATTCCCATCTTCCTCGGAGTCAGCCACAGTTAATTGTGATCCACACAGTCAAATGCCTTTGCATAGTCAATGAAAGACAGACTTTCCTCTGTTGCTCTCTGCTCTCAGCCAAGATCCATTTAACATTAGCTATACTTTCTTTAGTATCACGGCCTCTTCTAAACCCAGCCTGCACTTCAGGGAGTTCTCTGTTGATGTGCTGTTCCAGTCATTTTGGATAATCTTTAGCAAAATCTTGCTTGCATGTGTTATCAGTGATATTGTTTAATAATTTCCACACTCTGTCAGGTCACCTTTATTTGGAATGGGAACAAATATAGATCTCTTCCAGTCAGTTGGCCAGGTGGTTGTCCTCCATATATCTTGGCACAACTTGGAAAAGGATATAACCATAATAAATATCTATGTGCCAGAAAGAGCCACAAAATACACAAAGCAAACATTAATAGAACTGAAAAAAAATAGACAATACCACAAATTAGTAGAAGACTTTAATATAGCACTTTCAAGGAAAATAGAACAGTAACAAAGAAACTCAACAAAGATGCTGAAAAATAACTATACAATTAACCAACTCAATCTCATAGATATATATACAGGTTAATGAATCCTAAAAAAAACTCAGTAGAAATTCTTCTACAGTGCACATGGAATATTCTCCAGAATTTGTCATACATTAAATCACAATGTAAGTATCCATAAACGCCTAAATGTTGAAATAATAGAAAGCATTTTCTTAGACCACAATATTAATAAAATCATAAATCAACAAGAGGATAAAGAAGAAAAAAAGAATCATGTACCTAGAAGTTAAAATAACACCCTGCTTGAACATAAGTGTGTAATAGAAATTTAAAAAAGAACTGAAAAAATATTTTTGAAAGAAATGATAAGGAAAATGCAACTTACCGAAACTTCTGGTATAGAACAAGGCAGTTTTAGGGTTACTGAAGAAGGTACAAATGATGGAAAAAAAGAAAGGAAGTCATAAATAAAGTAAATACACCAGTGATGAATTCAGAACAAAGATGTCAATGTGGAAAAACATGAACCACTGAAGAAATTGCAAAAGATGGAAGAATGAATTGAGTAAAGAGATTGCTGTTGTTGTGGTGGTGGTTGTGGTTGTTGTTGTTAGGTGCCATTGAGTCAAGTATGACTCACAGCGACCCTATAAACAAAAGATCTGTACCTAGTAGTCCTGCCCTGTGCCATCTGTATACTTCCTGACACACAAGAGCCCACTGCAGCAGTCACTGTGTCAATCCACTTCATTGAGGGTCTTCCTCTCCTCCGCTGACACCTCCCAACATCATGTCCCTCTCTAAGGAACAGCACCTCCTAGCAGTATGTCCAAAGTATGTGAGGTGAAGCTTTATCATTCTTGCCTTTAAAGAGCACTCCAGCTGTATCCTCTCCAAGACATACTTGTTCATTCTCTTGGCGTCCATGGGATGTTCAGTCCTCTTCTCCAACACCACAGCTCAAAGGTATCAATTCTTTTCTGTCATCCTTATTAATTGTCCAGGTCTTGGATGCATAGCTAGTAATTGGAAAGATTATGGCCTGAATCAGACGCACCTTAGTATAAGAATTTAAAAAATCATCAATGGACTGAGAAGGCACAACCAACACAGTACTCGAAATAATAGAAACGCAAGAAAATGCAATCCAGTATAAGACCAAAATGACACAACTGCCCAACATGGTGGAGGGGGAAAAACAAACTGCAGAGATGGAACAAAAAATTGGTGAGCTAAAAGACAAGAACCTCAGTGGAAACATACTAGAAGAGGAAACAGAGAGGAGACAGAGGAAAATGAAGATAGCATTAAAATCATGTGGGATAACAACAAAAGGAATACTATACATATGAACAGAATTCCAGAATACAAGGTGGGCACAGAAAGCACTGAGATGATTTTGGAGAAGTATTAGAAGAAAACTTCCCATGTATAATGAAGAATGAAGAAATCCATATTCAAGAAGCCCTGAGAACTCCAAACAGTCTTGAATTCAAAAGAAAAACCTCAAGACATACCATAGTCAAATTCTCCAAATAAAACAGAAGGATAGAATACTAAAAGCAATGTGAGAAAAACAAAAAGTCACCTACAAGGAGAACCAATTAGTTCAAGTTCTGATCCCTCAGTAGAAATTATGCAAGCAAGAAGACAATAGAATGACATATACAGAAGGCTGAAAGAAAACAGTTGCCAGCTGAGGATTGTATGCAACAATATCAAATATTAATAAGAAATTAGGTCATTTGCAGAAAAGCAGGAAATGAAGGAAATTATGATAGTGTACGCAAAAAAACCCCAAAGACTCAACAAAAATATGCTGTTAGATCAAATAGACCAATTTAGTAGAATGGTATAATATAAGATCAATACAGAAAAATCAGTGGGAGTCCTCTGCAATAACAAAAAAATCACAGAAAAGGAAACTCATAAAGCAGTATCATTTATAATTGTCAACAATAAGAATAAATACTTGGAAATAAGCTTAATGTGGTGAGTGTTAAGACAATATCCATACATGTACAAGTAAGACCCATGAGCACAACTATTATTCAAATATATTCTCCTACATCTAGTGCCAAAGAGGAAGAAAATGAGAATTTTTACCAAACTTTGCAGTCTGAAATTGACTGAACATGCAATCAGGAGGTAACTGGTAACTGGAATGCAAAAGTAGGAAATAGTGAAGCAGGAACAGTAGTTGGAAAATACAGGCTTGGTGATAGAAATGAAGCTGGAAATATAATGATTGATTTTGTATTTACAATGATTTATTCATTGCAAATACTTTTTCTAAAAGACACAAAAGATGACTTTACACATGGATTTCACCTGATGGGCTGCAAAGGAATCAGACTGACTACATTTGTGGAAGAAATCGTTGGAGACGTTCGATATCAATAGTCAAACTAGGCAAGGGGCAGACTGTGAGTCAAATCATCAATTATTCATATGCAAGTTTAATTTGAGGCTGAAGAAAATGAAAATAAGTCCACAGGAATCAAGATATTATTTAGATTCAATTCCATCTGAATTTTATGATCATCTTTAGAATAGGTTTGAGACACTGAATTCCAATGACCGAGGACCAGATGAGTTGTGGAATGATATGAAGGATATCATCCATGAAGAAAGCAAAAGGTCATTACAAACACAGAGGAGAAAGGAAAAAAAATCCCAATGGATGTCAGAAGAGACTAAAGATTACACTGGAACGTGGAGAAGCCAAATGTAAAGGAAAACATGTTGAAGTGAAAGAGTTGAACAGATGATTTCAAAGGGCAGCTCAGGAGGACAAAGCAAGAATAATGGAATGTGCAAAGAGCTTGAACTGGAGAATAAAAAGGGAAGAACTTGATCTGCATTTCTCACACTGAAAGAACTGAAAAACAATTTAAGCCTCATGTTGCAATATTGAAAGATGCTGTGGTCAATATATTGAATGATCCATAAAGCATCAAAAGAAGATGAATGGTATACAGAGTCCCTGTACCAGAAAGAACTGATTGACACTGAAAAATTTCAGGGAGTACCATATGAACAGGAGCCAATGGTAACGAAATTGGAAGCAGAAGCTTCACTGAAGGCAGTGGCCAAAAATAAGGCTCCAGGAATCAATAGGATACTAATTGACTTGTTTCGACTAACAGATGCAGCATTGGATGCATTCACCAGTCTATGCCAGGAAATTTGGTGGACAGCTGTCTGACCAACCGATTGGAAGAGGTTATATTTGTTCCAATTTCCAAGAAGGGTGATCCAACTGAATGTGCAAAGTATCAAACAATATAATTGATATCACATGCAAGCAAAATACTGCTGACAGTCACTCAAAACGGCTGGAGCAGTACATATATAGGGAAGTGTCAGAAGTTCAAGCAGGATATAGAAGAAGCTGTAGCACCAGGGATATAATTGCTAATGTTAGATGGATCCTGGCTGAAAGTCCAGAATATCAGAAAAATGTCTATTTGTGCTTTGTTGACTATGCAAAGGCATTTGTGTGGCTGGCATTGAGAAGAATACTTGATTGTGCTCATGTGGAACCTATAACTGGATCAGGAGGCTGTTGTGTTAACAGAGTAGGGGAGCAATGCATAGTTTGAAATTGGGAAGGGAGCGTGTCAGGGTTGTATTCTATCTCCATACCTTTTCTATCTATATGTTGAGCAAATTATCCAAGAAGCTGGACTTTATGAAGAGGAATGTGGCATCAGGATTGGAGGGAGTCTCATCAATAACCTGCCTTATGCAGATGACACAACCTTACTTGCTGAAAGTGAGGTGCACTTGAAGCACTTGTTGCAGAAGATCAAGGAATGCAGCCTTCAGTATGAATTGGGTCTCAATATCAAGAAAACAAAGATTCTTACCATTGGACCAATAAGCAGTGTCATGATGAATGAGGAAGAGATTGAAATGTCAACAGCTTTATCTTGCTTGGATCCACAATTAACACCCTTGGTATGAACAGTCAGGAAATAAGGAGATGCATTGCACTGGGAAAATCTGCAGTTAGGGACCTTTCCAAATTATTAATGATGTCAATTTGAAGACTAAGATGTGTCTGATTCAGGCCACAGTCTTTCTAATTTCTAGCTATGCATCTGAGGGCTGTACAATGAATGACAGAAAAAGAATTGATGCCTTGAGCTGCGCTGTTTGGAGGAGAACACTGAACATCCCATGGATGGCAAAGAGTATGTCTTGGAGAGGGTGCAGATGGAGTGCTCTTTAGAGGCAAGAATGATTAAGCTTCACCTCACATACTTTGGGTGTATTGCTAGGAGGTGCTAGTCCTTGGAAAGGGACATGATGTTGAGAAGGGGGTAGGGTTGGCGATGGAGAGGAAGACCCTCAACCAAGTGGACTGACATGGTGACTTCTGCAAGGGGCTCTGGTGTGTCAGGAATGTGAGGATGGTACAGGATAGGACTAGGTTCAGATCTTTTGTTCACAGGGCCACTATGCGTCATATTCAACTCGACAGCACCTAACAATAACAAAAGAGACACAAAATATTAAGGAAAAACTACAAAGCAGTACTACAAGAAACAATAGTAAATCTAACTAAATGGAATACGTTCCCCATTCATGGATAGGAAGATTCAACATAATGAGAAATGACAATTCTACTAAAAGTAATCTACATGTTTTACACCAACTCAATACAGATAACAAACTCATTTTTCAAAGAGATGAAAAGCCAATTGGCAAGTGTATTTGGAAAAGAAAGAGACCCCAAATAAGCAAAGTATTTTATAATAACAAAAATGAAATGGGAAGCATAACACCCCCTGATCTCAAAACCTACTATGTTGTTGTTAGGTGCCATTAAGTTGAGTATGACCCATAGCGAGCCTATAACCAACAGATCTGAACCCCATCATATGCTGCACCATCCTCACACTGCCTGGCACACTAGAGCCCACTGCAGCAGTCACTGTGTCAATACATATAGTTAAGTGTCTTCCTCTCTTTCACCGTCCCTTTCCCACGTATGATGCTCCTCTCCAATGAATAGCCTTTCCTAGCAAAATGTCCAAAGTATATGAGATAATGCTTTATTATTTTTGCCTCCAAGGCTGCACTTTCTCCAGGACATATTTGTTCATTCTTTTTGCAGACCATGGGATATTCAGCACTCTTGTCCAACACCATAACTAAAGATACCAATTCTTCTTCTCATTCTTATTCTCTATCCAGCTCTCAGCAAGTGATCAGAAAGACCATGGCCTAAATCAGACATACCTTAGTCCTCAAACCGACATCATTACTCCTCAATAATTTGGAGAGGTCCCTAACTTCAGACTTTTCCAGTGCAATACCTTTCCTGATTGCCTGATTGCTGATATCAAGGATGCTAATTTTGGATTCAAGTGAGAAGAAATCATTGACAACTTTAATCTTTTCTCCATCTATAATGATGTTGTCTATCTGTTCAGTGGTGGGAATTTTTGCTTTCTTGATGCTGAGATACAACCCATATTGAAAGATGTAATATTTGATCTTCTGCAGCAAGTACTTCAAATCCTCCTAACATTCAACAAGCAACATTTTGTCATCTGTGTAACACAGGCTATTGACGAGTCTTCCTCCAATCTTGATTTCACATTTTTCAGAGTCCAGCTTTTCAGATAATTTGTTCAGCACACAGACTAAATAGGTATGGAAAGAGGATACAACTATGATGCATTCTTTTCTTAACTTTAAACCAGACAATGTTTCCCTGCTCTTATTTATATTTAGGTTTCCCAATGGAAAGAGATTAAAAGCATTCCTCTTGAGAACAGAAACTAGGCAAGGACACCCCCATGATCACTCTTATTCAATATTGTATTGGAAGTGTTAGCAAGAGCAAGAGCAGGAAATAAGAGGCAACCAAATTGTCAAAGATGAAGTAAATGTATCTCTATAAGCAGATATGGGAGTATACTTAGAAAACTCTAAAGATTCAGCAAGAAAGCTGTTGGACATAGTTGACCAATTCAGCAAAGTAGCACGATACAAGATCAACATACAAAAATCAGTTTGATTTTATAAATAAACTAGTAGAAAAAATTCTTTCTCTACAGTAACAAAAAAAACCATAGAAAAAGAAATAAAAGCATGATCAATTATAATATATAATTACAAGATTAAATACTTAGGAACAAAGCTAATTAAAGGCACAAAAGACCTACACAAAGCTGGACAATGACTAAGGATGACAGAAGAATTGATGCCTTTAAGTTGTGTAGCTGGAGAAGAGTCTTAAACTTACCATAGACTCCCAAGAAAACAAATAGGTCTGTCTTGGAGAGGGTGAAACCAAGTATCTGCTTGGAGGTCAGGTTTGGGCATGTCACCAGGAGGGATCTATCTTTGGAGAAAAACATCATGTTTGGAAGGGTGGAGGGACTGCACAGGAGAGAAAGACCTCAGATAGATTGATTTATACAGTAACTGGGGCAATGGGTGTAGGTGTGTTGGGAGTCAGTGAGACTGGCTCAGGCCAAGGCAGGCTTCAGAGCTGTTATACACAGGGATGCTATGAGTTGTAGGTGACTTGATGGCATTAAGAAACAAAAAGAGAACTAGAGAAATAGAATACACCATGTTTATTGATAGGAAAACTAAGTATCATGAAAATGACAATCCTACCAAAAGCAATCTATAAAGTCAATGCAATCCTAATACATCTACCAATTCTATTCTTCAATGTGATGGAAAAGGCAATTTCCAATATTGTCTTAAATGGAAAGAAACCCCAAGTAAGAAAAGAACTACAAAAACAAAGCAACCAAAACCCAAATAAAACAAAAAACAAGGTAGGAGGCATCACAATCTTTGATTTCAAAACCAAATACACAGTCATAGTAATGAAGACAGCATGACACTGGTACAGCGATAGACATATACTACCTGTGGTCAGCATATATATTTCTTCAGGAACATGGAACATCCTCCAGAAATATATTATGTCACAAAGCAGGCCTCAATAAATGCCAAAATGTTTAAATAATACAAAGCATTTTTTCAGACTACTGTGCATTAGACATCAACAGCAAGAAGATAAACAAGAAAAAACCATGAATGGATCTATAATGAAGACCACAGCAGAATGGGACAAGGGAGGTACTATCTGGAGGGAATGAATGGTTTGACACTGTGTGTATGGCAACTGACAATCTGGAATAAGACATGCATTACAAAATTAACTGAGGCTGGACTGAGAGAGAAAAATGTGTATCAAAGAATGAATTAAAACATCTTTTTCATAAAATCAAAATTAAAAAGATTCTATCTTCACTGAGTCCACTTGCCATCTCTAAAAAATTATAGAGATGACAAATTAAAAAAACTAATTGCACAGCAATGAGAGCGGCTTCTCCTTCTAGTTCTCCAACCCAGTAGTGGGCCTTCATGTGGAGCCTAACCAAAACGCCAGTTGGAGAGATTCAAAGGAGCTTGGAATGGTCACCTGGTTTGCAATACACAACCTCTGAGGGAAAATGGTTGACATTAATCACCCAAGAAAACTCTTCATTGGAGGTCTCAATACAGAAACAAATGAAAAAGCCTTGGAAGCTGTATTAGCAAATATGGATGAATTGTAGAAGTGCTCTTGATGAAAGACAGAGAAACCAACAAATCAAGAGGATTTGCTTTTGCCACCTTTGAAAGCCCACCGATGCCAAAGATGCAGCCAGAGATATGAATGGAAAGTCCTTGGATGGAAAGGCTATCAAAGTGGAACAAACCACTAAGCCAACATTTGAAAGTGGTACGCGTGGACCCCCTCCACCTCCAAGAAGTAGAGGTCCTCCAAGAGTTCTAGTTGGAAGAGGAGGAAGTGGAGGAACCAAGGGACCCCCTTCCAGTGGGGGGTCACATGGATGACGGTGGTTATTCTATGTATTTTAACATGAGTTATTTCTGGGGACCACTGCCAGTGAAAAGGAGACCACCAGGACCAGTTGAAAGCAACAGTGGAATGGGTGGAAGAACACCTACCTGTATTATGTGGAAGAGAGTTAAGGAGTTTCACCAAGAAAGGAGATGTTTATTTGTCCCCAGGAGATGATGGATATTCTACTAAAGATAGTTATTCAAGCAGAGATTACCCAAGTTCTAGGGATACAAGCGATTATGCACCACCACCAAGATATTATACATATCATGATTATGGTCATTCCAGTTTACGTGATGACTATCCATCCAGAGTCTATAGTGATAGAGATGGCTATGGTCATGATAGTGATTATTCAGGTCATCCAATTGGAGGCTTCTACAGAAATTTCTATGAGAGTTATGGTAACTCACATAGTGCTCCACCTACACAAGGGTCCCCACCATCTTAGTGGAAGCAGTCGCTATGATGATTACAGCAGCTCACAAGACAGATATGGTGGAAGTTGAGACAATTACTCAAGCAGCAGAAGTGAACTCTATTTTGAAGCGGCCATGATAGGGTTGGCAGACAAGAACAAGGGCATCCTCCTTCTGTGGAAAGACATGATTCCTACAGTTCAAGCCCCTAAATACCAAGAGGCAGTGGCCACTGAGTAAGCTGATCTGATACAGGGGGAGGCAGAAGAAGATACTAAAACTAAACAAAACTTTGCACCAAAATCCTGTTCAATGAAACAAACAAAAAGTGGAACCTATTCTGTCATAACTACCTGAGGACTATTGAAAGGAAAAATGTGTTACTTTAAAAAATTTAATCAAAACAACTATGAGATATCATCTCACCCCAGTCAGAATAGCAAAATTTAACAGAACAGCAAGCAACAAATGCTGGCGAGGTTGTGGAGAAACTG
>NW_006399809.1:12157792-12164082 GCF_000299155.1 Elephantulus edwardii | reverse complement strand
TGTACCAGGGAGAGGGTCTTTCTTTTACTTTTGAAAGAGAGGAGCGAACTGGGGGGGGCGGGGGTAGAGGGCTGGGCGGGTAGAGAAGTGCAGCAATGAATGAAAGGAAATAAAAATTCTCTGTAAATGTTCATTAAAATTATTAAGAAAAAATTTCCTGTTATGTTCTCCATAATTTTTATGTTCTTTTGAGGAAAAGCAGTAACCATGTTTAATTTTATTTGCTTTTTTGACTGCAGAAACTGAAAGAGGATCCACATCTCACACCATACAAAAAAAAAATCAACTCAAGGTGGATCAGAGACTCGGAAGAAAAGCCCCAAACCATAAAGTTCATAAGACAGAAACTGGTATAAAGGGACTGCCAAAAAGAGAAATAAAAAAGAGAAATAAATACACAATCTGGAGAAGATAAAACTGAGACTGTCTAAAGATTAAATCCCTGTGCTCGTAATAATTTTTTTCCAATACGGTGAAAAGAAAACCTATTGCTGATTGCCTTTGAGTCAAGCACTACTCATAGTGACCCTATGAACAAAAGGCTAGAAGCTCCTCTACAACTATCGACATTTATCAGAGTTTCTGAAGGCATGTAATTTAGGAAGTGGATTCCATTCCGGCTTCCAAACCTGTCAACAGCATGTTATTGGTTTTATAGGCCATTGAGTCACCTGCGATGTATAGCGACCCTATGCACAGCAGCTCCGAACCCTTCCCTGTCCAGAGGCAGTCTCACTAACTCCATCACACCAAACCCCATGGCCCCAGTTACTATATCAATCCGCCTCATCCTGGGTCTCCCTCTCCTGCACTGTCCGTCCACCCTTACGCGCATGATGTTCTTCTCCAAGGACCGATCTCTCCTAGCCAAAGTAAGTGAGGTGGAGCTTCAAAATCCTAACCTCCACGGAAAGACTTGGCTTCATCCTCTTCACTACAGACCTATGTGTTTTCTTGGCGGTCCATGTTATGTTCAAAACTCTTCCCCAGCACCACAACTCATAGGTATATATTCTTCTGTCATCCTTAGTCATTGTCCAACTCTCTGAAGCATAGCAAGTAATTGAGAAGACCATGGTCTGGATTAGGAGTACCTTTGTATCTAGACTTACATCATTGCTCTTCAGCACACTGAAGAGTTCCATGACAGATTTTCCCAAAGCAATTCATTTTCTGATTTCCTGACTGCTGGTGTTCAGAGTGTTGATTGTGAGGCAGTTCTGGTAGCCTAGTGACAAGAAGCTACACTGCAATCACAGAGGTGCGCAGTTCAAATCCATCAGATTGAAGCAGGGGCAATCTACTTCTGTACCAGTCAGATCCGAATTGACGATACACACACAATATAATAAAATTTAAAAAAGAATGTTGATTGTGGATCCAAGCAAGCTATAATTGTTAGCAACCTCAATCTCTTCTCCATTTAATATGGTGCTGCCAATTGGCCCAGTGGTGGGAATCTTTGTCTTCTTGATTTTAAACTTCAATCCATATTGAAGACTACAGTCCTTGACCTTTTGCAGCAAGTGATTCAGGTCCTCCTCAGTTTCAGCAAGCAAGGATGTGTCATCGGCATATCTTCGGTTGCCAATGAGCCTTACTCCAATCCTGATGCCAGAAGCCGCCTCATAAAGCCCTGATTCCCAAATTTTCTGTTCTTTATACAGGTTGAAAGATATGGGGACAGGATGCATCTCTGATGCACTCCTTTCTTGATTTTGAAACATGTGGTGTTTCCTTGCTCTATCCTGAGGACTGTTTCTTAGGCCAAGTATAGATGTCTTATAAGCATGATCAAATGCTCTGAGATTCCCATTGTCCTCAAGGTTAACCACAATTTATTGCGATTCAGACAGTCTATGCATAGTCAATGAAACACAAATAGACATTATTCCGGTACTCTGCTTTCTGCCATCTGACACTGGCAATAATGTCCCCAGTGACACAACCTCTTCTAAACCCCGCCCATATTTCTGGTAGTTCCCTGTCAATGTCCTATTCAAGTCTTTTCTGGATACTCTTCAGCAAAATTTTGCTAGTGTGTATCAGTGATATTGTTCAATAATTTCCACACTCTTGTTTGTTATGTGCCGTCGAGTCGTTCACAACTCATAGCGACACTCTTGTTGGGTCATCTTTTTTTGGAATAGGAATAAATATGGATCTTTTCCAGTCAGTTGGCCAAGTTCTCCTCCCGATTTCTTGGCACAACTTGGTGAGCAGATGCAGGGCAGCATCCGTTTGCTGAAATATGTCAATTGGTATTCTATCAATTCCTGGGACTTTGTTTTTTGCCAAGTCCTTCAAAGCAGCCTGCACTTCCTCCTTCATCACCATTGCCTCATGTTCATATGTTGTTTCTTGAAATTATTCTGTGTCAGCCAATTCTTTTTGGTATAATGACTTTGTGTACTCCTTCCACCTGCTTTTAATGCTTCTTGAATCATTCAATATCCTGCCCAAATCATCCTTAAGTATTGTAACTAGTGGCTTGAATTTATTCTTTAGTTCTTTCAGCTTAAGAAATGCTGAGCGAGTTCACTCCTTTTTATTTTCTGACTCCAGCTCATTGCATTTCATTATAATATTTTGCCTTGTCTTCCTAAGCAGCCCTTTGAAATCTTCTACTCAGCTCCTGAACTTCTTGATTTCTTCCCTTTGCTTTGGCTTCTTGGAGCTCTAGTGCAATATTCAGAGTCTCTTCTGACATCCACTTTAGTCTTTCCTTCTTCCTTCTTAGTAATAACTTTCTGCATTCTTCATGAATGGCATTCTTGATATCTTCCCACAGCTTATCTGGTCTTCATTCATTAGTGTTTAAGGCCTCAAAACTATTCCTGAGTTGGTTTTTAAATTCATAGGTGATAGACTCAAGGTCAAATTTTTATTCCTGCAGATATGATTTAACCTTCTTTAGTTTTAATTTGAACTTGCATATGAGTAAGTGGTCATATGATGGTCTGCTCCACAATCAGCACCTGGACTAGTTTTCACTGCTGATATTGAACTTCTCCAATGGCTTCTTCCACAGGTGTACTCAATCTGACTCCTATTTATCCCATCAGGTGAAATCCATATGTATAGCCTGTGTTTATGTTTCTTATAAAAGGTATTTGCTATGAATAAATCATTGTACAGAATTCTATCATTCTATTCCCAGCCTCATTTCTGTCACCAAGTCCATACTTTCTGACTAATGATCCTTCTTCCTAATTCCCAACTTTTGCATTCCAGTCATCAATTATTATTAAAGCATCTTGGTTACATGTTTGGTCAATTTCTGACTGCAACAGTTGATAGAAATCATCTATATCCTCCTCTTTGGCTCTGGTGTATTAACAGGTCTTCCTTGTATGCATATGGATATTTATCCTGTCACTCACAATAATGTATTTCAAGATGGATTTAGAAATGGCCTTTTTAACTATGAAAGTGATCCCATTTTTCCTCACCTTTTCATCTCCAGCACAATAGATCATATGATCGCGGGATTCAAAATGACCCATGCCAATCCATCTCATTTCACTAAAACCCAATATATCAGTATTTATGTGTACCATTTCTTTCTTTACAATGTCCAGTTTTCTTACATTCATGCTTCTCACATTCCACATACCAATTGTTAATTTCTTCTTACAACTGTTTCTCCACCTTTGTGTTTCCAAATTTGAGGGCTCAACTTCAGTTGCCCTATCTGTTACTCTACTGTAAGTGTGCTCTGCTGTACATAGGGTTTTCAAAGGCCAGTTATATTTCAGAAGTGGATGGCCAATCCTTCTTCCTTGTCTGTCTGAATTTGGATGTTCGCTATTATAAGAATAGTTGACAGACAAGTATTTTACCTGGCAGGTGGAAGATAATTCCCTTACAGAAATAACCAATACATTCACTGCCCACACACTCCAAGCATGTATGACTAGTCTCTACTTTTCCCCTGCTACCTCGCTATTCCTAGTAGAACCTGCTACGTAGTCAAACCCTCCCTTCCCCAGCCATCTCTCAATAGGAACACCAGTCACGTCTGTGTTGCCTTGCACTACACACTGCTACTGGTTTCTCATGCTATTCTCCATCTCCTGCTTTAGGAGGATGTTAGTCCAAATCTCATGTACCAACTTCAGAGAAAGATTTTTGCTTGAGCCTGTACTGTAATTCCAAGGTCTGGACACTCTTCCCATAGTGAAAAACCATTTGGCAATACCATCTCAAACAAGTGTCTCATAACAAAAGTGTACAGAATTCTCCTGAGCCTCCAGAAGAAGAAGACTGAGAAGTCAGTTACAAAATGGGCAAGAGACATAGAAAGACTTTTCAAAGAGGAAGACGTTCAGGAGGCCAACAGACACAGGAAGAAATGCTCCAAATCACTGGCAAAAAGAGAGCCGCAAAACAAGACCACAATGAGATACCATTTCACGCCAGGAGAAGTGGCAAAGTTTAGCAGGGACACAAGTAATAAATGTCAGAGAGGATGTGGAGAGGTGGGAGCTCTCATACATTGTTGGTGGGATTGAAAAATGGTACAACTCTAGAAGGCAGTTTCATGGTTCCTCAAAAGGTTGAATGTGGCGAGCTCTGGTGGTCTAGTGGCAAGAAGGTGTACTGCAATCCTAGGGGTACACGGTTCAAATCCACCAGATGCTATGCTGGAGAAAGAGGAACAATCTCCTCCTGTACTAGTCAGATCTGATTTGACGGTACACACACAAAATAATAATAATAAAAAAAATTTTTTTAAAGGTTGAACGTAGACATTCTGTATGATCCTGCTATTCCACTACTAGGATTATACCCCAAGGAAATTAGAACTAAGACACAAATGGATATTTGCACATCAATGTTCATAGTAGCAATATTTACCATCACAATAACATGGAAACTGTCCAATTATCACTGAATGGATTGAGAAAATGTGGTACATTTACACAATGCAATATTACGTAGCACTTAGGAGTAACAATTTTAAAAATACTACATTTTTTTTTAAAAAAAGGCAGGATGTAGATGGCCAAAAAACAAATGGAAAAAAGCTCATGATCACTAGAGAGATGCAGATCAAGAAAACAATGAGATATCACCTCACCCCAGCAACAGTGGTCCAGTTCAACAGGACAGCAAACAACAAATGCTGGTAAGGATGTGAAGAGATTGGAACTCTCAAGCACTACAGGAGGGAATATAAGAGTATAATCACTATAGAAGGAAGTCTATCACTTCCTCAGAAAACAGAAATAGTATTTGATCCAGCTTTTCAACTCCTAGGAATATATCCTAAAGAAACCAGAGCCAGGACACGAACATTAGTATACACCCCTACATTTATTGCAACATTATTCATAATAGCAAGCAGAGGAAAGTAGCTCAAGTTTCCATCAACAAACAAATGAATAGAGAAACCATGGTACATTCACACAATGGAGTATTATGCAGCTCTGAAAACACTGAAGGACTTGCAAAACACTGTACCTGGTTGAGTCTAGAGGACTTTTGCCAAGTGAAATAACTCAGAAACGAAAGGACAAACACTGCATAAGACCACTGTTTTAAAAACAGGGGGTTTGGGGAAGATGGTGCAGCAAGGAGGGAAAAAATGAATAGACAGTGAATATGATATTTGAATGTGTGAAATTAAAGTCAATTTAAAAAGAATAGATGGTCAAACATTTCAAGTAATGCAATTAACAATATGGAACAGGACATGCATAATGGAATGAGGTGGGGGAAGTAGGATAAATCTGTGTAAATGAGTGAATGAAAAATCAGTTTGTTGTAACAATTGTTCAAATCACATGAAATAAAAAGGGAAAAAAGAGTCAAGGTCACCTGGAAAAAAAATAAAAGACATATGCTACTAAAATGACTAGGAACAATATGTTAATTTAAAAATAAATTGTGGCATATTCAAAACTAAGTTCTAGTAAGTTCTAATAATTTTTAATTATCCAAGTAAGAAATTTCTTAAAAAGATCAAGCTTGCATTATATTATTTTTTATTGATAAAATCAAGAAAAAATTTTACTTAAGAAAATCGTATCGTGTGAATACTCATCATGCATTAGATGGGTAAATCTGTTGTGTGATGGATTAAAAAATATACAATCATGAGTGTAACACTTACCCATGTCATTAACAAAGATGATGAATAATAAGAAGATAAGTACACAGGATTTCCAAACATTAGAATGAAACAAAGGACAACTGAAATCTGCAAAATTAAGAAAATAAAACACATTTTATAGCTTTTAAAATGTGTTTACAATTAATTTTATATACCAAATTTTATATACTTA
>NW_006399809.1:12150473-12157692 GCF_000299155.1 Elephantulus edwardii | reverse complement strand
ATATATAACTTTTATATAATTTTATCTATCAAAATAAGTACTTGACATAAAGAACTAATAGATCATGATAAAATAAGAATGGAATTGCAATTCACAAACAGACTTTTTTAAGTATGAAGGCCATAAATTTTACACAGAAAAACAAATCTTTTTCTCTAATACTTGATATAATAATTTTGTTTAAAATAGCCTACTGTTTCAAGAATGGAGGAACATAATATGGAAAACTTAGCAATAAAGATATGAAGCTTGCATAGTATCTTTTGTGTTGTTAAGGAAGGTATATTTGGGGATTAGAAGAAAAGGAAAATTAATATAAAAACCTCATTTGTTGAATGTTGTGTTCATGCAAAATGTTAAAAATCTCAGGCCACATGGAGAAAAGGAAGTCTCAAAATACATGAGTGTAATAAGAAATGAGATAAACTGATGAAAGTTTTAGAGTAAAACATATATACATCACTGCTGAAAATTTAATGTGATAGTATAATATATATAATCTGTACTTCCAATCATCTGAATATCATTAATATTGTATGGATTGTACAGCATCAAAGAAGTTGTTGTTTCATATCTGTATGACTTGGAACCAACTTATAGCTGACCCTCCAGTGTGTTTCTAAGGTTTTAAAGCAGGATATTCTCACAGAGCAGCTGGTGGATTTGAACCACAAGCCATTACCCACTAGGCCACCTGAGCTCCCTCATGAAAGAACAGGTATCCTTTAAAATAAGATCTATTCTCTTTCATAAACTGTGATAATTTATTTTAAAATCTAGGTATAATCATTAAAAAGTTACCATGTTTATATAAATGATCTTCTGAAATTTGTACAGTTCAATGTACCCCACTACATACATGGGAAATAACGAAGCTATCTGAAATTTAAAAATGAAAAGTGAAAGTGAAAAAAATTATTCAAAACATGCACTTCATTATTCATAGTCAAAATAAAGAGTTTTGTTTTCAATAACCCTGGACAAAATAATTTTAAACAATTTTCCTGCTGAGAACTAAAATGTTTAAAAGACATTTTAAAACAAAATATTTTAAAATATCATTACATAAGTATGTATGTTAACAGGAATTTTAAAACTAAGATCATAGAAAACACAAAGATCTACAACGGTGAGCATATTTTGGATTATTTTCTCCCAGAAGAATCAGCCACTTGCAGTAAAGGCAGATGCATTCCAGGTTGATTAGAGGCAAGCACATGACTAAACAAGAGACAGACAGCGCTTTCAACAGATACTACAATCAAAATATGCCAAGAAAGGTGAATACTCAGTCTTTGGCATACAGCCTTAAAGAGCTAAATAAGCATGAACTGGGATAGAATAATGGAATACAGTGGAGAAGAAAGCTGGGAATTGTGTTGAATCTGTAGATTATTGTATGGCAACAAGGGATCTTAGCAAAAATTAAGTCTTTAACTCTTCATCTGGCAATCTTTCCATTTATTTAGATTCTTCATTTCTTTCAGCAATATTTTCTCATTTTCAGTTTAAAAGACTTTCATCTTCTTGATTAAATTTATTCTTTTAGATATTGCTGTTGTGTACTACTGAGTTGGAACTGACTCATAACTGACCTTCCAGCAGATTTTTCAGAGGCAGAAAATTGTACAGGAGGAGATTTGCCCATCTTCTGTGGAGTAACTGGTGGGTTCAAATCACATGGCTCTGGAGTGCTAATGTAATTCCTTCCCACTAAGCCACTAGATACAACATCTTTTAGATGTTACTGCATCTTAGATATAATATCCTTTAGAAGTTACTGCACATAAAATTCATTTATATCCTTTTTTCAAGTTATTTTTCAAGTTGTTCACAGTATTTTGGTACAATAATTTTTATTTAAGTACAGTAAAAATCTCCCATTCTAGTTCTTTGTGTCTTCTTTCTCATGTCTTCTCTTTTAAACATTGATCAGTTTTGTTGATTTTCAAAATAATCAATTTTAGATTTAATTGATTCTATTTTTTTCTCTTTACTTCATTTATCTTTACTCAAATTGTTTTATCCAGCTGTGCTGCAATCCTGAAGACACATGGTTCAAATTCACAAGCTGTTCCCTGGGAGACTGGGCAATCTCCTCCTTTGCTATTTACAGTCTCTGAAAACTTGTTGCAGGATCATCTATGGATTGTTTCTGACTTGATGGAATGCAACAACAGCAACTGCACCATAATAGCTTGTACTAATCCTTAGTTCAAATTAACTCTGCTTGGTGTGTAAGAAGACACACTACAGGAATGAAAGAAAATATTTTTAATAAAAGAATAATGGGGGGTTGAATCAATATATTTTAAAAACTAAAAAAGAATGACTTTTCTATGTACCACAAATTGGGAATTAATACATAAAAAGGATATTCAGCTTTGTATAAATTTATCAATATTATTTCTTGGAAATAATTTGTAGTACTGCAACTTCTTATGCAATCTCCTTACAATAATATTCCTTAGTCATTAAACAAAACTAAAACTCATTGCCTTTACGTGGTAACCAACTCACGGCTAACCCGCCAGTAAACTTTCAGAGCTGTAAACTGCACGAGAGGAGACTATGTATCTTTCTCCCTCAGAGCCTTTAGTGTATTTGAACCACCAAGAATATAAATCCTTTGGGTTAGAGCAGGAAACCACCCTAAAGATTGTGTCACCAGAACTCCTTAAAGTCATACAACTATCTTATTTGTTTTTATTCAGGGAATTATCTCTTTTTCTTAGTATTCACTAACAAGATATAGTAAAAAAAAGAACATATCACAAATCAAAATCAAGTCAGTCAATAAAATTAAGTATTCTCACAATGTTTCTGGAATGGTAATGTCCTACAGTATTATCATTTTGAGTGATAAAATTACTCCTTGAAACATTCTAGATTTCTCTGATGATGTCGGATAATTATCTTTTCCTTTAAGATAAAGCCCTTTTTTTTACTCCTTTTCTTGATTCTTGTCCTATTTTTTTGAACTATATGTGAAATATCAATTCGCTTTAATCTTAATCTATGAAAAATCTTGCAGCAATCACTGGAAAGTGGCTTTGAGTTACTCCATTATTATAATAAAAAAATTACAAGAATGTATCTATACAAATAAAGCATATATATAAATAATATTTACTAGTTAAGAAAACTAAAATTCTGGTATCTAATTAGAATGACTAGATAGTCATTAAGGCAATATCTAATTTACAAAAGAGCTGCATAAACTATTTCAGAAAAACCACTGCATTAACAAATTTACTTGAAATAAAGAGATACTAAATAAATTCTATCTCAGAGAAAAAAACCTAGTCTACAAAGATAATAACCTTCACAGGCCAGGGCCACATCAACTCCAAGACTGGAAGAACCAGCACCATTTTTCACTATTCTCATCAGGGATGAGAATTATTGCCACAGTAAGACAGATCCTTATAATTTGATAAAATTCAAATTCTTAAAAATGCTCAGACAAAAATGCTGCACAAGTTGAGGACACAGGGCTCCCTGAGATTTTCACCCTTAATATCCTTTATATCTTGAACCAAATGTGTCCTGAAGTCATCTTTTATAAAAATAGCAGATTGGCACACAAAATATACTACCCATGAGTACTGGGTTCTAGTGTTCCAGTGAAAACCAGTACTATGAGAACAAAAGATCAATAACCCCTCTAAAAGAAAAGGTAAGACACTTGTGGAGTGAGGTATGGAGGGAACTAGAGCACTGGAAATGGAACAGTCAAAACATAAAGTGAATTATGACCTTCTAAGAAAAATTTTCTAATACTACTGAACAACTTGTACACTAACTGTCAAAAAGAAAGTTAATTTGTTGTGTAAGCTTTCACCAGAAACACAGCAAAATACTAACTAAAAAATTCTAGTACATGTATAAATAATGAAAACCACAGAATAAATACTTTTATAACCTAAAAGGGGTCAATTATAAGGAAATAAAGCAGAATAGTTTAAACTGCAGACATGTCAATGAAAGAGGCTTCCTAGAAAAGTCCTTCATTGTCTATTTTTAATATTAGCATTATTACCAGTTAGATTGCTTGCTAGTTAGGTGGAAAGAAGCCCTAATGGGAAAATTGTAATTGAATCCAAATTGTATCTTTATCCTCTCGGCTCTGCAGCAAGGTTTCAGTCCATTATTTTCTTCACTGTTTAAAGACATAACAAGATATGGCCTCCATTCAATCAACAAATTTGTTAAAGTGCTGGGAAATGATGCCTTATTAAGATTTTGCTCTTCTGGCAAATGCGTCAACATCTGTAGTTATTGTTGTTATTGTGCGCCATCAAGCAACAACTGACCCATAGCTGACCCTCCTGAGGGTTTTCAGAGGCAGTTGATTGCATGGGAGGAAACTGCCCATCCTTCTCCCTCAGAGCAGCTGGTGGATATACTAGTGGACTACCAAAATGTGTAATTTTTAATCTTATATTTATGTTAATTTTAAAAATATTTCATATTTTAAAATTCTTTTAGGACATAATGTAAATCACATTTTAAAAGTTCCATGTAAATAATCAAGTGCATCTCACATTCAACTTAAGTTAGTTTAAAATCATCTTACCTGTGTGAAAAGTATAAACTGAGCAAATTGCCAGGGAAGCATAAAGGCAACATTGGAAAGACAGAGTGCAATGTAATATTTTCTATTTATGTTTGAGGTCCTTAATAGAGAGAAATGACATCAGTAAATTTTACCATAAACACAGCCTATCATTGAATAGAAAGATTAATTTTAAGTGTTTCACTCAGTTTCATATTTTAATAACAAAATATTGTTAGCTTTTACAAGCTCATTAAAAATAACCTTAAAATATACTGATCATAAAAAAAATATCTGGGATAAACTCAGATTCTATTTGAAATATAATAAGATATCTAGTGATCTAGTTCATCAAGAAATAAACCTTTAAATATAAATGTTTGTATTCTTACAAATCAGCACGCTACAAGAAATTTAATACTCTAGCTAAGAAGTAAGGAAATAAATGTCCATAAGCATGTAAAGTACTTTAATGACCTGCAAGAACTGAAGTTTAGATAAACAAATTGATTACAAAAGCAAGCACTGCAGAATTTGAAGACAGTAGTCACTGAAGTGCAAGATTTCCTGGTAGTTGAAAAGGATATATGTTGTTGTTATGTGCTGTCAAGTCACTTGCGACTCATGGCGACCTTATGTGCAACAGCTCTAAACTCTGCTCTGTCCTGTGCCAACCTGTCTCCGACACACTCATCCCAACTGCCCCAGTCACAAAATCAATCCATCTCCCAGAGGGCCTTCCCCTCCTGCGCCTACCCTCCATGCTCCCAAGCATGATGTCCCTCTCCAAGGACTGATCCCTCCTTGCAACATGACCAAAGTATGTCAGACAAAGCCTCAGAATCTTTGCCTCTAAGGAGCAGCCCGATTTAACCCTCTCCAGGATGAATCTGTTTGTTTTCTTGGCAGTTCATGGCACCCTCAGCAGTCTTCTCCAACACCAAAGCTCAAAAGCATCAATTCTCCTTCTATCTTCCCTGGTTATTGTCCAGTTCTCTGATGCATAACAAGTGATTGCAAAGAGCATAGCTTGTACCAGATGCACTTTAATCTCCAGAGACACACCATTGCTCTTGAGTACTTTAGAGAGGTCCCTAACAGCAGACTTTCCTATCACAAGACGTCTTTTAATTTCCTGGCTGCTGGTGCCAAGAGTGTTGATTGTGGAGCCAAGCTGACTAAAGCTGTGAACAATCTCAATCTCTTCACCATCCATCCTGATGCTGCCAATTGGTCCACTAGTGAGAATCTTTGTCTTCTTCACATTGACCTCAGTCCATACTGAAGGCTGCAGTCCCTGACCCTCAGCAGTAAGCGCCTCAGGTCCCCCTCAGTTTCAGCAAGATCTTCCACCAATCCTGAAGCCACATTTCTCCTCATAGAGCCCAGCCTCCCAGATGATATGTTCTGCATACAGGTTGAAAAGGTATGGAGACAGGACACACCCTTGGCGTATGCCCTTCCCAGTTTTGAACCATGTAGTGTTTTCTTGCTCTGTTCTGATTCTGATGACTGCTTCTTGGTTCAAGTATAAGTTTCCCATTAGCACGATCAAGTGTTCTGGGATTCCCATTCTTCTCAGAGTCAGCCACAGTTTGTTATGGTCCACACAGTCAAACGCCTTTGCACAATCAATGAAGCAAAGATAGAAGTTCTCTGGTACTCCCTGATTTCAGCCAAGATCCATCTAACGTTAGCTATAATATCCCTAGTACCACGACCCCTTCTAAACCCAGCCTGGACTTCTGGCAGTTCTCTGCTGATGTGCTGTTCCAGTCGTTTTTGGATAATCTTCAGTAGAATCTTGCTTACATGTGAAATCAACGATATTGTTCTTTAGTTTCCACACTCTGTTGGGTCACCCTTCTTTGGAATGGGAACAAATAAAGATCTCTTCCAGTCAGTTGACCAAGTGGTTGTTCTCCAGATTTCTTGACACAACTTGGTGAGCACGTCCAGAGCAGCATCTGTTAGCTGAAATATGTCAAAAATTGGTATACCATCTATTCCTGGGGCCTTATTTTTTTGCTATTTCCTTCAAAGCAGCTTGAACTTTTTCCTTCATCACCATAGGCTCTTGCTCATATGTTGTTTCATTAAACTCTTCTGTGTCTGCTAATTTCTTTTGATACAATGACTCAGTATATTCTTTCCATCTTCTTTTGATACCTCCTGGATCATTTAATACTCTGCCTAAAGCATCCTTGATTATAGCAACTAGAGGTTTGAATTTGTTCTTCAGTTCCTTGAGCTTAAGAAATGCTGAGCGGGTTCGACCCTTTCGGTTTTCTGACTCCAACTCCTTGCACATTTCACTGTAGTGATAAATATTTCATTCAGTAAAACACCTTTCTAATACGCTATGAAATTTATTTCATTGCAAAAATTCTTGAACGTATTCCACTATTTTTATTTATTTGTTCATTCATTTTTGTCACTTATTACTCAGACCTCTTAAATTTTGCAGTGTCTATTATTTCCTTATATCACTGCTGATATCTGTGTTTCATTGATTATGCAAAGGCATTTGACTGTGTGGATCATAACAAACTGTGGCTGACTCTGAGAGAATGGGAATCCCAGAATATTTAATTGTGCTAGTGCGAAATCTATACTTGGACCAAGAGGCAGTAGTCAGAACAGAGCAGGGTAACACTGCAT
>NW_006399809.1:12131038-12149640 GCF_000299155.1 Elephantulus edwardii | reverse complement strand
TTAGGGCTGTTGTGCATAGGTTCGCTATGAGTCTCAAACGACTCGACGGCACATAACAACAACAACAACAATTATTTCCTGACTCCTGAGCAAAGAATATACCAACAGAAACTACAAAGAACTTTTGGTTGAATAGCTAGAAACACCAGTAGTACAGAAATGCTTCTTAAGTCCAAATACATGATCTTTTCATTTGCACACAGAATATTTTTCTTTTCATAAAGCATTATTAACACTCCACCAAAACCACAGATCGCCAAGATGACCACCAAGTCTTCCTGCACCAGGAGAACCAATATCACAGACGTGGATCTCTTCTAGTCCATTAGCTAAGTTGTTGTTCTTGTTATGCGCCATTGAGTCCCTGTGACCTTAAAAATTTCTTAGTATGGCCCTGAGTGTGCATCTGCTTGCAGTGCAAAACCAGAACCACACCACCTGGAGCAGACAACCCTGTATCTGCTGCCACCCCTCTGTCCTGCACCAGCAGCACCAATATCACAAGTGAAGCAATTTTTTTTCTTCACCCAGAGTTTGAATTCCTTTGGGCTGTTGACACCTTGGACCTGCCTAGCTGCAGCAGTTGCCTAGTGGAGAAGGCTATTAATTCACAGGCCATAGCTCTCACCAAGTGAAGAAAGTCTTCCCTAAGTCAAAGGATCAGAGAAAAATTCAGGCAAGTAGCTAGCTGTTCTGCCCTTATCTAGAGCAGTGAGCCCCTGAGCCAAGGTTATCAGACCAAGGGCCTGCTAAACCATCAGTCATGAAAAAGTCCACCAGAGCAAGGACACAGAAGAAGCAGACTACCTCACATTCTACACAATGGAATTCCTGAAGCCAGACAATCTGATGGAATTATCTGACACAGAATTCAAAAGAACAATGACTGAGTAGTTTCAATGGATGAAAGAAAATCCCAAAGAATTACAGGACTCTAGGAAGAACTTAAAAAAACATCCAAGATAATGCAGATAAAACAAAGGAGGACTTTGAGACTCTAGAAAAACAAGAAACCACAATGCAGAATATGAGGATCAATGTTTCAGATCCTGTCAACATGTTGGAGGGAAATATGAGTAGAGGTGGTAAGATGGAACACAGAACCAGTGAAAGAGAAGAAAGAATTCTCAGCATTAATTTGCTAGAACAGAAAACAGAATAAAAAAGGAAAAAATTTATCCATTTCCTCTAAGTTTTCAAATTTATCAGAGTATAGTTTTTCATAATGTTCTAATATTGTATATTTAATACCCTCTGGTTCTGTTGTGATGTTACCTCTATCATTCCTTAATCAAGTTACTTGTTTCTTTTCCTTTTTTTCCTCTTGTTAAGTTTGCCAATGGTTTGTCAATTTTATTGACCCATTCGAAAAGCCAGCTTCGGGTCTTATTGATGGTTTCAACTGTTTTTTTCTGTTTTCTAACTCACTGTTTGCAGCTATTTTTCTTATAATTTCCTTTCTCCTAGAAGCTGTTGGGCTAGGTTGTTCTTTTTCTATTTGACGGAGATGTTGAGTTAGATCATTAATTTTGTTTCTTTCTCATTTTTTTAGGTGTTTGCCTATTACAATTGAGTACCCCTTGAGGACTGTCTTAACTGCATCCCAGAGGTTTTGGAATGTTGTATTTTCATTATCATTTGTTTCGAGGAAACTTTTATTTCATTCTTTATTTCTTCTATAACGAAATTATGTTCTAGCAGGGTGTTATTTAGCTTCCATGTTGGTGGCTTTATAAGCTTTATCCTCTTGTCATTAATTTTTAGTTTTATGGTACTGTGGTCTGAGAAGATACTTTGTATTATTTCAGTGTTTTTTAATTCGTTGAGCCTTGTTTTGTGCTCTAACCTATGATCAATTCTGGAGAGTGTACCATGTGTACTTGAGAAGAAAGAGGATTGAGTGTTCTACCCAGATTGACATGGCCAGATGCAGAACAGTTGAACAGACCCATCACAAAAGAAGAAACTGAGCAGGCCATAATAAGAGCCCCCCACAAAAAATGTCCTGGACCAGATGAATTCTACAAAACATTCAGAGAAGATTAATCACCAATTCTATTTACGTTATTTTGAAAAACATAAAATGAAGGAACACGTCCAGAGACATTCTTTGAAGCAAGCATAACCAGGTAAAGGTATTACCAAGAAAGAAAACTACAGATCAATATCTCTCATGAACATAGATGCCAAATCCTTAACAAAATCCTGACAATATAAAATACAAAAGCATATAAGAAAAGTAATTCATCATGACCAAGTGAGATTCATAGAAGTATGCAAGGATGGTTCAACATAAGAAAAATGTAATTTACCACAGTAACAAAAGAGATAACAAGAACCATATGATTCTAGCAATTAATGCAGAAAAGACATTTGACCAAATGCAACACTGTTCCTGAATAAGACACTCAGCAAAATTGAAATATAAAAGTGTATATATATTCAAAATCAAGAATCATTATCATTCTCAATGGAGAAACATTAAAAGCATGTTCTTTGCAAACAGGGACCAGACAAAGATCGCCTCTGTCACCACCTCTCTCTATTCAATATTGTTCTGGAAGTATATGATACGGCAATATGAAAAAGAAGGAAATGAAATACATCTAGATCATCTTAGAGATGGTTAAACTATCTCTATATGCAGATGCTATGACAATATACAAAGAAAACCCCAAGGACTTTAAAAAAACAAAACAAAACAAAAAAACCACAAACGCAAAACAAAACCAAAAAACGCTGTTAGAGCTAGTACCCAATTTAGTGGAGTGGCAGGATACAACATCAATTTTCAAAAATCAGTGGGATTCCTCTACACTAACAAAGAGAACAAAGATATGAAAATCAAGAAGTCATACCATTTATGGACAACCACAAATTGAGATACTTGGGAATGAATTTAACAATAGACACAAAAGACCTATACAAAGAAAACAACAGAACATTGTTGCGAGATACAATACAAGAACTAAATAAATGGGAAAATGTCCCCTGCTTATAGATAGGAAGACTTAATATTGTGAAAATGACAATCCTAACAAAAGCAATCATCATGTTCAATGCAATCCCAATACAGATATCAAATTCATTTTTCAAGGAGATCGAAAGAGAAATTTTCAAATTTGTTTGGAAAGGAAAGAAATCATGAATAAGCTAAATACTTCTGAAACACAAAAATGAAGTGATAAACAAAGCACTCCCTAACTGCAAAACCTATTACATAGCAGTAGTAACCAAAATAGCATGGTACTGATACACTGACAGGAACATAGACCAATGGAACAGAATTGAGAACCCAGAAATGAACTCATCTATCTATGGTCAACTGATATTTGACAAAGAAATAAAGCCTATCAAAAGGGGAAATGGTAACCTCTTCAAAAAATAGTGATGGAAAAACTAGACTGCTACCTGTAGAAAGATGAAACAGGATCCACATCTCACATCATACACAAAAATCAAATCAAGGTGGATCACGCACCTGGGAATACAGCCCAAACCCATAAAGTTCATAAGACAGAAACTGGGACCAAGCTTAGAAGGCCTAGTCTACGGTATAAAAAGACTGCCAAATACAACCAGAAATGCACAATCTGGAAGAATACTTCCTGGACATGATGAAGAATGAGAGAATATATATTCAAGAAGCTGAGAGAGCACCTTATAGAAGAGACCCCAAAAGTAAAACACCAAGGCATATAGTAGTCAAATTTATCAGAAGCAAAGATAAGGAGAGAATTCTGAAAGCAATGAGGGAGAAATAAAGAGTAGTCTATAAGGGAGAGTAAATAAGATTAAGTGCCAATTTCTCGGCAGAAACTATGTGAGCAAGAAGACAGTGGAATGGCATATATTGAACATTCAAAGAACACAACTTTCAACCAAGAATATTGTATTCAGCAAAATTGTCCATCACATATGAAGGACAGATCAAGAAATTTCCATAAAAAACAAAATCTACGAGAGTTTGTAAAAAACAAGACCAGCATTGCAGGAGACACTGAGAGATGTCCTTCTTACAGAGATGCCACAGAATGCAGGATGGACCAAAGTAACCAGCAACAACACCAAAAAGATATCAACAAAATGATAGCAATAAAACCTTGCCTCTCAATAATTAGAGTGAATGTGAAGGGTTTAAATGCACCACTGAATAGAAAAAGAGTAGCAGATGGGATAAAAAAAACCAAATCCATCAATATGCTGTCTACAAGAAACACACCTGAAAAGTAAGGATAAAGAAAGACTAAAAATAAAAGGGTGGGAAAAAATATGCCAAACAAATGGCCATTAAAAAAAAAAAAGCAAGAACATTGAAGAACATGATTTCTAATCATTGTATGATAGTGCACTGTAAATGAGCCAGGATTGTGATGTAACAATGCCATTTCCTAATCGCTAGCTGCTTTGATGGTTTTTTTATACTGTCCTAATATAAAAAACTCAGCTATGAAACCCCTGGTCAGGTATCATTGGCTGTGCCTCTGAATATATTGTCAGGATGAAGTCCTAGGAATGAGATGACTGGTATGAAGCAGGTAAAATTTTGTTTTCTATGCTCTTAATGTCTTGAAGAGATACAGGAAAGGGGTCAAGAACTTTGTGTGATAATATTTTATTTGCTTTATCTGTGATTCTATGCTGTTTTTTAAAAAATAAAATTATTAATTTTTTAAAAGCAGGGTTAGTGATATTAATCTCTGATAAAACAAATTTCAATACAAAAATCATCACAAAGAAGAAGGAAGGTCACTACATAATGCTTAAAGGGTCAATAGAACAAGAGGACATAACAATAATAAATAAATATGCACCAAATGATAGAGCAGCAAAATACATAAAACATTAACAAAACTGAAAAAAGGAGATAGGCAACACCATTCTAGTAGTTGGAGACTTCAATACATCATTCTTAAGAAAAGACAGAACTTCTAGAAAGAAACTCAACAAAGATACTGAAGAATTAAACCACACTATCTATTTATATATTTATAGGCTAATGCACCAAAAAATAGCATAGTATACCTCTTCTCCAATGTACATGGAACATTCTGCAGAACAGGTCACATTTTAGGTCACAAGACAAGCATCAATAAATTAAAAAACAGGGAAATAATATAAAGCATTTTCTCAAACCATAATATTACAAAATTAGAAATTAATAACAAGAGAATAAAGAAGAAAAAGTCATACAATTGGAGGCTGAACAACACCTTCCTTGAACATGAGTGGGTACTTGAAGAAATAAAAAATGAATTAAATAGTTTCTTGAAACAAATAAAAATGAAAACACAACTTACCAAAATCTCTGGGAAACATTCAAAATAATAAGTAGAGATCCAGTTATAACAATAAGCAAATAAATCAAAAGGGAAGAAAAAATAATAATTTATTCTTCAACTCAACCTCTCCAACAAGTTAAAAAAGAACAGTAAGAAAACCCCGACACCCTCTAAAAAATGAAATTATAAAAATTAGGGCAGAAATAAATAGAATAGTTAAAAACAATTGAAACCATTAACAAGAACAGGGGTTGGTTCTTTTGAAAAAGTCTATAAAATTAGCAAACCACTAGCAAAAATAATGAAAGAAAAGTTACAAATAACCCAAACAAGAAATGAAAGGGGTAACATCACCATAGAACTAAAATAAAAGGTTAACAATGGAATATAGTGGAAAAACTATACTCAAACAAACATGAAAAGCTAGCTGTTATGTATCATTGAATTGACTGTGACTCATAATGACCCTATGTACAACAGCCCTAAACCATACTAATTTCTCTGTCTTTGACACACCTATCCCCATTAACCCAGTCACTGAATCAATCCACCCCATAGAGGGTCTTGCTTTCCTGCGTTGTCCCTCCAGACTCCCAAGCAAGATGTCCTTCTCCAAAGACTGGTCCCTCTTTGCAACACGTCAAAAGTATGTCAGACGAAGCTTCAGAATCCTTGCCTCTAAGGGGCAGCCTGGTTTAAAGCTCTCTAGGATGAACCTGTTTGTTTTCTTAATAGTCCATGGTATGTTTAATACTCTTCTCCAACAACATAGCTCAAAGCCATCAGTTCTCTTTCTATCATCCCTAGTCTTTGTCCAGCTCTCTGATGCATAGCAAGTGATTAGAAAGACCATGACCTGTATCAGGCACACTTAGTCTCTAGAGTGACATAATTGCTCTTCAGTACTTTGGAGAGGTCTCTGACAGCAGACTTTTCCATTTCAATATGTCTTTTTATTTCCTGTCTGCTGGGGCCAAGAATGTTGACCATGGAGCCAAGGGAACTAAAGCTGTTCACAATCTCAACTTCTTCACCATCCATCATGATGCTGCCAATTGCTCAGTGGTGAGAATCTTTGTTTTCTTAATATTGAGCCTCAATCCATATTGAAGGCTGCAGTCCTTGACCTTCTGCAGCAAGCGCTTCAGGTCCTCCTCAGTTTCATCGAGCAAGGTTGTGTCATCTGCATAACACAGGCTGTTGAATATTCCACCAATCCTGATGCCACATTTCTCCTCATACAGCCCAGCCTCCTGGATAATCTGTCCTGCATATAGATTGTAAAAGTATGGAAATAGAACATATTCCTGGCATACACCCTTCCCAATTTTGAACCATGCCGTATTTCTTTGCTTTGTTCTGATGACTGTCTCCTGGTCTAAGTATAGGCTTCGCATTGCAATGATCAAGTATTCTGGGATTCCCATTTTATCAGAGTCGGCCACAGTTTGTTGTGATCCACACAAACGTTTTTGCATAATCAATGACACACAGGATATGCAAAAATATTTAGAAATTCACAACCTACCTAAATGGGCACAGACTGATACAGAACATCTGAACAGATCCATTACAAAAGAAGAAATTAAACAGGTCATAAAACAACTTCCAACAAAATAAAAGCTCTGGGCCACAAGATTTTACATGTGAATTTACCAAATATTCAGAAAAGAAATGTCACCAATTCTACATAAACTATTTCAGAACATCAAAAAAGATAGAATTCTCCCAGACTCATTCTTTGAATTCCTTGATTCTACAGTCAGTTAAAGATGTCACTAAAATAGAAAACTATAGGCCAATATCGTTCATGAACACAGATGCAATAAAGTCTAAGCCAATACAATACAACAGTACATCAAAAAAGAGAATTCACCATGACCGAGAGGGATTCATAATAGGCATGCAAGGATGGTTCATCATAAAAAAAAAAAAACAGTGTAATTCATCACATTAACAAAGCAAAGAAGAAGAACTACATGATCTATCATTGATGCAGAAAAGGCCTTTCACAAAAGCCAACACCCTTTCCTGATTAAAACACTCAACAAGATAGAAATAGATGGGAACTTCCTCAACATAGTAAAAAGTATATACACAGAACCAAGAGCCAACATCGTTCTCAATTGAGAGAGATTAAAGGCATTCCCTTTGAGAACAGGAACTAGGCAAGGATGCCCATTATCACCTCTCCCATTCAATATTGTATTGGCAGTCTTTGCTAGATCAGTAAGACAAAAGAAGAAAATTATGAGGTATCCAAATTGGCAAAGAGGTGGTAAAATCATCTGTATATGCAGATGATATGAAAGTATACTTAGAAAACCCTAAAGACTCAGCGAAAAAATGACAAGACATAGTGGACCAATTTGGCAAATTGGCAGAATACAAGATCAACATACAAAAATCAATGGGATTTCTTTACACTGACAAAGAGAAAACAGAGTTGGAGCTAAAGAAAACAATACCCATTACAATAGCTAAACACAAGCTTAAATACATACATTGGAGTAAATCTAGCTAGAAACACAAAAGACTTATTTAAAGAAAATTACAAAACATTACTACAAGAAACAAAGAGAGACCTAAAGAAATGGAAGAATATACCATGCTCATGCATAGGAAGACCTAATATGAAAATGACAGTTCTGTCAAAGGTATTCATTCTGTAAGTTCAGTGCAATCCCAATAAAATACCAATTCCATTCTTCAACAAGATTGAAAAGGCAATTTCCAATTTCATCTGTAAGGAAAGGGACCCCAAATAAGCAAAGCACTCGTGAAAAAGAGAAACAAGATAGGAAGCATCTCACTTCCTGATCTCAAATCCTACTACACAGCCGTGGTGGTCAAGACAGGGTAGTACTGGTACAATGACAGACACATAGATCAATTAAACAGAATTGAGAACCCAGAAACCAGCTCATCTAACTCTGGTCAAATGATTTTTGACAAAGAGATGAAATCCGTTAAGTGGGGAAGCAAAAGCCTCTTTATCAAATTATGTTGGCAAAATTGGAAAACTATCTGCAGAAAACTCAAGCCAAGACTCACACCTCACACCATACAAAAAAGCCAACTCAAAGTGGATCAAGGACCTAGGAGTAAAGTCAAGGACTATATAATTCATCAGAGAAAAGCTTGGAAGAACTCTACTATCCTAATCCACAATATAAACTCTTGCAAGCATCTTGAAAAAACCACAACAAAGAGAGAATAAAATAGATGAATAGCACTTTCTAAGAATCAAATCTCTATACACATCAAGAAATTTCGCCAACAGGATAAAAAAGAAAGCCACAGACTGAGAAAACAATATATGGTAATGACATATCTGATAGAAGATTTCTATCTAAAATTTATAGAATACTCCAGCACCTCAACAAGAAAAAGCTAAACAACCCAATATCAAAATGGGCTTAAGATATGAACAGGCACTTCTCCAAAGAAGACATTCAGATGTTAAAAAAGCACATTAATATTCAAAATCCCTAGCTCTCGGAAAGATGCCAGGCAAAACAACTATGAGATATCATCTCACCCAAAGAAGACATTCAGATGTCGATAAAACCCATTAATAGTCAAAATCCCTAGCTCTCAGAGAGATGCCAATCAAAACAACTATGAGATATCATCTCACCCCAGTAACAATACCAAAGTTCAACAGAGCAACAAACAACAAATGCTGGCAAGGTTGTGGAAAATTGCAATCCTTATTTACCACTAGTGGGAGTGTAAAATAGTGCAACCACTATGGAAGGCAGTATGATGTTTCTCAAGAAGTTGGAAGTAGAAAAGCATTTGACCAAGCAATTCCACTACTAGGAATATACCCAAAAGAAAGCAGAGCTTCCACCCAAACAGATAAATGCACATCCATGTTTATTGCTTTGTTATTAACAATAGCAAAGAGAGGGAACCAATCCAAGTGACTATCAACAAATGAATGGATTGAAAAACTATGGTATATTCACACAATGGAATACTATGAAGCACTGAAAGACAAGGAACTCATAAAATATTATAAAACATGGATGATCCTGGAGGACATTACGATGAGTAAAATATCTCAGCCACAAAAGGACAGATACTGAATAATGCCACTGTTATTAAACAGGATTGACATAGGGGTTGGGGGAAACAAAAAAAAGAGGGGATAAATAATGAACACTGCATTGGAACAGATGAAGGAAAGAATTACTTAAAAGGAATATGTGATTAGGCATTATTTGTATGACAACAGTGCAGAATAAGAGGTGCATAGCAAAGTGAACTGGGGGAGATGAGGGAATAAATTATGCAATAAGGATTTAACTTTTTTTTTAAAAGCATACTTGAGAGGAGGGAGGAAAATGTGAAACAATGGATGAATGAAAATAGACGTTTTCTGTAAATTTTCATTTAAATCACAAGTGAAAAAATTATTAATGAAAAATAAACAAAAATCACAGGTTGGAGTCAATGAGCCAGAGTACTTAAGCTTCTAGGTGAAAGAAACAAAAAGTTTATAAAAACCACTTGAATATTATACCCACTGCCATCACGTTAGTTCTTCCTCATAGCAAACCTATGAGAATTAGGAGAACTGCCTAGGGGGTTTTGAAGGCTGTAAATCTTTAGAGAAGGAGTCTGCCTCATCTGTCTCTTGCAGAGTGGGTGTCAATTATCACACTTTTGTTTAGCAACCTAGTGCTTTTACTGATAGCCCCATCAAGGTTCTTCTTACAATATACACTAGAGCATAAATTGTAATTTATTAACATAATAATGCAGGTATCAAAAAGGCATTTTTTACTTTTTATATTATGAACTTCAGATTTGTTTTAAGATACTTTTTTTCTTAACTAGGTTATACTGTTTATTTTTTTAAATAAATGTTAAAGGGCCTAAATTTGGTAATTGTAATTTGCTAGGCTGAAGCACAGTTTCAGAAACTCAGTTAAAACCTTAATTTTGCTTTATAAATAAAAATTACCTGATAATGTAAGTTAAATAGTACATCTGAAGTACAAGAAAAGGATATGAAAAACTTTCCCGGAGAGGTGGTGTCCACATCACACGGGTAGCCTGAAATTATTAAAATACTTAATTCATTGTATGTTCCATTATAATAAACATTATAATTGGTTATAAAAACCATTGGTAATCAGTTTTACTAGTTTTCCTACTAGGCTTATAAGATTCAAGTTCTTAATTCCCGGGCATAGTTTCTCTACTTGGGAGGCTTTCTTAAAGACAGGCACATACTATTTAAGCAGAGAGTCATGATCAGCTATTAACTAGTAAGTACAAAAAAACCCCCTAAATATATTTCAGACAAAGGATAAGTAAGTATGTCCGCGGACAAACAAAATGGTAGGTAGGTATAACGTCTATAAGGTTTTGAAGACTGAAAGACCAGGATCTACAATTCTTAGGTTTAGCACTACAGCTCTATTTGGGGCAATGTAGGGCTTGAGGACATACACAAATGGACATTTACAAACAGCAAGAAATTTTATGTATAATAACTTCAAATAAGTGTTTTTATTGTTGTGTGCCATTGAGCTGGAACCAATTATAGCTGACCCTCCAATGGGTATACAGAGGCTGTAAACTGCACGGAAGGAGACTGCCCAACTTTCTCCCCAGGATCAGCTGGTGGATAGGCAGAGCAACTCCTTAAACAACCAGGCCTCTAAAACTTCTTTCACATAAGCAGAATTGTAAACTGTAAGTGCTTGCAATTTCTCTGTATTTATGAAAATATGTCTTTAAGAGTCAACTGTAGATTAACAAAAATAAGCACCCCATAAAACTAATTACCATTTTTATAACCCAGAGGTTATAAAATTACTTAAGAAAATGATAAATGTTCTAAAACTATCAACCAAATTTCAACATAAACCTTAAAACTAATTTCTTTCTAAGAAACAGTTGAAAAGTTTATAAACATTTTATATTAAAAACTCCTAAATTCTAGAAAGAAACAACTCTTATTTTCCAAGTATATTAAAGGCTAGATTTCTCTTCTGAGAAACCAAAATTGTAAGCATTGGAGAATTAAATAAGGCATGTACAAAAAAATTCATAATGGCAATGACCTATCACACTCAAAAGACCTTAATTTTAACTTGGTAAATGATTGTGTGTAGGTTTAAGTTAAAATCTTTAAGACACTTTCTATATTATTTTTTATGGAAGTCTTCTCAAATTTTAAAAATTCACCAAGTACTTATTTTCCCCAATAGTAATAAACTAAAAAGAGTATTTTAACCTGTGTTGAATCTTTTCTTACGTATTTTGTTTCTAAAAGGTAGCAGTCCAATTTGAATAAATGCTATGTCCTCATTGTTCGTATAAAAAATTTAAACCAGTATAAAATAATTCTTTTTTTAAGCAAAGATGATATAAGTAATATTTGTAAGTAATATAAATTCCAGTTATTATGCAAAACTTTAGGTCAGTATGATTAAAATATTAACCTTTAACAGAAAGCTTTTAAAAATAGTATAAAACTATAAGTAATATTAATTATACATACAAATTACACATATACTGTTTTCGTGAATATATTTACTTGTTCCTCTACAACTCCTCTCAATTCTTAAAAATTACTTTCTAGGAAACAAACCTCTCCATGGTTGAAAAAGTAGCACAGTACTGTGATTAGACCTCCTATTTGAGTTCCACTGTGGGGGGAAAAAGGGCACAACCTTAATGCACAAAAAATGGAGTTTATTCACAAAATTATCTTAAAAATTAAAATCCGTTTTCTATATTCAAAATGGTATAGTACTAAAGCATATGAAACCTTAATAAGCTTTTCAAATACATTCTTGCAGTGAATGCTTCAAGTTTGAATGTGCAAGCATACAAAATACATCTATAATCTTCCTTTTGTATCATTTAATATTTTCTATTATAATTCATTATGTGTAAGGCATCTTCTAAAGTGAATATAAAATCATTTTTAACAAACATGTCAGCACTTAAAGAGTCTATACTTTGAATATTTTTTGTCTTTTGATAGTAGGCACATCTGAAAGATGAAGAGTATAAATTTATTTAGCAGAAAGTTGAAAAAGTCTAAACTACTGATAAAATTCTATTTTTTTCCTTAAGTCCTAAAGATAAAGTGTTACTAAGGATAGCTGATAATGAAGAAATCATTTGTTAAAATTGTCTTTCCTTTTGTGAACACAGATGTTCAGACATTGAGGGTTTTTTTTTAAAAATTATTTTTGTTTGGTAATTTGAGAGACAGTTTACAAAAGAACATTCAATCACTTATGCACATTTTGGTTTATAACATTAATTACAATCAATACGCATAATGTCATGAAACCCTTTCATTTCTACCCCAAATTCTCATTTCTATCGATCTTTCTGTCCTACCCGTTCTTGCTTTCTGGGCTTGGACAACTATTTCTCTTTTGATATTATGCGATTGGTTATTCTAAGAAATGAAGGCTGCTCTCCTGTCCATCTTCTGGTCCTGTCTAATTTAGCTGAAAGTTGAGCCACAGAGGTGAATTTTGTTCAGGTTCAAAAAATGACTAAGGGCCATTGTTTCAGAGGTTCCACTAGTCTCTATCAGAACAGTAAGCCTGACCTTTTTATGTTTTTGAGTTTTGTTCATATTCTCCCATCTCCCCATGCAGGATCTTCTACTTTGATCACTATTAGAATAGTCAGTGGTAGTAGCCGGGCACCATCTATGTCTTCTGGTCTCAGGATCCTGGAAGCAGAGGTTCACATGGTCCATAAGGCCTTTGGACTAATTGTTTCTATACATTTTTCTTTTCTTCTCTCTTCTTTATTAAGGACAATGAGAGACCAATAGTTGCTTAGACCTTAGATGGCTGATGGCAAACTTTTAAGACCCCAGTTGTTATTCATAGAGTAGGATGTAAAACACTGTCTTTGAAGACTAAGTTTTGCCAATTGACCTTTGTGTCCCACACAAAGCCTAAATCCTGAAGCCTTAAGACCAGTAACTCATTTCCTTAGGGTGTTAGATAATGATTAAGAAGTCTATATAGCTTTGTACTCTGTTGACTCTACTATAAACATATTTACAGCAAAAAGTAAGATGAATGAAGAAATATCTGCCAAACCTATGAATGGTAATGGATGTTGTCCTATTCATCCTTCCATATCTGTTTGTCTTGCCTTTCTACCTATATATTTGCTTATAAATTAATATTTATCACGGTTGTTATAAGGGAGCTCTGTGGCATAGAGGTTGTTCTGCCAACCTGAAAGCATGTGGTTCAAATCCACCAATGGCCCCATAGGAGAAAGATGGCAATTTCTTTCCTTCTAAAGATAGGCAATTTTCAATTTTTGAAACCCCACTGGAGGGTCATCTAAGAGTTTGTTTCTGACTTAAAGGCACATAACAACATTATTGACGTTGCAGGATTATGTATGAAATGTTATTCCCTTGTAGTTGACTATATTTCCTGAGTACTTTTTTCCTGAATACTCTGTATCTTCCCCATTCTGTAGTGGTACCATGCTGACAATTTCCTCTACTGTGTAATACCTTTCCCTTCCCTTATTTTTTATAAAGCAAACTGTTTTTACAAACACATTTTGTTTCATAATTTTAATAAGAACATCCACAATGTAATCATACCCTTTACACCTCCTCTTTTAAATTATTTATATTCATTTTCCTAAATCCATCCCTTGATGCCTTCTGAAATTTATCCTTGGAAAATGTTGATGTCTTGACCTGATATGTACCAGGACCAGCAACAGATTCTTTCTCAATATGTCTGGTTAGAACTAAAAAACTTACAAAGTATTCTACCCTCTTGGCTCTACCGTTTGTATACATGGACATATTTACAGCCTATACTAGCATGAACATAGAAAATCTACATATGAGTACCGTCCTTTTCACATGTGCATGTCTTCCCCTCTTACCTGTCTACCTGTATCTGTTTCTCTGTGTGTATACACATGCTTTTAGCTCTATTTCTTAGCTATACCTATGTCTTTCATTAGTAATATTGTGTTTTTCACCTTCTTATTGCATACAGTCTTCTCCTTCACCCACATCCTCAGTAGTCATAAGAAGATAATTCTGTGTATAAACCTTCTTTAGCTTTTTAGAGTAGTGACTTTATACAACATTTGTCCTTTTAGGACTACTTTACTAAACTTTAATGTTATCTAGAGTCATTAGTTTTCTATAGTGTTTCACAAATTACTGCTCTTTTATGTTGCATAGTATTCCATTGTGTGAATCTATCAAAATTTCTTTAATTATCCATTGACAGGCACTTAGTTTTTTCTACCCCTTTGCTACTGTAAATAATGCTTCAGTGAACATGTTGCTGTTGTTAGATTCCTTCATGTTAACTATGACTACCAGGCACGCTATGAACAACAGATCTGCACCTTGCCTGTCTGGCATCAACCTCGGGCTCTCTGACATGTTCAACCTCATTGTTATAGCCACTGTGCTAACTCCATCTTATTGAACGTTGTCTTTCTCTGACCAGCACAGCATGCTGGGTTTTTTCCTAAGTACTTGTCAATTTTCAATCTGTATGCAGAACAGATCAACTGAGACACTGGGCTGTATGTATGAGGAGGAATGTGGCATCAGGATTGGTGGAAGAATCATCAACAACCTGTGTTATGCGGATGACACAACCATCCCTGCTCGCTGAAACTGAGGAGGACCTGCAGCGCTTGCTGCAGAAGGTCAAGGACTGCAGTCTTCAATATGGATTGAAGCTCAGTATCAAGAAAATAAAGATTCTTACCACTGGGCCAATTGGCAGCATCAGTATGGATGGTGAAGACATTGAGATAGTTAACAGTTTTCGTTTACTTGGTTCCACAGTCAACACTATTGGTAACAGCAGCCAGGAAATCAGGAGACGAATTGCATTGGGAAAGTCAGCTGTGAGGGACCTCTCAAGAGTACTGAGGAGCAATGGCATCAGGCTGGAGACTAAGGTGCGCCTGATCCAGGCTATAGTTTTTGCAATTACGTGCTATGCAACGGAGAGTTGGACAGTGAATAGGGATGACAGAAAGATAATTGATGCCTTTCAGTTGTGGTGCTGGAGAAGAGTGTTGAATATACCATGGACTGCTAGGAGAACAGGTTTGTCCTGGAGAGGATGAAGTCGGAATGCTCCTTGGAGTCAAGGATTCCAAAGCTTTATCTGACATACTTTGGGTATGTTGCAAGGAGGGACAGGTCCTTGGAGAGGGACATCATGTTTGGGAGAGTGGAGGAACAGTGCAGGAGAGGAAGACCCTCGATGAGATGGAGCAATTCTGTGAGTGGAGTGGTGGGAATGAATGTGTTTGAGACAGCGACGTTGGCACAGGATAGAATGGCGTTTAGGCCTCTTGTACATAAGGTCGCTATGAGTCGCATACGACTCGATGGCACATAACAACAACAACAGCAACTTGTCCCTTCTGGCAACATGCCCAAAGTATATATGAGATGGTATTTTACCATCCTTTCCTTCAAGGAGCACCTTGGTTAGTCTAAACATAGACCAAGACGAGACTGTCCAAACAAAACAAGAGACCACTGCATAATTTAAATTCAGAAAAGGTGTGTGTTAGGGTTATACCTTTTCAACATATCTATTCCATCTGTATGCTAAGCAAGTCATTTGACAAACTGGACTATACAAAAAAGAAGTGGCATTTGGATAAGAGAAAGACTCATCAACCATACATATGATATAACTTTGCTTAAAAGAAGCTGACAAAGACTTGAAGCACTTATTAAAGAAGATAAAAGACTACAGTATGGGTTACACCTTAACATCAAGATAACTAAAGTCCTCACCACTGGGCCAACAGGGAACATCAAGATAGATGGAGAAAATAATTGAAATTGTCAATTATTTCATTTTACTTAGATCCACAACTAACAGCCATGATAGCAGTTGTTGATGTTATGTGCCGTCGAGTCGCCTGCGACTCATAGCAGCCCTAGTATGATAGCAGTAGTTAGGAAATAAAAAAAAAAGTGTTTCACTGGGGGAATTCTACTGTCAAGGACTTCTCCAAAATACTCAAGACCAAGGATGGCAGTCTAAAGACGAAACTGATCTGATGATATTTACAATTGTTTCCTATGCACCTGTCGGACAATGCATAAGAATGACAGAAAAATAGATGTCTTTGAATGTTGTGTTGGAGAAAAGCATTGAATATATCATTAATTGCAAAAAGACAAACAAATTTGTCTTTGAGGAAGTGCAAGCTGAGTGCACCTTGGAGGCAACAATGGTGAAATTTTATCTCAGTTACTTTGGGTATATTTTCAGAAAGAACCAGTTCTTAAAGAGAGATATGCTGGGAAATGTCAAGGGTCAGTGAAGGAGAGGAAGACCTTCAAGGAGATTAACTGACATTGTGAATTCCACATGAGCTTGAGCAGAACAGAGAGCATGAGGATGGAGGAGGACAGGGAAAGGCTCCGATCCATTGTTCACAGGGTGTCAACATGACTACAAGAGCTGTAGTCAACTTGATGGCACCTTACAAAAACAATAAAAGTTCTCTCCTAAGTTTCCAAATAGAGTAAAACTATTTTCTTTTAAAATTCTCTTATGATATCATAGTGTTGTTATTATGTCCTGTAGAGCCAACTCTGACTCAGAGCAACAAGAGAACAAACCTGAATTATGTGCCACCATCACTCTCTCTGCTGTGCTTAAGCGATCCCCACACAGTGTCAGTTAATCACATGGAAGTCTTCCCCTCTTTAATCAACCCACCACTTTCCCTGATACCATGCCCAATGAATGTGAGTCAAAGTCTTTGCGTCTAAGACGCATCCTTGTTGAACTTCTTCCAAGGTCGAAGAATAAAAGATAATGCCCAAAATATTATTTTAGTGACATCTGTAGTTTCAGGGTACATGAGATAGGCTAAGTTTCTAAAAAATAAGATCCAGAAACTCTCCTACTGTAACTATTTTGCTTAACTATTTTTTCATTTATTATACAAATATAAGTCAGTCCTTATAAACTGACTAAAATATCTTCTAATACAATAGTCTTACCTCAAGTATGTACCATATATGAAGAACAGTCCCATCATTATTCCATTTAAAATAAAAATCACACCAACATAAAAGCAAGCAGGGTCTCCCAATCCTTTGAAAAGACATAGATTATCAATATTTAGTGGATTAATGACTACAGATTGCACTTACCCTAGTACATCATGATCAGGATCACAGAAATTTCTTGACACCATTTGCTTATCAGTTGCTTCTCTTTAATAGTTATTTTTATACTTTCCTTTTACATGATGTATTATTATACTGTAATGAAATGTAAATGCTTTACATTTAATTAGATGTGGCCACTATTGTTCAGTATCTACAACTTTCTGTAGAGACATTTTATTAATTCAAGAGAAAAATATGATTTGACCTCTTATCTCAACAAGCAGCCTAGTATATGAGATAACAAGTTATTTGACCCATTAGTACCATGTATAGTTGGACCATTAAGTGTGTGTGTGTGTGTGTGTGTGTGTGTTTAGGAAGGTGGCAGTTACTTGGTGTTATAAATTATTATTTCACATATCTCTCAACATAAATTAATGAGATCAGTATGGTTGAAAACTGAACCTAGGGAGCTTAAATACCTTGCCTGTTATATATTTATTATTATTTAGCTCTAACAAGTGGAGCCAAAAGCTGAAGGCTAGCCTTTCTGATGCTTCCACGAAAGATCACTCCTTCTCAGTGGCTTCTAGCATCTTCTCTTTTTTTATAGACCTTTTCATTGTTGGATCACTTTAGGCTCTGTTATAACCTTGTCCTTTCTCATCACTAATATTTTTCTTGAGGAAATTATTTCACTCCATGCCTCCAAAAATCATCTATATACAGATGCCCCTAAATCTTTATTCAGCTCTTTCTTCTTTTCTCTATACCATCTCACAGCTTCACTTCTAGATTTCATAGGTACCTCAAACAAATACATCCAAAATGAAAGATAGCAATTTGAACCCAATCCTTCCTAAATTTTTCCAGCCACTCAAAAGTACCAAATTACTTAAGGCAGAAAGCAAGCAATGTTACATGATGTTTTGTTGGTGTTGTTATGTGCCATCAAGTCTCTTGCAACTCATAGTAACCTTATGCACAACAGCTCTGAACTCTGCAGGATCTTGAGCCAACCTCATTGTCTCTGACAAACCTTCCGCTTTATCCCAGTCACTGAGTCTATCCATCTCATCTAGGGTCGTCCATTCTTGTGCTGCCTCTCCACCCTTTCAAGTGTGGTCTCCCTTTCCAAGAACTGGTCCCTCCTGCAATATGCCCAAAAT
>NW_006399809.1:12120641-12129158 GCF_000299155.1 Elephantulus edwardii | reverse complement strand
GAGTGCCTTATGTCTCCAGACTGACTTTGTTGCTCTTTAGTACTTGGAGAAGTTTCTCACAGCAGATTTTCCCAGTGCAATTAGTCTTTTGATTTCCTGGATGCTGATACCAAGAGTGTTGATTGTGAAGTCAAGAAAGCTGAAGCTGTTAGCAGTCTCAGTTTCTTCACCATCTATCATAATGTTCCCAGACTAGTTGTAAGAGTCCTTGTTTACTTGATGTTGAGCTTCAATACATATTGAGGCCTGAGGTCCTTGACCTGAATGAAGCAAATGTCTCAGGTCCTCCTCAGTTTAGGCAAGCAAAGTGGTGTCATCTGCATAACATAGGTTGCTGATGAGTCTTCCTCCAATCCTAATGTCCTATTCCTCCTCGTAAAGCCCAGCCTCCCAGATGATCTGTTCGTCATATAGATTTAAAGATATAGAGATAGGCTGCATCCTAGCATACACCTTCCTGATTCTGAACCAGGCAACATTTCCTTGCTCTGTTCTGACGACTGTCTCCTGGTCCAAGAATAGGTTTATGCACAATCAAGTGTTCTGGGATTCCTATTCTTCTCAGAGTTAGCCACAGTTTGTTGTGATCCACATAATTAAATGCCTTTGTATAGTCAATGAAAAACAGGTTCCTCTGGTACTCTCTACTCTCAGCGAAGATCCATTTAATATTGGCTATAATATCCCTAGTACTACAGCGTCTTCTAAACTCAGCCTGCACATGTGGCAGTTCTCTGTTGATGTGCTGTTCCAGTCGTTCTTAGATAATTTTCAGCAAAATTTTGCTTGCATGTGTTAGTAATGATATTGTTCAATAATTTTCACATATGTTGGGTCATCTTTTTTTTTGGAATGGGAACAAATATGGATCTCTTCCAGTCATTTGGTCAGGTGGTTGTTCTCCAGATTTTTTGGCACAATTTGGTGAGCACATCTAAGGCAGCATCTGTTTGTTGAACTGGTATGCTGTCAATTCCTGGGGCCTTGTTTTTTGCCAGTTCCTTCAGAGCAGCTTGAACTTCCTTCTTCATCATCACAGGCTCTTGATCATACATTGTTTCATGAAATTTTTCCATGTCAGCTAAGTCTTTTTGTTATAGTGATTCTGTATACTCCTTTTTAAACATTTTTTTAATTTTATATGTGTGTGTGTGTGTGTGTGTGTGCCATCAAATTGGATCTGACTGGTGCAGGAGGGGATTGTCCCTCCTTCTCCGGCAGAGCATCTGGTGGATTTGAACCACATATCTCTGGGATTCCAGTGCAGTTTCTTGCCACTAGGCCACCAGAGCTCCCCTTGATTCTGTATACCCTTTCCATCTTTCTTACTTCTTCCATTAAACAATTACCAAGTCTAATGTACTCTTATTCTATGTTTTATGCTCTACCTTTTCAAATATTCTTTATACTACTCTTTTAAAGTTATAAATCTTTTCACTAAAAATCTTCTGCCTCATTAATATACTTTTCTGTTACTAACTTAACCTATCAAATTTATCAATTATCTAATTCTTAGTTCTCATTGAAAATCTAGACTTAAATCTAATAGCTTTTCCTCTATATACAGTCAGTCCTAATTTACCTACAGAATGGGCAATCTCCTCCTGTGTGACTAACTGCCTCTGAAAATCCTCTGGAGGGTCAGCTATGGGTCGATTCTAACTCTATAGTAGACAACAACTTTTAAACCCTACTTGTTTACTCTATTAATAAAGTTTAAATCTTCCAGGCTCCAAGTGTTCTATATTAAGAAGATGGCTCTATAAGAACACCAGCTGATTTAAGTCTCTCTCCTGACTCTGTGCCTATCAACCCACTTGGCATCGTGACCAGAGCATTTAGGATACCATAGAAACAGGGCCATGGAGAGATGCACAGCCCCTACAGGCAGGACAACATCCAATCCCAGTATAAATCAGCTAGAAAGGTCACTTCCCACAACCGTAAAAGATTTCAGCGGCCTGACCTCAGGGAAAAATGTTAATATTAGAACTAATAATATGGGGGAGACAAACTGTTTAAAAGGGATATATGATTCTCATGACAGGAGTCCAGAATGAAGGCTGCACAGTAGAGTGGACTTGGGGAGAGGGATTATTTAACAATTAAAGAATTTTTCTTTTACTTTTCAAAAAGAAGAGCGAGCTTGGGGGGAGAGGGTGGACAGGGAGAAAAGTGCAACAATTAATGAATTAAAATCCTAAGTCTCTGTAAACTTTCATTAAAACTAACAAAATTTAAAAAAAATTTTAAAAGTGACATCAGAGAACAGGGACCAGAATGAGACCCACCTACCAAATTCTGAACTCTCTGTGGTATCGTCTCATTGTCTCAAACCCCAGCTGTGAGGGCCCCCCCAGAAATGAGGCCATGAGCGAGAGGCCTCTCTCTATATTTCCTTTCAAAGAGGGAGGTCTATACCTTTGAGGATGTAACTTTCTAACAAACAACAACATTATACCCACAAGAAAACCCAAACAGACAAAAAACCAATTACCATGTCTAGCATATTCTACCAGCAAAACACCTCTCAAATCCATGTATTTCTCCCTGTCATCCTTCCTGTCATCATTTGCTGAAAGTTCAACAGTTTTCTATATGGCCTCTCTGAACTCATTTTTGCTCCCTATTAATATCCTTTCTTTACAATTGTTAAATCATGCCAAATATAAATGAGTTAAAAATTCTTAATGCATAAAGTAGAAAATTCTTAACAAACATGGCCTCTTTATGATCTGGTCCATATTTACATTCTCAGCATCATTTAACACCATTTTTTTCTTCTCTATCCCTTTGCTTTAAGAATTCTAGTCTTTTCTTCAGTTGCCAGTTTCTGGTCGCTCTTCTTGAAACACTTCTTACTTCTACACTCAGGAACATATACTTTCTCATTTATAATATCCATCATTCCTACACGTAAGGAGCTTTGGTGGCCTAATATAAGAAGCTGCGCTGCAATCCCAAAGGTATGTGGTTTGAATCTACTAGTTGCTCCATGAGAAAAGGACAGGCAATCTCCTCCTCTGCAAATTAGTGAAAACCCACTGGAGGGTCAGCTATGAGTTGGTTCCCACTCGACAGCACACAACAACAACAACCTACACTCAAGAATCTATACTTTCTCATTTATAATATCCATCAGTTGTCATTATTGAAATCTCTAATAATACAGAAATTACATGAGATTAAGGCCCTTGTCCACCTGGTTCACTTCAAATTTCCAATGGTAAGCACTAGGCTATCAATTAGTAGAAACTTTAAAAACATCATAGGTTATCATATGTAAAGGCAATTCTTTTCCTCATAAAAATGGATTGCTTTTATTTAAATACTTTAAAATCTACTTATCAGACATTTTCTCACTTACTTAATTTTGTGTAAAAATAAAAGTAAAATTGACTCTCAACCAACTGCTTACAATACTATTACATGTGTGACAAACTTATCCAAGGAAATCAGTACAAAGGGGACTATAAATTCAGCATGTATGCTAATACAGGTCTCTTTGTAAAATATATTTATGAAATACAGTAACTAGTTAGGTTGTGAAGAACATAAAGAGATCAAGAATAATTGTGTAAATGTTAAACAAGTAACTGTATGTGCCTTGAAATAAGTTTCAAAGGACTGAATGGCAAACTTCTTAAAACAGAAATGTCTATTAAACCACATGGAAAACTGTTATATTCCAGAAGTAATTATTTTACGGAGACACCAATGTAGATGAGGCATATGAATAGTTTGGTTAAAACTATCCATGAACTATGAAAGAATAAAAAATCTGTAATGCTAAATTGGTATTTTTTTATCTTATTTTGAAATATGCGTGACTGCAGCAATGGGTTAAAGTGTGTTAGAGATGGTGAGTATGACACAGGATAGGACAGGATTCAGATCTCTTGTTGATAGGGTTGCTAATGAGCTGTACTTAACTCGATGGCGCCTAATGATGACAAAATGTATAATTAAATTAATACACTAAATATTACAAATAAATATCTGTTTATTCTATATTCCCAAAATGTATATACCCCAGCTACCTCTCCATTTTTTAAATCTTATTCTGAAATGGAAGAATGACTTATACTGAGGTTTTGCCTTACACTGAGACATATTAATGCTCAAATAAAATTCCCAATTAAATGAATATCTCAACATGTGCACAGCTTTCTCAGAAAACTAAAGAATAAGATACTTATTTATGTGAATACATTCTAGTGGAGTTTTAAAGAAAAAAGTCAACTACATTAGTTTACCATAATTCTTAAAATGAGTTAACTAAATATGAAATATTTATGAACACAATAATGAGAATACAGCAGCATTTTAGGACAAACGTGCCTTCACAACTTTCAATTTGGTCAAGAGCTTCTCTCCTGGTGACATTCCAGCAGGTCTTCGTTTCTATATCAAATAAATTCATTAATCCCACAAGTGTACGGTAGCAGCTGGCCATGAGTACCTACAAACAACAAAAAGAAATGCAAAAGGTGGAGGAAGATATTTTTTCCATAACAATAAACTTTTACAAAATCGCACTTTTTGATAATCTGACATTATAAATGCTGACAAAAGTACTTTAATAATTTCACTTAGTAGTTATTCTAAATGCTATATATACTGTGTTATTACTAAAGTTGTATATTATTGAGAATTTACATCTGTAACAACTAATATCGTCAGTTAATACCTCTGTAGTATACTTTTGTACTTAATGCTGGAACAGAAACAGTAGTAACTATAATAAAATCTTACATAAAACCATATAATTAAATATGATAGTGATTAACAGAAAAATATTCATAGAAACAATTCCTAATTGCTCATTCAGCTATTTAAATATATTTTCTTTATAATAAGAAACAATTGCATGTGGTGTAGTAAGTTATGGTCAAGCAGAAGACCAGTTCTTCTCAATATGTAGTTCACTGTAACAGATTAAAGAGCAAAAAAAAAAAAATTTAAAGCAAAGAAACGAAGAAGCACTTACATCTAGAAATACTCGAAAGATAATCACACTTTCAGTCATTTTCCTCAGCATATAAAAACATATGGTGTTGTTGTTGTTATTATGTGCAGTCGAGTCGCTTGTGACTCATAGTGACCCTATGTACAACAGCTCTAAACTTTGCTCTGTCCTGTGCCAATCTCATTGTCTCTGACACACTCATCCCGATCGCCCCAGTCTGAATCAATCCATCTATAAGAGAGCTTAATGCCCTTGACAGTAGATTTTCCCAGTGCAGAGAGTCTGGATTTCTTGACTGCTGATACTAAGGGTGTTGACTGTAGACCCAGTTAAGATGAAACCACTGACAACCTCAATCTATTTGCCATCTATCTTCATGTTTCCTGTTGGCCCAGTGATTTTTCTTTTCTTGATGTTGAAATGTTGAAAGTGGTAGTCTTTGATCTTCTGCATCAAGCATTTTAAGACATCTTCACTTTCAGCAAGAAAGGTTGTGTCGTCTTATATATAATACAGGTTGTTGATCAGTCTTTCTCCAATCCTGGTGCCATATTCTTCATATAATCCAGCTTCCTGAATGATGTGTTTAGCATACAGATTGAACAGGCATGAAGCCCTGACACACACCTTTCTTGATTTTAAATCATGGAGGATCTCCTTGTTGTATGAAGGAACTCCTTGTTGTTTCTTGGTCTAAGTACTGTATAGATTTCATATGAGCACAATTAAGTGTTCTAAGATTTCAATTTCTGTCAATGTCAGCCACAGTTTTCTATGATCCACAAAGGAAAATGTCTTTGCATAGTCAATACAACACTGGCTGACATTCTGTGGCATCTCTACTTTCAGTCAAATCTATTTGACATCAGCAATGAGACCACTCCTCCATGAACTCTTCTAAAGCCATCTTGAATTTCAGCAGTTCTCTGTTAAAGGAGTGTCATAGCCATTTTTAATAATATTCAGTAAGAGTTTACTTGCATGTGATATTAATGACATTGATCAATAATATTCACATTCTGTTGGATCACCTTGCTGGGGGATGGGAACAAATATCAATCTTTTCTAATCAGTTGTCCAGGTAGCTTTCTGCCAAATGTCCAGCAAAAACAGCATGTTTGGTAAGACATTAGCAACATATGCTGGTGAGGTTGTAGACACACTGCAATTTTTGATTCATGATGACCCTCTAGAATAGAGTAGCACTGCACCACAGGGTTTCTAAGAATATCTTTGTGGAAGCTGTCATATCTTCCTCTCATGGAGTCAAACAATAGTTTGGTTGGTGGTCAAATGCTTTAACTGCTGCACTACTGAGCCTCTCTTGCCAGCTCCATAAACCAAACTCACTGTCATTGGTGTCAATTCATGGTGATCCCCTCCCCCATCAGGCTTTTAAGGTTGGAAAGCTCTCCCTGAGGAGACTGTTCACGTAGCAGCATTATTCCCAGTAGCAAGAAAAATGGAACCAATCCAAATGCTCATCAACAACAGAATGGATTGAGAAACTGCAGTACATTCACATAATGCAATACTATGCAGAGCTAAGGAACAACAATTTTGTAAAATACTAGATAACATGGCTGACTCTAAAGAACCTTATGCTGAGTGAAATAACTCAGTTACATAATGACAAATACTCCATAAGACCCTCTTGTGAAAAATGGAGGATAATTGAACAAGATATGTATAAATGTTCAAAAGAGGAAGAAAAAGGTGAGAAGGGGGTAGGAAAAGAGGAAAGGGGAAAATCACTAGAATAGAGGTTTGTGGGTGAATGGGGTAAAAGAACAGGAAAGATTCAGTGGGGATATAAAGAGAAGGGGTGATAATAGGCATAGTTCAAAAGTAATTAATTATATAAAATGCAATGTATATTAATGATTATATAAAATATCATGTACATAAATCAAATACATTACATATGAATGATTGTATTAAAACCAACAAAAAATAATAAAATATAGTAATGATTTAATTAGTGTAAATGACATTAATCTATTAATTAACTTTATAAAAATGAAGTCTATGAACGACTGAATGAAAGTACAGTATGATTTGCAAACTTTCACTCAAATAAAATTTAAAAAGTAAAAAGTTCATTAACAAACTTAGTCTATCCATTTTTGTTTCTCCCAATCTATAGAATTTTCATACTACCGTAAGCCCCACACTTTTTTGGCTAAGGTTTGAAAGATGCTCATAGAAACTTGGTTATATGACTAAATAAACCTTACTCTTTTAATTCATTGCAATGTTATGTTCTTCCCATCCTTATTTTTTTTCTTCTTTTAGTGGTTTTGCTTCACATTTGGTTTTTCTACTGTCCTGGTCATAACTTCCATGTTGTAGTTGCTGGGTGCCATCAAGTCCTTCCAAATTCAAAGTGACCCCATATGACAGAACAGCACTGCTCCACAGGATTTTCTTGGCTGTGATCTTTATAGATAGATGGAGACTGTCAGGTCTTTCTCTTGCAGAGACACTAATAGATCTTAACTATCAACCTTTTAGTCAAGAGTTGAGGGCTTACCTATTGCTTAACTAGTGTTCTCTCATTACTTCCACATTAAGGTTTTATTCTTTGAGTTCATATGAGTCCAGTTTCTGGGATCTACATATTTTAGAAAAGAATTCCTGGTATTCTGCTTAGTTAACTAAGAACATAAACAACAAAAAACTTAACATTTTTATGCTTTTTCTTATGTCATTGAACTTACTCACTATTTCTAACAATTAAAATGCTATCCACATACAAATACTATTTGCCTCAAAACACTACTCACCTCTGGATAAAGATGGAAGCGTTTTACTGTATTAATTATAAGAGGATATTCAGTAAGCCTGTCATTCATGATCATCCAAAGTCCTTCCAGAAATGAAGGTGCTTCAATGATGATTTTGAAGTAGGAATAATAAAGTCCCTAAGAAAAATTTAAAACAGAAACAAAACTCATTTTTTAACATAGTTAAAGCCTAAAAATATTTAGATCTAGAAATCCTTCTTAAAAATAACTTCCTCCCCACCAAGAAATGAATGGACAGAGAAGCTGTGTTATAATCACACAATGGAATACTATGCTGCATTGAAAAACAAGGAATGCATGAAATATTAGACAAAATGGGAGACCCTGGAGGACATTATGCTGAGTGAAATATCTCAGTCACAAAAGGACAAATAGTGTCACTGTTGTAAAGTGGGTCTGATATTGGTGTTGGAGGGAAATTAAGAGGGGATAAATAATATATAGTCCATTGAAACAGATGAGGGAGAGAATTCTTTAGGAGGAATATATGATTAGGTATCATGGTCAAGAAAAGAGTGTAAAATGAAAGCTGCATAGTGGAGTGGTCTGGGGCAGGGAGTGGATTATATTATAATGAAAGTTTGTTTTTACTTTTCAAAGAGAAAAATGAGGGGTGGGCAGGGAAGGGGTGGGCAGGGAAGAAAGTGTGCAACAATGAATTCATAGAAATTTTTACAAATAAGTAACTTCCTGTGGGGGAAAAAAGGAAAAATGTTAATAATACTTCCTATTCAATCTTTA
>NW_006399809.1:12117828-12119350 GCF_000299155.1 Elephantulus edwardii | reverse complement strand
ATCTGTTGTTCATAGAGTTGCTCGGAGTTGTACTTGACTTGACGGAGCCTAACAAAAACAGCACTGAGATAGTAACACAGGTCAGGCTATTAACTCTAAGTTCTGCAATTCAAATCTACCAGCTGATCTAAGGTAGAAAGATGGGCACTCTCTTTCCCTAAAAATCTGCAGCCATGATACCCAAAGAAGCATCACTGAGTTGGAACTGACCTGAAAGAATTGACTTGATGTTGAGTATCTTATGGACTGCCAAAGGGAAAAACATCTGTCTCAGAGGAAGTGTAACCAGGGTGCTACACAGAAGCAAAGATGGTGAATCTTCATCTCACTTATTCAGTGGATGATAGTCCTTGAACAGAGGCCTCATGCTTGGAAAAGCAAAGGTCAGAGAAAGAGATGCCTTCCAGGATGAGGGTTAACAGTGAATACCAAGAAAAGGCTTGAGGATGTCAGGGATTGTGAGAATGGTGTGAGAATGGTGCAGATAGGGTAAGGTTTTCATCAGGTGCTCGTAAAGTGTCGAAGAGTCATTGTCAATCCCACAGCACCTAACAATAAGCCTGCATTGTCAGTGTCACATGGATCTTGGCAGAGAACCAAAAGAATGTCTATCTGAGTTTCATTGACTATAAAAAGGCATTTGACTGTCTGATCACAATAAATTGTGGCTAACCTTGAGGACAATGGAATCTCAGAACATTTGATTGTGCTTATACAAAACCTACAATTGGACCAAGAAGCAGTCCTCAGAACAGAGCAAGGAAACACTGCATGTTTCAAAATAAGGAAAGGAGTGCAGCAGGGATGCATCCTGTCCCCACACCTTTTCAAGCCATATGCAGAACAGATCATTCGGGAGACAGGGCTTTATTAGCGTCAGGATTGGAGGAAGACTCATCAACAACCTACGATATGCAAATGACACAACCTTGCTTGCTGAAACTGAAGAAGACCTGAAACACTTGCTGCAAAAGGTCAAGGATTCAGTCTTCAATACGGATTGAAGTTTAACATCAAGAAGACAAAGATTCTCATCACTGGCAACTGGCAGCACCATAATGGATGGAGAAAAGATTTAGGTTGTTAACAATTACAGCTTGCTTGAATCCACAATCAACACTCTTAACACCAGCAGTCAGTAAAGCAAAAGACAAATTGCATTGGGAAAATCTGCTGTCCTGGACCTCTCCAGAGTGCTGAAACAAATGTGTGCCTAATCCAGGTCCTAGTTTTCTCAAATACTTGTTATGCTTCAGAGAGTTGGACAATGACTAAGGATGACAGAAGAAGAATGGATGCCGAGTTGTGGTGCTAGAGAAGAGTCTTGAACTCTTAGAGTTCCAAGAAAACAGAAAGATGGCCAAGAAAACAAATAGGTCTCTCTTGGAGAGGGTGAAACCAAATCATTCCTTGGAGGCTAGGATTTTGAATCTCTGCTTCACTTACTTTGGGCATGTGGCCAGGAGAGATCAGTCCTTGAAGAAGGTCATCATGCTCAGAAGGATGGACAGACAGTGCAGGA
>NW_006399809.1:12103391-12117303 GCF_000299155.1 Elephantulus edwardii | reverse complement strand
AATACCTTTAAAATATTCAAATGCTATGTAAATATTTAATTCTCCAGATTTAAAGAGACCATAAGCATGAAGTTTAAAAAGAAGTACAAAAATAGGCAAAAGGCATGAAAAGACTTTTCAGATGGCCAACAGAGTAATGAAGAAACACTCAAAATCATTGGCAACAGAAAGATGCAAATAAATACAACAATGAAGTACTGTCTCACTCCAGCAGTGGTAAAGTTTAATAAGACAGTAAGCAATAAATATTGGAGAGGATATGGTGAGACGGGAACTCTCATGCACTGCTGGTGGGATTGTAAAATGATACAGACACTATGAAAAGCACTTTGGCATTTCCTCAAAAAAAAGCTGAACACAAATCCCATATGACCCAGCTATTACACTTCTAGGACTGTATATCCCAAGAACTTAGAACTGAAGCACCACCAGAGATATGTATAGACCTGTGTTCACAGTAGCATTATTCAGAATAGCAAGAATATAGAAACAATTCAAATGCTCATCAACAAAAAAATGGATTGAGAAATTGTGGTACATTCACAAAATGGAATACTATGCAGCACTAAGGATTAATGATTTTGTAAAATACTATATAACATGGGAGAGTCCAGAGAGCATTATGCTGAGTGAACTACTAAAATTAACTACTAAAAATCCACAGTAAGTAGGCAGAAGGAAGAGGAAAAGTGTAAATCTCTAGGATAACAGAGTTTAGTGGGCAGATTTGGGGTGGTGGTGAAGGAATAGAAATAATAGAGTAATAATAATAATAATAGGCCTAGATGAATAGTAATTTATTATATTAGATACAATGCATATGAATGGTTGTACGAAACAATGTAAATGGAAGATTGTATAAAACATAATGCACACAAATGAAACACAATGTAAATGAATGTTGTTGTTGTTGTTATTGTTATTGTTGTTAAGTGACGTCGAGTCATAGGCAACTCATAGCAACGCTATGAAGGAAAGTCCTCAGCACTTGTGTGACTTTCATCCTTTCTCCAGGTTCATAGGGTTTCTGGAGGCAAGCTATTTACAGAAATGGATGCCACTCTTGCTTCCAAGCTTGTTTTAATCTGGACACTCCACCAAATACTGTCCACCATGGGTAACCATTATCGCATTTGACACATCCATGCCACAGTGTTCAGCTTTCCAGCAACCACAAGTTACCTCTGTACAGCAAGCAGACACACCAGGGCTATGCAACCTACAACAATGTTTGACCAAAACAATTAAAAACTGGCCTGAGGGCCCCAGGCCCTTACGCCCTATGGTATTTTACCATTCTGGCACACCCGAACGCTGGCAAACTCTGGGCCAGAGACCCCTATCTCATCTAGCCAAGTCTGCTCTGCCGCGACCCACTTGGGACAAACAGAAAGCCACAAATGCCCCCAAAACACAATGTAAATGGAAGATCGTACAAAACATAATGTACATGGATGAAACACAATGTAAATGAATAATGGTAGGAAAACCAAATTTTTTTCTAAAGTGGCTGAAGAGTCAAGATACCAGTTTCAGTTCTCCTCTTGGGCCATAACTAGCAGGGAGGTGACCTAGAGAGGACTTTCATGTTCTTCCCTAAAAGGCTACTACTCTGTAGTTCTGGCCAGTTATTGCTGTTGTTCTTGGGTGTTCTCCAACTCACAGGGACTCCATGTGACAAAAAAAGTACTTGTCTCATAGGTTTTGGCTGTAATTACTACAGAAGTAGATAATTATGTTTTTTTCCCATAGAGTAGCAGAAAGTAGCCAATCAACTAAATAATATACCACCAGTCCTCCTTGGAAGCAGGAGTAGCATCCACTTCCTAAACTACCTGCCTCCAGAAACTCCATGAAAACTTTGATATAGAAAGGCTTCAGGCCTTTTGTTCAAAAGGTTACTATTAGTCGTGCTCGACTTGAAGGCAATCAACAAGAACAACAACAATAACAACAACAGTCCTCCTTGGCATTCATTTAAACCTCACAAAAATTATATGTGGCATGTATCATAGATGGCATCTTCTCCCCTTTGTGTTAGAATCATTCTGACTCATGGCAATACTGTGTACAACAGAATGAAATGCTGTCTTGGTCCTGTGCCATCTCGCTATGGTAGCAACATCTGGCTCATTATTGTAGCCACCATGTTAACACCACTGCCTGTCTGTGTGTTTGTGGAGTTGTACTACCTTCATGTTATGATAGCATAAGTTACATCATTAGTATTTCTAATACCAACAAGGTCATGGTGAACAGATTTCAGTGAAACGTCAGACTAACACACACTAAAAAAAAAGACTTGGCAATCTACTATCAAAAAAAGCTTGTGAATAATAGAATACTGATAGTGATGGAAAATGAGTCTCTCAAGATAGAAGGCAGCAAAAATATGACTCATAGCCATGAGTCAGTTCTGACTTGATGGAACATAACAAGTATCTTAAGGAGGAGTCTACTTTAGGAAAAAAGAAAGATATAATGACTAAAGATGACAGAAGAATTAATGCCTTTAAGTTGTGGTGCTAGAGAAGAGTATTGAACATTCCATGAACTGCCGAGAGAAAAAAAGGTTTGTCCTGGAGATGGTGAAGCCAAGTTGCTCTTTGGAAGCAAGTATTTTGAAGCTCCATCTCACATACTCTGTGCATGCTTCGAAGAGTGGAGGGACGGTGCAGGAGTGGAAGACCCTGAATGAGATGGACTGACACAGTGACTGGAGCAATGGTGGCAGTTGTGTCAGAGACAGCAAGATTGGCTCAGGAGAGGGTAGGGTTCAGAGCTATTGTGCACAGGGTTGCTATGAGTCACAGTCAATGGCACATAACCACAATGAGAGAAGTAAAAGAGGACTGACATGGGGGTTGGGGGAAACTAAGAAAAGAGAGGATGAATAATGATAGGGGAGAGGTGGGAGGAAGTAGGAATTATACAACAATGAGTGATTTTTTTTTTAAGTGAACTGGAGGATAGGGAGGAAAATGTGCAACAATAAAGTAATGAAAATACAACTTTTCTGTAAAGTTTCATTAAAATCACCATTTAAAAAAAATTACAATTAGAAACACTTTTGCATTTAAAAAACAAGTCTGAGAAACAAATTGAGAAGAGTGCAGGTCTCAAGAAATATTTAAGTTAATAAATACCAAGCTTATTGTATTTCTACTTATCAAACACAGATTAATTTATTAGAAGAAAGAATCTAACCATTTCATTGCGAAAAGCCATTTCTCGTTCCAAAGTTGAGAGGTGAGAAAAATGGCGGTCATTTTCAAATAGTGTGATTAAATGTATCCTAGAAAAAAAGATGAAGCACCATATTATAAGAGCAAGTTTTCTAACCAGTAAAAAAATAATTAAGTTACAAATAAGAAAAATAATGAAGCCATAGAATAGGGAAAAAAGATCTTTTTTATAACAAATACTTAGATATCTAATTTTATCATTTCTTTACTATCTTGTACATTTTTAGACATCTATAATCCAGTGTCATGTATTATTACTGTGCTTCAGACATCTTGCTCTTAACTAACCACTCCTAAAATTGTTGTGCCTCTCTCCACTCCACTTCCTACGTGATAAATTGAAATCAGAATAGAAACAGATTTTTATTTTTAAGTTTCACAAATTATTCTAATGTTCCAGGTAATAGAAATACTGTCCTAAGTAATTTAAACATATACATACACATTCACAATGTAATTTTAAATAACATTATTCCAGATTAAATACATTTTAAAATAAATATAATATTATTTAAAGTATCAATTTTCAGGTGCCAATGAATATTGAACAATAAACCAAGATCATTACTGCAGCTCAAGCTTGTGGATGTAAAAATAAGGACATACGTGATAAGCAAAATTAGGTTTTAGTCAGCAATCATGCTAGCCTTCATTTAGAAAGGGCATATTTCCCAGTGATAGAAACTTGATACAGTAATTTTATTCTGTAGTATTAAGATTTCAACGTTTTTATCTTCATTTCAACTTGATTCACATTCATCAAATATTTTAGCTCTAAATTTGTCAAGAGTAATACAGTTAATATAAGGTGATAAAGGTATGTAAAATAATCTTGGCTATTTAAACATAGTAGTAAATTATTTAATAAAGAAAAAAAGATGTAATTAATTAGTCACTATTCTCTTGATGTATCTATTTTATAAATGTTGTTTCACAAATGAGGTATGTACATAATAATGTATACAGCCATATTATCCATATAAAAACAGTCAACATTTACCCTAAAGCAAAAGCAGGAAGCTAAGAGGATGGGAAAATACAGAAGTTAGATTAATGGAAACAGAATAAACAGAATAGACAAAATGACATTATTAAAATGTTAAACAATGTCACTAATGATATACACATAAAATAGTAAATAGTAAGCTAAGTTGTTCAGTAAATTTTTACTAAAAATATAATTTAAAAAGTTTACAAAGTAATATACAGACATAGGGAACAGTTACCATGCAAATATTATTTTAAACTAAAAATTAAGTCTTACCAGTGTAGAAATCCCACGAAGGCAGCTAGGAAAAAAGAAAAAAAATAACAAGAAGGTTAGAGGTTGTTTTACCATAAACAGTCCTAAAACAAATATTCCAAATATTCCCTTATATTCATAGAAAGAGGAAGAGAGCATGAATATGCTGTTAAGAGAATCAAATACCTCTGCCACAGAGGCAGAGAAACAATTCCAGAGTGGCATGAAACAAATCTCTGAATGGGAACTGTAAGGAGCAAGGGAATTATCTGAAAGGCTTTAACAACCCATTTAAGTAATTTGGTAATTTAAAAATTACCTCATTAAGGTAATTTGTAAAACAGTAATGCAGTTATGAGTCATTTTACCTTTATTATGATTTTCAGTATTATCATATATTATTCTTTGCTATCGAGATAAGGAGTTGCAATGCAAACCAAAAGGCAAGGGACTCAAATCTATCAGCTTCTCTGGGGAAGAAAGATGGCCAGTCTCCTCCCATGATATCTAGATTCTCTGAAACACAGTAGAGGGTCAGCTGTGAGTCAGTTTCAATTTGACAGCACATAACAGCATCATCTCCTATTGTAGGGGACCTCTGGCGGCCTAGTAGAAACTTGCACTAATAATCTAAAAGTGATGCCTCTCTGGCAGGTCAAATCCACCAGTGGCTCTGAGGATGAAAGATAAGCAATCATTTCCTGTGCAATTTAATCACTTCTGAAGCACCACTGGAGGGTCAACTACGAGTCAGTTCTTATTCAGGGAACTTTTCAAATTCTTTGTTGTACAGATTTGGTATTTGATTCCTAGTCTCAATGTTATTTTTCATTTCTTTATATATTTTAAAAGGAAGATTCTCCCAGAAATTATTCTAGCTAAGAGAAACTTTTAGAAACATTGAGAGTGTTTTGATGCTGAGAAGACTGATCTGTGTGCTGCCAATTTGTCAAAGCCCTCTGAATGAGGTTTTACCAAGAAGCTTTGAGATCGGTTAAACAGTGACAATAAACTGTTTGAGGTTTTCTGCAAAGATAAACCTAGTTTGTCTCTGCTGATTAAGAGACTATTATAATTCAAAAGGAGACCTGGTCCTCAAAAAGCTGAAAACAAATATCTCATATGAACCAGCTACTTCACTCATAGAAATATACCCCAAGGAATTTAGAACTGAGATAGGAATGGAGATATGTACATCTAGGTTCACAGCAGCATTATTCACAATAGCAATAAAATGGAAACAGGCCAAATTTTATCAATAAATGAATTGATTGAGAAATTGTGGTACATTCACACAATGGAATACTTTAATTTTTTAAAAGATATTCTTTTACATGGGAGAGGCTAGAGAGCATTATAGTGAGTGAATTAATTCAGTCTTATAAGGAAAAATACTGCGTAAGACCATTATTGTGAAACTATAAAGGTAACTGGTAAGATGTTTACAGATGTCCAAAAGGAATGGAAAAAGAGGAAGAGGATAGAAAAAAGGTAAGAAAAAAGGAAATCACTAGGATATCAGAGTTTAGTGGACAGATTTAGGGGTGGGGTTAAAGACTGAAGTATTCAGTGGGGACTTGATAGGACAGGCATAGATCAATTTTTGACTGGGCATTCAGTCTCAAACTTGTGTTGGTAACTCAGAGTCAGAAACTGCATACAGTTGCACAAGATGGGATCTGAGGCTGCCCAATAAATATCACCACCATATCCGATCTAGAAAACACCTATCCAGATGACATTGGGAATTATCACATTGTGTGAACAATGTAAACAGAGACATAAAGTCACAAAACTTAGCAGAGGCTCTGTGGCAAGAATCTTCCCTCAATACTGCCTCAAGCAAAAATCTTTTCCTGAAGTTGAAGTTCCTCCTAAACAAGAAATAGACAACAATGTGAGAGACTAGTGTGGTGCAAGGCATCAAATAAGTGACTTGTGGACCATCATATTAAGAGGTGAATGGAGATGGGATTATTTGACTAGGTAGCCAGGAGTGTAAGCATGGGAATATAACAGAGAAAGGGAAGAGACAAGACACACCTACTTGGGTGGGGGAGACAGTGAATGTATTGGTTATTTCTGTAAGAGAAGTGTCTTGTATCCACTAGGTAAAATGCTTGTCTGTCAGTTATCGTTCTAAAACTAAGTATTCAAATTAAGACACACTAGGAAGAAGGACTAAACATTCACTTATGAAATATAACAGGCCTTCAAAAACCCTATGTACAGCAGAACACACTCAGAGTAGACTAACAGATATGGCAACTGAGAGACTCAGCCCTCAAATCTGGAAACACAAAGGAGGAAGAACAGTTGTAAGAAGAAAGTAACTATTGGTACGAAGAATGTGAGAAGCATGAATGTGGGAAAACTAGTCATTGCTAAAAAAGAAATGGAACACATAAACATTGACATATTAGATATTAGTGAAATGAGATGGATTGGCATGGGACATTTTGAATCAGACAGTCATATGATCCACTATGCTGGAGATAAAAAGGTGAGGAAAAACTGGAGTTGCTTTCATAGTTAAAAAGGCCATTTCTAGAGCCATCTTGAAATACAATATTGTGACAGGATATTATCCATACACATACAAGGAAGACCTGTTAATGCCACTATCATTCACATTTAAGCACCAACAAGTCAAAAAGCACCAGAGCCATAAAGAAGGAAATAGATGATTTCTATCAACTGTTGCAGTAGGAAATCGATCGAACATGTAACCAAGATGCAGTAATAATGGGTGACTGGAATGCAAATTTGGAACCAGGAAGAAGGATCAGTAGTCAGAAAATACAGACTTGGTGACAGAAATGAGGCTGGGGATAGAATAGAATTCTTTACAATCAATGATTTATTTATAGCAAATATCTTTTATAAGAAACATTAATGCAGGCTATATACATGGATTTCACCTGATGGAATACACAGGATCGATTATATCTGTGGGAAGGAATTGTTGGGGAAGTTCAGTATCAGCACTGAAAACTAGAACAGGTGCTGGTTATGGAAGAAACCATCAACTGCTCATATGCAAGTTCAAATTAAAGCTAAAGAAGGTTAAACAAATCCACAAAAATTAAAATTTCATCTACCTATGCACAACTGATTTTTGAAGAGGAGATGAAATCAGTTAAGTGGGGAAATGACAGTCTTTTTAACAAATGGTGTTGGTAAAATTGGAAAACTATCTGTAGAAAACTCAATCAAGATCCACACATTACTCCATTAAAAAAAACAAACAAATAAAAAAAAAAACAACCAACAAACCACCCCACCTTAAAGTGGGTGAAGGACCTAGGACTAAAACTAAGGACTATAAAATTCAATAGACAAAAGCTTGGAGAAACTCTGAAAGCCCTAATCCACAACATAAACAGTCTTCCAAGTATCCTGAAAAACCTACAATCAGAAGATAAAATACATGAATCGGACCTTCTAAGAATCAAATCTCTATGTACATCCAAAAACTTTTCCAATAGGGTATAAAAGGAAGCCACAGACTGGGAAAAAACATTTGGATTCTCACCACTGGACCAACTGGTAGCATCAGGATGGATGGTGAAGAGATTGAGAGATTGTTCACAGCTTCAGTTTGCTCGGCTCCACGGTCAACACTCTTGGCACTAGCAGCCAGGAAATCAAAAAACGTACTGTGATGGGAATGTCTGCTGTTAGGGACCTCTCTAAAGTACTCAAGAGCAACGGTGTCTCTCTGAAGACTAAGGCGTGCCTGATACAGGCCATGGTCTTTGCAATCACTTGTTATGCATCAGAGAGTTGGATAATGACTAGGGAGGACAGAAAGAAAATTGATGCCTTTGAGCTGTGGTGCTGGAGAAGAGTATTGAATGTACCATGGACTGCCAAGAAAACAAACAGATTCATCTTGGAGAGGGTTAAACCAAGCTACTCCTTGGAGGCATGGATTCCGGGACTTTGTCTGACATACTTTGGGCATGTTGCAAGGAGGGACAGGTCCTTGGAGAGGGACATCATGCTTGGGAGGGTGGAGGGACGGCACAGGAGGGGAAGACCCTCTATGAGATGAACTGATTCAGTGACTGGGGTAATCGGGATGAGTGTGTCAGAGGCAGTGCGATTGGCTCAGGATAGAGCAGGGTTTAGGGCTATTGTACACAGGGTCACTATGAGTCGCAAATGACTCGATGGCACATAACAACAACAACAACAACAACAATGCCATTTCTGATAAGGAACTTAGATCTAGAATTTATAAAATACTCGAACACTACAACAAGAGAAAGCTAAACAACCCAAATGAAAAATGGTCACAGGTTATAAACAGACACTTCATCAAAGAATACATTCAGATGGCAAACAAACACATGAAGAAATATTCAAAATCCCTACCTCTAAGAGATGCAAATCAAAACAAATATGAGATATCATCTCACCCCAGTAAGAATAGCAAAATTTGACAGAACAGCAAACAACAAATGCTGGCAAGGTTGTGGAGAAACTGGAAACCTTATTCACTGTTGATGGGAGTGTAAAATAGTGCAATAACTATGGAAGGCTGTATGCTACTTTCTCACAATGCTGCAAATATAAATACCATTTGACCCAGGAATTCCACTACTGGGAATATACCCCTAAAGCAACCATAACTGCCAACCAAGCAGATATATCCACACCCACGTTTATTGCAGCTTTGTTCGCAATAGCAAATAATTGGAAACAACCCAAGTGTCCATCAATAAACAGATGGATAGAGAAGCTGTGATATATTCACACAATGGAATACTATGCTGCGTTGAAAAACAAGGAACTCGTGAAACATTACACAAAATGGGTCACCCTGGAAGACATTATGCTGAGTGAAATATCTCAGTCACAAAAAGGACAAATACTGCATAGTGTCACTGTTGTAAAGTGAGACTGACATCGGGGTTGGGGGGAACCAAAAAGGGGATAAATAATGTATACTGCATTGAAACAGATGAGGGAGAGAACGGTTTAGGAGGAATATATGATTAGGTATTATTGTCATGACAAGAGTCCAGAATGAAAGCTGCACAGTGGAGTGGACTTGGGGTGGGGGTGGGGGGATTGTATAACAATGAAAGAATTTGTTAAAAACTTTTCAAAGAGAAAGGCGAACTGAGTGGAAGGGGTGTGCAGGGAGGAAAATGTGCAACAATAAATGAATGGAAATACTAAGTCTCGGTAAACTTTCATTAAAATAAAAATAATTAAAATTTTATCTATCCCTCCTGAATTTTAAAAACCATCTCAGGAATAGGTTTCAGGCCTTGAACACAAATGAACATAGATGACAAGAATATCATTCATGAAGAATGTAAAACATCATTACAAAAGAAGAAGAAGAAAAGACCAAAACAGATTTCAGAAGAAATTCCAAAAATTGCACTAGAATGCAAGAAGCCAAACAAAGGGAAGAAATCAAGAAGTTAATGAGCTGTATTGAAGATTTCAAAGAGCAGCTCATGAAGACAAGGCAAAGTACTTTAATGAAATGTGCAAGGAGCTGGAGTCAGAAAAACAAGAAGGTAGAATTCACTCAGCATTTCTTAAGCTCAAGGAACTGAAGATCAAATTCAAGCCCTGAGTTTTAATGCTTAAGGATGCTATGGGCAGAATACTGAATAATTCGGGAAGTATTAAAAGAAGATGGAAGGAGAATACAGAGTTATTGTTCCAAAAAGAACTGGCTGACATGGAAGAATTTCAAGAAATGACTTATGATCAAGAGGCAACAGTGATGAAGGAGAATGTGTAGGCTGCTCTGACGGACGTGGAAAAAAATAAAGCCCCGGGAACTGATGGAGTACCAATTGACATATTTCAAGAAACAGATGCTTCCCTGGATGTACTCACCAAGTTGTGCCAAGAAATCTTGAGGACAACTAACTGCCCAACTGACTGGAAGAGATCCATATTTATTCCCATTCAAAAAAAAAAGGGACACGAACGACAGAGTATGGAAATTATCAAACAATTATCACACACTAGCAAAATCCTGCTGAATATTATCCAGAAACGACTGAAACAGTACATTGACAGAGAACTACCAGAAATACAAGCTGAGTTTAGAAGAGATCATGGCACTAAAGACATTTTCAATGTCATATGGATCTTGAGAAAAAGCAAAGAGTAGCAGAAGAATGTCTATCTATGTTTCATTGACTATGTAAAGATATTTGACAACAAATTGTGGTTATCCTTGAAGAGAATCTGAATCCCATTTGATTGTACTTAATGCAAAACCTATACTTGGACCAGGGAGCAGTTGCCAGAACAGAGCAAGAAAACACTGCATAGTTAAAAATCAGGAAAAGTGTGTGTCAAGGGTGCATTCTGTCTCCATGCATTTTCAGGCTATATGCAGAACAGATCATTCGGGAAGCTGGGCTTTATGAGGAGGAATATGGCATCAGGATTGGAGGAAGACTCATGAACAACCCATGATATGCAGATGATACAACCTTGCTTGCTGAAAGCGAAAACATGAATCACTTACTGCAAAAGGTCAAGGATTCAATATGGATTGAGGCTCAACATCAAGAAGACAAAGATTCTCACCACTGGGCCAATTGGCAGCACCATGATAAATGGAGAAGAGACTGAGGTTGTTAACAATTATAGTTTGTTCCACAATCAACACCCTTAACACCAGCAGTCAGGCAATCAAAAGAGAAATTGCATTGGGAAAATCTGTTGTCAGGGACCTCTCCAGAGGTCTAAACAGCGATGATGTCAGTCTAGAGACTAAGATGCACCTGATCCAGGCCATAGTCTTCACAATTACTTATTTTGCTTCAGAGAGTTGGAGAGTCTTGGACATAGCGTGGATTACCAAGAAAATGAATAAGTCTGTCTTGGAGAGGGTGAAAGGTAAAATCAAGTTTCTTGTTGGAGGAGAGGATTTTGAAGTTCTGCCTCATTTACTTTGGGTACATGACCAAGAAAGATCAGTCCTTGGAGAAGGATATCATTCTTGGGAGGGTGGATGGACAGCACAGGAGAGGAAGACCTCAGATGAGATGGATTGATACAGTGACTGGGACAATGGGAGTTGGTGTGTCAGAATCAGTGAGACTGGCTCAGGACAGAGAAAGGTTCAGAACTTTTGTAAACAGGGTCTCTAGGGTTGCAGGTGACTTGATGGCAGAATACAACAATACAACAAAATTATAAATTGTACGATGTTTGGTTGATTGTATTTTTTTGGTGTTGTGTTTTTTTGTGAGGGTTTTGGTTTTTTGTTGTTGTTTTTAATTTATTTAAGCCTCTTATTTAGAGTCAAAAGGACCTGGTGGAGGGCCCTTGTCTTTAAAATACAAGGGTCTTTGGCCCTCACACCTAGTGTTATTTTGGAGGAACAGACTTCTAAGTGATACAGTACTGGTTGGTTGATTTGCTGTACACAAGTAACCAGGGGTTACTCTGATGCTGAACTCTGTACCACTGGTGTGTCAAAGGCCATAATGGTTACTCCTGGTGGACTGTGTTTGGTGGAGCTCCCAGTTCAAGATAGGTTTGGAATCAGGAGTGGCACCCACTTTCTAAACAATATGCCTCTAGAAACTCTATTTACTTAGAGAAATCACAATAGTTACAGAACAGGGTTCAAGTCTTTTGTTCATAGGGTTGCTATGAGCCATGCTCAACTCAATGGCAATCAACAATATATAAAATATACTGTATATGAAGGATTCTATGAAACACAGTGTAAATAAAAGATTTTATGAAACACAATGTACTTAAATTAAATACAAGATAAATGAATCATGAACCAAAGAACAAAAAAAGAGAAAAGAGGGCACCAAAAAGTGGAAAGAGGGATGATCACTGGGATGACAGAGGAAAGACAGAGTGGGGGGAGAAGCTCAATGAGATATTGGGGGGGCCAGTGTGATAACAGACATAGATAAGTAGTAGTTATTTGTATGAAGTACAGTGTATATGAGGGGTTAATAGGGCCACAGTGTGCAAGGATAAAGTGCAACATGAAGGAGTGGTTACAAGCAAATCAATTTTAAAAAAGTAGGAGATAAAAAATGTATTATATTAATGAGCACTGGATGGTGTAGATTTAGAAAGCTTGTAGTTTCACCTTCAGCTAACTCTTAATTCTAAAATGGAAGCGATGCCCTGGGGATCAGCTTGTTAAAAGAAGACTCTATTCGAGCCTCACCTGGAGACACACACACACACAAAATAAAAAAAAAAGAAGAATCTAGTAGTAGGACTCAACAGCACATAACAACAACAACAATAACGGGTTGACAGGGAGCTCTGATGGCAAGAAGTTGCACTACAATCCCACAGGCATGTGGTTCTAATTCATCAACTGCTCTGTTGGAGAAGGATGGGCAATCTCCTCCCATGTGATTAACTGCCTCAGAAAATTCACTTGGAGGGTCAGATATGGGTCAGTTCTGACTTGATGGTACACAACAACAACAGTAACAAGGGTTAAGACTTAATTGAAGGGAAAGATTTAGTACTCTGAGGGAATTTGCATTTGGATTTGTAGACCCATAATAAACTTCTGATTGGCAAGAATCAAATTCAAAAGAAAGGCATTTTTAAAAAAGGAAAAGAGAGAAGTAAAAGGAAAAGCAGAGCTGTCTTTTGTAACTGGAACAAATGGTATGGCTGTTGAGGCAGGGTAAAGTTGGTGCCTTTCAAAGCCCACTTCGAAGACTTGAGAGTGGAGTATACTCACTCATAGTGATCACTCAGATCCACAGGAGTGGAAGTGGAAGGAATACAACAATGGAAAATAGGCTTTTTATTGAAGAGTTGTTTCAGCTCTGCCCACCCAGCATGCACAGATGTATAGAAGAGCACAGAAGGATTGTTGGATTAAGATGCATGGAGATGTGAGGAACTCTGGCATGTTGACTTGGCCCTATGTGAGAGCTAGAGCTGAGCAAGGAAACCAACAGGTCTGGAATTAGGGAGAGATATGGACTCCTATGCCTGCAACTGATGTCCATTTGAACGGATAGCTGGGGATGAGTTGACCAGAATATAACCAGGTGAAGATGAACTATGCTGTGAAATCCATGCTGTGAATTAGGCTTGATTGTGGCAACCTGAAGGCTTGCTCTGGACTGGACTTCACTTTTTGGGGCAGATGCTCAAAGTTTCCAAGTTGAACAGAGGTTCTTCAGCAAAAGAGATGAATCTGTTCCCTCAGAGTACTAGTTTGATAGAGATGAGCAACTCAGCAATTGGCTATCTAAAAGGGGGAATATTTGATGTGAGGCATGAAGTAGCTAGCTTACACACTCATGAAAGTAGTTGTTGGTGAGGTGATTGCAAGGGGGAAAAAATAAACAAACGTACAATATAAAAGAAATTTAAATGAAAGGCTCTATGGAGTATAAAGTTGTTGCTGTTGTTGTTGTTGTTATGTGCCGTC
>NW_006399809.1:12085023-12101905 GCF_000299155.1 Elephantulus edwardii | reverse complement strand
AAATTCCTCTGTATCTGCCAATTCCTTTCTATATAATGACTCAGTATATTCCTTCCATCTTCTTTTAATACTTCCTGGATCATTTAATATTCTGATCACAGCATCCTTGATTACAGCAACTCTAGGTTTGAATCTGTTCTTCAGTTCCTTGAGCTTAAGAAATGCTGAGCGAGTTCATGAAATATAATGTATATGAATGATAAAAATAATAATAAATTAATAAAAAGACAAATAAAATATGCCTTGTACACTGGAAATAAAAACAAACTCAGAGAAAAAAAGGAGCAAAGAATTAATGCATATTGTCAAAGACTAAAAGAGAATTGTAAAAAATAAATAGCTAGGCATACTCATGTTTATTCTACTACTTTGTTCACAATAGCAAAGAGTGGGCAACAACCCAAGTGCCCATCAAAAAACGAATGGACAGAGAAACTCTGGCATATTCATACAATGGAATACTATGCAGCACTGAAAAACAAATAACTCATGAAATATTATACAAAATGGGTGACCATGTTGCACATAATGCTGAATGAAGTATCTCAGTCACAAAAAGACAAATATGGTATAGGGCCACTGTTATAAAACAGGACTGATGGGGGGTTGGGGGAAACTAAGAAAAGAGGGAATAAATAATGTACATGGCATTGAAATGGACATGGGAGAGCACTGTATAAAAGGAATATATGATTAGGTACTATTAGTTTGACAAGAATGCAGAATAAGAGCTGCACAGCTGGGGAGGTGGGGACTGTATAACAATGAAATAATTTTTTTTCCTAAAGAAAAAAACAAACTGGAGGGGAAGGGGGCAGGGAGGAAAATGTGCAACAATGAATGAATGGAACTGCAAGTTCTTTACAAACTTACAATAAAGTCTTGTTTAAAATTTTAAAAAATAAATAGCTGATCCTTTCCAATTTTTAGTAAATATAAATTTTCTTTTCAAAAATCTTTTAGACAGTAAATAAAAGAAAAATGCTCAGAGGAACACACTCATAAAAAAAGGTTGGTTTGTTTGGGGTTTTTTTTAAAAAAAGGAAGCTTGATGGCATAATTTAATGTGTCCACCTGTAAATCAAAAAGGGGGTAGTTGTAATCTATCAGCCACTTGATGGTAGGCAGATGGACAGAAAGCTATACAGCCTTAAAAACCTTATGGAGGAGCTTGAAACTCCCCTGGAGAAAAACTCCTCCAGCTGAGGGTCCTGGCTGCCACAAGGCCATTGCACAGACCAAAGAGGACAACAGAATTTAAGAGAAGCAGCTGCAATCAGGTGACAGACTCACTTTCACAGCAGGCACACTTAAGTGATAGTGAGGGAATTACTACAACCTCTATGCACAGAAACTTCTTAGGTTGGAAAATCTGGTCATGCCATTACACAGACAAAAGAGGACAATAAGATATTAGAAGGAGGGGGCTGCAATAAAGTGATATATACCCAGCGGGCTGAAGGCAAGACCAGAGAGGACCTGAAAGACTTTAGAAAAGGCAAAATTTAATAAAATTAAAAGAAATATTTAAAAAGGCAAAATTTGCCACTCCACAGGCCCTGAAAGAACTTATAGTAGAGCGACTTGCCCATACTCACAGACTGAACAGTTTAAGCATGTAATCAATAACATGATAAGGATAAAGTACTATATCAACAACCTATGCAGACACAACAGAAATTACTTAACATATACCAAGAAAAACGTCTTCATAATGTCAAAAAAGAAGCAGGCAGCTTTAAATATTGGGGGAAGTAAGCCTTCTCCTAAAATAGTAGGGCATACTACAGATCCAAGGAATACCACAGAGACAAGGTAGCAGAAGATATATATTGACCCAGTGTCATACAAACAGCAACTGAAGAAGCTATAATTTAAGAAGAAATAATGGAATCCAGAAATAAAGTGAATATCCCAGAGACAGAGAACTGAAGAATTATATTGATGTGGAGTTATATGAACAACTACAAAAGGCAGCACAAATGATGGAAAAAAGAATGAAACCCATAAATAAAGTAAATATGCAAGAGAGCCAGAAGAAATACATTGATGCAGAGGAACATGAAAAGCTATGGAAGAAAATGGAAAAGATGGAAAGAATATTTGAAAGTATAGATAAAGAGGTACAATAGCTTAAAAAATCATCGCAATACAGAGAGGGGTAGATTGTTGTTGTTGTTGTTGTTGTTATGTGCCATCAAGTCACTTGCGACTCATAGCGACCTTATGCACAACAGCCCTAAACTCTGCTCTATCCCATGCCAATCTCACTGTCTCTGACACATCCACCCCAATTACCCCAGTCACTGAATCAATCTACCTAATAAAGAGGCTTCCTCTCCTGTGCTGTCCCTCCAACCTCTCAACCATTATGTCCTTCTACAAGGATTGGTCCCTCCTTGCAACATGTCCAAAGTATGTCAGATGAACCTTCAGAATCCTTGCCTCTAAGGAGCAGCCTGGTTTAGCCCTCTTCAGGTTGAACCTGTTCATTTTCTTAGCAGTCCATGGTATATTTAATACTCTGCTCCAAAACCACAGCTTAAAGGCATCAATTCTCCTTCTATCATCCCTAGTCATTGTCCAGCTCTCTGATGCACTGAAAGTGATTATAAAGACCATGGCCTGTATCAGGCACACCTTAGTCTCCAGAGTGACATCATTGCTTTTCATTACATTGGAGAGATCTCTAACAGCAGACTTTCCCATCACAATATGTCTTTTTATTTTCTGGCTGCTAGTACCAAGAATGTTGACTGTGGACCCAAGTAAACTAAAGCTGTTAACAATCTCAATCTCTTCACCATTCATCCTGATGCTACCAATTGGTCCAGTAGTGAGAATCTTTGTTTTCTTGTTATTGAACCTCAATCCATATTGAAGGCTGCAGTCCTTGACCTTACGCAGCAAGTGCTTCAGGTCCTCCTTAGTTTCAGCAAGCAGGGTTGCGGCATAATGCAGATTGTTGATGAATCTTCCTCCAATCCTGATTATCCTCTCAGATAATCTGTTCTGCACATAGGTTGAAAAGGTATGGAGATAGGACACATCCCTGGCATACACCCTTTCCAATTTTGAACCTTGCAGTGCCTCCTTGCTCTGTTCTGACGACTGCCTCCTGCTCCAAGTATAGGTTTCGCATTAGCATGATCAAGTGTTCTGGGATTCCCATTCTTCTCTGACTCTGCCACAGTTGTTGTGATCCACACAGTCAAATGCCTTTACATCATCAATGAAACATAGATAGACATTACTCTGGTACTCCCTGCTTTCAGCCAAGATCCATCTAACATTAGCTACAATATCCCTTGTACCACAGCCCCTTCTAAACCCAGTCTGCATTTCTGGCAATTCTCTGTTGGTGTGCTGTTCCAGTTGATTTTGGATAATCTTCAGCAGAATCTTGCTTGCATGTGATAGTAATGATATTGTTCGATAATTTCCACACTTTCTTGGATCACCTTTTTTGAAATGGGAACAAAAATAGATCTCTTCCAGTCAGTTGTCCAAGGGGTTGTCCTCCAGATTTCTTGACACAACTTGGTGAGCACATCTAGGACAGCATCTGTTAGTCAAAATACATAAATTGGTATACTACCAATTTCTGGGGCCTTATTTTTTGCCAATTCCTTCAAAGCAGCTTGAACTGTTCCTTCATCACCATAGGCTTTTGCTCATATGTTGTTTCATGAAATTCTTCTGTGTCTGTGAATTCCTTTTTCATACAATGACTCTGTATACTCCTTTCATCTTCTTTTAATACTTCCTGGATCATTCAATATTTTGCCCAAAGGATCCTTAAGTATAGAAACTCGAGGTTTGAATTTGTTCTTCAGTTCCTTGAGCTTAAGAAATGCTGAGCAGGTTCGGCCCTTTTGATTGTCTGACTCCAATCCTTGCACATTTTGTTGTAATACTAATGGACATAACAGAAATGCATAAAAATGCAACCCAGAATATTAAGACTGAAATGGTAGAAGCTTCCAACATGCTGGAGGAACAAAAATCTAGAACATAATAGATGAAATAGAGTCAATAAGCTGAGAAAGAAAACTTCAATAGGAACATACTAGAAGGAAAAATCAGAGATGAGACAGAAGGAAAACGAAGAAACATCAGAATCATGTGGAAATAATCAAAAGGAACAACATATATATGATCAGAATTCCAGATAACAAGGACTGGGGAAAGCACTGAGGAAATTATAGAAGAGGTACTAGAAGAAAATTTCCCAGACTTCATCAAGAATGAGGAAATCCACATTCAAGCAGCTCAGTGAACACCAAACTAGACACAAAAGAAAAACAATGAGAAAAACAAAAAGTCACCTACAAAGGAAAAACAATTAGATTTGTTCTGATTTCTCAGTGGAAACCACACAAGCAAGAAAACAATAGGATGGCATATAAAGAATACTGAAAGAAAACAATTGCCAACTGAGGATTCTATGCCCAGCAAACCGGTCCATCAAATATAAAGAAGAAATATGGTTATCTGCAGAAAAACAGGGACTTATAAATTTGTGAAAACAAGAACAACTCTACAAGAAATTCTAAGTGAAGTCTTTCAGAGAGATACCAAAGGAAAATGGATTAACCATAGTAACCAGAAACAACAACCACAAAAAAAGAAATGAAAATGCAATCCAGAATGTTAAAATCAAAATGGCAGAAGTGTCCAACACACTGGAGGGTTAAAAAAGTACAAAAGAAGAGATGGAACAGAGAGTCAGTAAGCTGGAAGACAAGAATCTTATGGAAAGAAGAAAAATCATAGGTTAGACATAAAGAAAATGATGAAAGTATTAGAAGCATGTGGGATGACATCAAATGGAGCATACATCTGTCTGTAATTCCAGAGCACAAAAAGGACAGGGAAATCACTGAGAAAATAATGGATGAGATACTAGAAGAAAACTTTCCAGGTATGAAAAATGGAGAAATTCACATTCAAGCAGCTCAGTGAACACAAAATAGACTAGAACAGCAACAACAACAAAAAAAAAAACAAAACAAAACAAAAAAAAAACCACCATCAAAATATATCACAGTCAAATTCTTCAAAATAAAAGATAAGGATAGAATAATAAAAGCAGTGTGAGAAAAACAAAGAGTCACCTACAAAGAAGAAACAAATTTGAGTTGATTTTCTTTAGCTTCAGTTTGAACGTGCATGTAAGTGTACATTTTCCACAATGGATCATATATTAGAAAAGTTCACCAATACTTTCCCATTATTTACAAAATGAAGTTCAAATGCCTCAACCTAATAAGACTGTAAATACCACTATTATTAAAATTTATGCACCAAAAACAGAGCCAAAGAGAAGGGAAAAGATGATTTCTACCAATTGTTGCAATTGGAAATTGATTGAAGGAGAACCAAGATACATTCGCAATAATTAATTACTGGATTGTAAAAATTGAGAACAAGGAAGAAGGGTCAATAGTTGGAAAATACAGACTTGGTGACAGAAATAAGGTTGGAGACAGAATGATAGACTTCTGTACAATTAATTATAGATTCATTGCGATTACCTTTTATAAGAAAAACAAATGGCAACAGTACACATGGACCTCACCTGACCATCTACACAGAAATCAGACTGATTACATATGTGAGAAATATCATTGGAGAAGCTCAATATCAGCTGTGAAAACGAGGCCAGGTACTGGATCAGATCATCAATTACTTATATGCAAGTTCAAAGTGAAGCTAAAGAAAACCAAGTCAAATCCACAAGAACCAAAGTTTGACCTTGAGTCCATCCCTCCTGAATTTAAAGACCAACTCAGGAACAGGGTAGAAGACGTGAATACTAAAGACTGAAGACCTGATGAATTCTGGGAGCATAATAAGAATATCATCCATGAAGAATGCAAAAGGTCATTGAAAATAGAGGAAAAAGAAAAAGCCAAAATGGATTTCAGAAGAGACTCTGGATATTGCACTACAGTGCTGAAAAGCCACAGCAAAGGGGGGTCATCTGGATGTTAAGGAGCTGAACAAAAGATTTCAATGGGCAGCTTGGAAAAAGTATTATAAATGTGCAAAGACCTGGAGTTGGAAAATCAAAAGGGATGAACTTGCTCAGCATTTCTTAAGCGTAAGGAAGTGAATAAAAAAATTCAAGCCTTGAGTTGTAATATACTTAAGGATGCTGTGGGCAGAATGTTGAATGACTCAGGAAGCATCAAAAAGATGAAAGGAGTCACTACACTAAAAAAAAAATTAAAAATGGCTGACACAGAAGAATTTCATGAAGCAATGTATGATCAAGAGCCTATGGTGATGAAGAAGAAAGTTCAATCTGTTCTGAAGGAAGTGGCATGAAACAAAGTCCCAAGAATTGATGGCAAATGATTATTGACATATTTCAAAAAGCAGATGCTACTGGATGCACTTACCAATTTTTGTCAAGAAGGACAACCACCTGGCCAACTGACTGGAAGAGATCCATTCAAAAAAAGGTGAACTGACAGTGTGGAAATTATCGAACAGTATCATTAATATCACATGCAAGCAAAATCTTGCTGAAAATTATTCCAAAACAACTGGTACAGCACAGCAACAGAGAACTGCCAGATGTGCAAGCTGGGTTTACAAGAGGATGTGCACTAGGGACATTATAGCCAATGTTAGATGAATCTTAGCTGAATGCAGAGAGTACCACAGGAATGTCTATCTGTATTCCATTGACTATGCAAAAGCATTTAACTGTGTGGGTCACAGCAAATTGTGCCTAACTCTGAGAAGAATGGGAATCCCAGAATATTTAATTGTGCTTATGTAAAACCTATACTTGGACCAGGAGACAGTCATCAGAACAGAGCAAGGAAACACTGTATGATTCAAGATTAGACTCCTATCTCGCTATCTTTTGTTTAGTCTTTTCATAACTTTTTAATCTATATGCAGAACAGATTACCCAAGAGGTTGGGCTCTACGAGGAAGAATGTGGCATCAGGATTGGAGGAAGACTCATTAACAATATGAGTTATGTAGATGACAGAACCTTGCATGCCAAAACTGAGGAGAACCTGATGCATTTGCTGCAGAAGGTCAAGGACTTGCAGCCTTCAATATGGACTGAAGTGCAACATAAAATAATAATAATAATAAAAGATTCTCACCAATGGGTCAATTGTCTGCTTTATGATAGACAGTGAAAAGATTGTTAACAGCTTCAGCTTTCTTATTAACACTCTTGATAACAGCAGCCAAGAAATCAAAAGATGAATTGCACTGGGAAAATCTGCTGTTAGGAACTTCTCCAGAGCACTGAAAAACAACAGTGAATCTAGAGACTAATCCAGGCCATAGTCTTCACAATTACTTGCTGTGCATCAGAGAGCTGGACAATGACGAAGGATGACAGAAGAATTCTTGCCTTTGAGTTGTGATGCTGGAAAAGTGTACTAGAATATACCATGGACTTTGAGGAGAAAAAAGAGGTTCATCCTGAAGAAGGTGAAATCAGGCTACTCCTGGCGGGGCAAGGATTTTGTAGCTTCATCTGACATATTTTGGACATGTTGCAAAGAGTGACCAATCCTTGGAGAGTGACATTATGTTTGGAAGGGTGGAGGGACAGCACAAGAAAGGAAGACTCTAGATGAGACCGATTGACTCAGTGATTGGGGTACTGGGGTAGATATAACAGAGAGAATAAGGATGGCTCAAGAAAGAGCAGGGTTCAGAGCTGCTGCACATAGAGTCACTATGAATCTCAAGCTTCTTGATGACACATAACAATAACAACAAAAATCTTGAACTGGGATCTTCAGAGATTTTCCCAACAAACCTTTTTCACTTTTCTAGACCCTCTCCTTTTCTTTTTGTTGCCTTTCTTCCAGTCTAAATTTGCACTAGATTTTATTACTGTGTCTTCTATCAAACTTTTTTATTATTAGCCTTTAATACTTTCTGAATCTCCTCCTCCACATGTCAATCTCAGTCACATTTTAAATCACATCTTTTCCTGAAAGTCTTCCCTATCTATTTTACACTTCCTAGTCTAAAATATTACTCTTATTTGAACTCCGGTAATGCTTAATAGAATCCATCATTAATTCATTCAACACACTCAGAGCAAATTCAATGTGTCAGGCATGACTGCACTGGAGCCTGTATTTGGGATGGCAAAAAACTTTGTTTCCAAGGCCAGGCTGATTTGGGGTATAGGATATCGCTTTAGGCATAGTTAGGTGTCTGACAATGTTTAGATATTATGGCAGTAATCAATCTAATGATGAGTGAGGATTAAAAGTGATTTTATTTGAGCAGGTATAGAATGTGAAGGAAGTGAGTGAAGGAAGAATATTACAGGTGCTTAAACGAGGAAGCTTATTGCACTGGGGGAGTCTGCTGTTACAGATCTCTCCAATGCACTGAAGAGCAACGATGTCAGTCTGGAGATTAAGGTGCACTTGATACAGGCCATGGTCTTTGCAATCACGTGCTATGCGTCAGAGAGCTGGATAATGACTAGGGATGATAGAAGGAAAATTGATGCCTTTGAGGTGTGGTGCTGGAGAATAGTATTGAATATACCGTGGACTGCTAAGAGAAATCATCCTGAAGATGCTTAACCCAGGCTGCTCCTTGGAGTCAAGGATTCTGAAGCTTCGTCTGACACACTTTGGACATGTTGCAAGAAAAGGCCAGTCCTTAGAGAGGGACGTCATGCTTGGGAGGGTGGAGGGACAGCACAGAAGAGGGAGATCCTCTATGAAGTGGATTGATTCAGTGACTGGGGTGGTCAGGGTAGGTGTGTCAGAGACAGTGAGATTGGCACAGGATAGAGCAGGGTTTAGGGCTGTTGTACATAGGGTCACTATGAGTCGCAGGCGACTGGACCACATATAACAATAACAATAACAAAAGGAGGAAGACAATTCCCCCAAGCTTAGACATTGACAAGACGGAAGTAGATCCTATTATGTGGTATACTGTCTAAAGTGGCTTTATTTTTATTAATCTTAACTAAAATTTTAAAGCATTTCTTTCATGTTAAGGTGAAACAGAACATGTCCCCCAAGAGTTAGTCTCTGTATCATTTAGGAAAATAGTGATAATGGGCTGCCTTAATTAAGAGGACGTTTTGTTGGTGACATAGGCATAAACAATACGCAAAAGCAAAACAAATAACCTTTTAAAACAAAGACTTCTCTGTTAAGCGCTGTCAAGTTCATATGAATCAACGTATCAACAACAGATCTGAATCATGGCCTATCCTGTGCCATCTTCATCATCTCTGACACACGTGAGCCATCAGTCAACCTGGTTGAGGGTCTTCCTCTCTTTCGCCATCCCTCCACCTTTCCAAACATGATGTTCCTCTCCAAGGAACAGCCTCTCCTCGTGCCCAAAGGAGGTGAAATGAAGCTTTGCCTCTAAGGAGCACTCGAGGTGCAATTTCTCCAATTTCTCTGAGACATACCTGTTTTGTTCTTTTGGCAAAAACATTCTGTTCTCGTAAACAATGTATTCGAATTTTTTAGATAAACTAGTATTAAAAAACCAAAGAAAGACTAAGGGAGCTGAAAATTCTCACACTAATTTGAAGGATCACAAAGACCACTTGAAATTGTGAGTCTGGAGGGAAGAGCCTCCAGGGGCCCTTGGTGGGGTGGGGGCGTGTCCGCCCCCGGCCGCCTCTGGGGCTCCTTGCAAGGACTTTCCCTGCTTACCCATGCTCATGTTGATCTTCTTCGAAAATTTCAGTGTCCGCAACCTGCACACTTGTTCGCGGAGCTGATCCAGTAAATGAAAGAGGAACTGGAAACGTCCAAATAGAACAACCTTAGGGCCCAAATGCGAGGGAATGCAATTTGCAGGGTTCAGGTTTCGGGTCCTCCGCGAGAAGTAGGCCCGGGCGCCCCCTAGCAGGTTCCCGCCGACGATGCGCAGAGGCAGCTTCCGCTTCTCCCCCGCCGGCCGCGGCTGCGGCTCCTCGGGCTCTGGCGCGCCAACCCCGCAGGCGGCACGGCGGCGCTGCTTCGACGGCCCGGGGGCCGCTTCCCTGACTTTGCTCCTCTTTTGCCCGACCATTTTCTCTCAGTCCCGGTTCTGTGGTTACTGCGTCCCTCCACGGGGCCGGCTCGTCCGAATCCGGGCGAGGTACCGAGTGGCCCGGCTCGCCTGGCACAGCCAACGACTGACCCTCGCAGCCTCGGCCGTTAGGGCACCCCGGTCGTCATGACGACCAGGGAATGCAGAAGGGGAGGGCTGGTGTGCGGGGTCCGCCAAGCCGCTGCTCGGCGTCAGCCCCGCGCGCCTCCCTCCTTCGGCCCCTCCCGCCGCGCTCCCGACCCACCGGCTCCCTGGTGTCGCCCTCCACCACGCTCTCTGCTACTCCAGTGCTTGGCGTCCTGCCCCAGGAGCTTTCCCCAGTTTGATTATTTTCATGGAGTTCAGACTTCCTTTTAATACATTTACCAAAACATTGCATGTCCGCTGTTGGTAGGCGTCATCAAAAACAACTCATGGCGATGCTATGAGCTACACATCTGAATCCTGTCCTATCCTGTGCCATCCTCACAATAAATCTCTGACACTCTGGAGCCATTGCTACCGTCAACCGTTGAAGTCCACTTGGTTGAAGGTCTTCTGTCCTTCGCCATCCCTCTACCTTCCCAAACGTGATGTCTCATGTAGCCTTTCCTAGCAACGTGCCAAAAATATCTGAGACAATGCTTCACCGTTCTTACCTCCAAGCAGCGGCTGCACCTTCTTAAAGATATATGTTTGTTCTATTATTCAGAACTCTTCTTTAACACCATAATTCAAAGGCGTCAATATTTCTGTCATCCTTATTCATACTCTAGCTCTCAGATGCATAGCAAGTGACTGAAAAGACCATGGCCTGAATCAGGAACACGTTTGTCCTCGAACTGACATCAACTGTCCTTCAATAATTTGAAAAGACTAAGTTTTCCCAGTGCAGTGCGTCTCCAAATCTCCTGACCACTGGTACCAAGTGTATTGTTTGTAGTTCCATGCAAAATGAAGCCGTTGACAATTTCAATCTTTTCTCGATCTATCATAATCCTGCCTGTTGGTCCATCGGTGAGGATTTTTGTTTTCTTGATGTTGAGCTCTAATCCGTTTTGAAGGCTGCAGTGTTTTGATCTGCAGCAAGCACTTCAAGTCCTCCTTACTTTTGGCAAGCAAAGTTGTGTCATTTGCATAAGAAAGTTTGATGAATCTTCCAATAATCCTGATGCCACATTCTTCCTCATAGAGTCCAGCTTCTCAAATAATTTATTAAGCATACAGATTAAATAAGTGTGAAGAAAGGTTACAACCCTGACAGATAATTTTTAATTTTAAACCATGTAGTATTCTCTAGTTCTGTCAGCTTAGTGGTCTCTTGATCTAAGTAAAGGTCTTAAGTGAGCACAGTTAAGTGTTCTGGGATTCCCATTCTTAGAATTCACCATTATTTGTTATGATCTACACTTTTAAATGCCTTTGCATATTCAATAAAGCACCAATAGGCATCCTTCCAGTACTTTTTGCTTTCAACCAGGATGTATCTGACATCAGCAATGATATCCCTGCATGTATATTGCTATTAGGTAACCTCAAGTCAAGTATGACTCATAGCGACCCTATGAACAGCCAACCTGAACGCTTCCATAGCAGAGATAGGTGGAGAACCACTTAGCAGAAGTAACCAGAGAAAGATGACTTGCGGATATTTCTCTCCTAGGAGCAGGTTGTGTTGAACATTCTATGCCAGATCTGGTGACCTGAGGCACGAAGGTTCTGAAGCCACAGGCAGAGCAAGTGGGCTCAGATTGACTCATTCTGTGTCTTCTTTGATAATGTGGTTTCCTTTTCCAGAATGTTGTTGTTGTTATGTGCCATTGAGTTGGAATCAATTCATAGCAGGGAGGAAATTTCCCATCTTTCTCCCATGAAGCAGCTGGTGGATTCAAACCACATGCCTTTGCCTTGGTAGTGCAACTCCTTACCATTAGACCACAGGTTTGGCTAATCTATTCTTGAAGTAATATCTATCTATTTCAACAAAGTTCTTATTACTCAGGGCCAACCAGAGGGGTGTGCTTAGCCTCACAATCTCTCCGCACCCATACCCAATGTCATACAAACAGATGGAAAGCCCTGTTAACATGGGCCATGTTCTCTGCCATAGACCACAACACTATGGTGCACAACACTTTGGGTCTGTTATACACTGGATTGCATGTCCTAATCCACATCCCCTCCCTCACCCATGATTCATTTCTGGCCAGGCTACTGGGGTTCATTCAGTGGCTGCTAATCCAAAGGCAGAGCTCCTCCAATAGTTTAAAGCCACCAGAGACTCTGTGGGACGAAGATGAGCAGTCTCCTTCCAGGAATACTTACAGTTTTAGAAACCCGAGGGAGGGTCAGTGTGAGCCTACTGGACAATAGTGAATTTGAGCTTCATTTTCCTGATATAATACCGCTCAAAAAGATTCATAGCTCCCCCAAATCCACACATAAAATGTAAACATTTGCTTGCTAATCAATTGCCTTTAATAATCTGCTCCAACCTACCTTTTCCAATTCAACCTCCCATTTTATTGGACACATGGCCTCCACTGTAGTGATAGCATGAGATGTGTTACTTTTCTTTTACTCATACTGTAAAGTGACCTCACAGCCATCTTAATTTCCCTGTCTGTCTGAAATCGATCACTTTTTAAGGACCATTTCTGCAGCCCCCTGTTAATCTTCTCTTTTCTGAAGCATCAAAGCAGTTATTATTCATTTTATCAATTATTTGTTAAGTGATGAAGCACACGGTTGCCAAGAGAACAGAAAGGTCAGCAGTTGGAACCCACCAGTCACTCCACAATAGAAAGATACAATGTTCAGTTTCCAAGATTTATCTGCTGCAAGTCAGCAATGAATTAGAATTTACTTGACGACCATGGATTGGATATAGGATTAATTTCCCATGCAAAAAACTAAGGAAAGTTGTTTGTCTTACATGATGACTGCTATGAGTAAATGAAGCAATGTTTGTAAAACACCAAAAGTAAAACTTTGCCTTTGAGTTGGAACCAACTCAGAGCTGACTCTCCAGCTGTCCTCCAGAGGCTGTAAATCACCCTGTAGGAGATTGCTCATCTTTCTCTGGAGAGACCACTGATGGACCCTAACCTCCAGCCTTTGAGTTGTCACTGCAACTACTAACTAACTCAGTCACCAGAGCTCTCAATAAATATTCTTTCAGCCTGAGCTATGAATGTTATCCTAATGAACATTTTGTTCACTTGGATGATTACTTATTTATATCTAATTAACTTAAAACAGATTGAAACTTGGATTACAATTGAGCTACTTGCTTATTGAGAATAATTTAAAGAAACATACTTGATGATGTGTTGACAATTGAAATAACAGCTATTCATGTTGAGCCAATTCTGACTCATGGAAATCCCAAAGGGTTAATATATTCTCTCATTTTCTCTTTATCTTTGTGTCAAATCATGAGCTATCTCCAGGTCAAATTGTTGTAACTCATTTCCTTTCAATAGCTGCAATGAGGCTAGATCACCAGCAGATGGAAACAATGATACACAAATCAGAATTTTTTAAAGTTCGGGCATTGTATTTTAAGTTCTGTTTTCAAACGGGGGGCGGGGGCGGGGAATGTCCTATTGATAACAACGGAACATCATCCAGTATAGTACTTGAAGATAAAGTTGAAAGAACACAAAATACAACTGGAGTTTTCCTCCGCAAAATTGTTAGGCGCTACTGACTGTGACTCATAGAAACCCCCATCCTGCACCATCCTCACCATCTCTGATATTCTCGAACTCATTGTTACAGTCACTGTGTCGACCCTTCTTGTTGAGGTTTTTCATTGACCCTCCATCTTTCCAAGCATGATGGCTTTTTCCAAGGAATGGTCCCAACTAACGACCCAGAGTCACTGTAACAGAAAGAATTGGTTGACACTGAAAAATTTCAGAAGTACCATATGAACAGAAGCCAATGGCAATGAAGGAGAAAGTGGAAGCTGCATTGAAGGCACTGGCAAAAAATAAGGCCCCAGGAATCCATGAGATACCAAGTGACTTGTTTTAATTAACAGATGCGGACTTGGATGTGCTCACCAGTTTATACCAGGAAATTTGGAAGATGGCTGTCTGGCCAATGAATTGGAAGAGATCCATATTTGGTCCCATTCTCAAGAAAGATGATCCATCTGAATGTGGAAATTATTGAACAATATCACTGGTATCACATGCAAGCAAAATCCTGCTGAAGATCCCTCAAAAACGCTTGGAACAGTACATAAATAGGGAATTTCCAGAAGTTCAAGGAGGATACAGAAGAGGTCGTGGCACCAGGGATATCATTGCTGATGTCAGGTGGATCCTGGCTGAAAGTAAGGAATACCAGAAATGTCTGTTTGTGCTTTATTGATTCTGCAAAGATATTTGCCTGTGTGGATCATGACAAATTGTGGCTGACATTGAGAAGAATGGGAATCACAGAGCACTTGATTGTGCTCATGTGGAACCTATACCTGGCAGTTGTGTGAACAGAGCAGGGGAGTACTGCATGGTTTGAAATTGGAAAGGTAGTGCATGAGGGTTGTATTCTATCTCCATACCTTTTCAATCTATATCCTTAGCAAATTATCCAACAAGCTGGACTGTGATGAGGAGTGTGGCAGGAGGATTGGAGGGAGACTCATCAATAACCTGTCTTATACAGATGACACAACCTTGTTTGCTGAAAGTGAGGAGGAGTTGAAGCACTTGTTACAGAAGATCAAGGAATGTACCCTTTGGTGTGGATTGTGTTTCAGTGTCAAGAAAACAAAAATCCTTACTACTGGACCAATAGGCAGTGTCGTGATGGATGGAAAGGAGATTGGAACTGTCAACAGCTCCATCTTGCTTGGATTCACAATTAACACCCTTGATATGAGCAGTCAGGAAATAAGGAGACACATTAAACTTTCCAAATTCCTGAGGAGTAGTAATATCAGTTTGAATAGTAAGGTGCGTCTAATTCAGGTCATCGTCTTTCCAGTTACTGGCTATGCATCTGACACCTGGACAATGAATAAGAATGACAGAAAAATAATTGACTCCTTTAAGTTGTGGTGTTGGAGAAGAGCATTGAACATCCCATGGACGGTCAAGAGAATGAACAGATATGTCTTGGAGAGGGTACAGCTGGAGTGATTCTTGGAGCCAAGAATGATGAGGCTTTGCCTCACATACGTTGGACATGTTGCTAGGAGATGTTATTTCTTGGAGAATGTCATGATGTTGGGAATGGTGGAGGGTTGGCGACGCACAGGAAGACCCTCAATCCTGTGGATTGGCATGGCAACTGCTGCAATGGGCTCTTGTGTGTCAGGAAGTATAAGGATGGCGCAGGACAGAAAAAGCTTCAGATCTTTTGTTCATAGGGTCACTATGAGTCGTGCTGGACTAGATGACACCTAACAACAACAACGATGATGACAATGACACACCCAAAGTATGGGAGGCAAAGTTTCACTAACCTTATCTCTAAGGAGCACTCTGGCCGCACTTTCTCCAAGACTTGCTTGTTCTTTTGGCAGTCAATGGGATATTCAACACTCTTCTTTAACATCACAACTCAAAGGCATTTATCTGTCATCTTCTGTCATCTTTAGTCCCAACTTCCAGATGCATAAGAAGTGATAAGGAAGGAAGCTGTGGTGGCCTACTGGCAAGAAGCTGAGCTGCAATCCCCAAGTCAGGTGGTTCGAATCCACCATATTCTCTGCTGGAGAAGGAAGGGCAATCTCCTCCTATGCCTGCCAGATCCAATTTGATGGTACACAATAAGAGGAGGGAAATTATGAGGAGAAACAACTGCAGACATCCATTAATAACTGGAACAAAGAAAGTATAAGCGTGAATCTAGGAACAACGGAAGTTGTTGAAAACGAAATGGAATGCATAAAGTTCAACATTCTAGGCATTAGTGAATTTATATAGCCTGGCACTGGCCACTTTAATCAAACAATCCATTATATGATCTCTTATACTAGGAATGAAAAGTTGAAGAAGAATGAATAATTGGAACATGGAAGGTACAAAGTATGCAGTTATAAAAAACTAAATGGGATGCCAAAAGATTGACAGTGATATTGCATTAATAGTAAAAAAGATCATTTCAATATCTTCCTTTAAGTACACTTCTGTGAGGAAATCCCATTGATACAACTATTATCCTAATATAGGTACCACCATTAAAGACAAAGCGGAAGAAATGGGACATTTCTACCAACTGTCCAGTCTGCAATTGACTGAACATACAATCAAGGTGCATTAATAGGAATTTGGACTGGGATGCGAAAGTTGTGAACAAAGGACTTCCTAGTAGTTGGAAATTATGAACTTAGTGAGAAATGAGGCTGGAGAGTGAATGATTGAATTTTGTATGATGAATGGTTTATTTATTGTGAATACTTCAAGATAGACTTGGCCGTAAGGAAGATGGAGTAGCTTCTGGGATCTTCATTTGATGATGTAGCATAACACAAAATAAGAAGTAAAAGCATGTGTATGTATTAGCAATCAGAATGTGGAATGTACAAAATGGGAGGAAAATGGGAAGTCAACAATTATTAAATGGAGCTCCCTTCTTTCTCATTCTCTGCTCAGGCTCACTGGTGGGGGGGGGGGATTAACTAAGTGGAACACTTGGAGATTGTTATCTTAGGTATGGGAAGCTAAAATGAACTGGTATTGGCAAACTCTGGTGGCCTAGGGGCAAGAAGCTGCACTGCAATTCCAGAGATGTGCATTTCGAATCCACCAGATGCTCTGCTGGAGAAGGAGGGACAATCTCCCCCTGTACCTACCAGTCAGATCTGTTTTGA
>NW_006399809.1:12072216-12084923 GCF_000299155.1 Elephantulus edwardii | reverse complement strand
TTTACAATAGGGGAGCTCTGGCGGCCTATTGGCAAGAAGCTGCACTGCAATCCCAGAGGCGCACGGTTCAAATCCACCAGATGCTCTGCTGAGGAAGGAGGGACAATCTCCTCCTGTACCAGTCAGATCTGATTTGACGGTACACACACACACACATAATAAAATAAATTTTTAAAAATGAACAGTATTGCCCATTTGGATCCAGGCAATCCTCTACTATGCCAATAATGGTAAATGGAAGAGGAACACTGTTGTAATTCATCATCAGAAATAGTAATTCAAGATCTGTCCTGATATACAGTGCAGTCATGGATAAGATAATATGCATACAACCTTAAAGAAAACTCATTAACTCTTAGGAGTTTGAATCAACCAGTTTGATTGAGAGAGAAAGATGGACAGTCTCCTTCAGTGTGGTTTACAGCTTCTGAAAACCCACTGGGAGATCAGCCTTGAGAGGATGATATGCTTATGAGTGTTGAGGACATGAAGGTGGGCTTTCATATGCACACTATTTATTATATAATATAATTAATAGAATATACTATACTATAATTAATATAATATATAATATGAAACATTCTTCTAGGTCATATAGCCCTGGTCTGTCCACTTGCTGTACAGAGGTAACTCATGGTTACTGTGAAGCTGAACACTGTGACACTGATATGTCAAATGCGATAATGGTTACCTATGGTGGACAGTGTTTGGTGGAGCTCCCTGATTCAAACAAGCTTAGAAGCAGGAGTGGCATCCGCTTCTGAAATAGCTTGCCTGCAGAAACCCTATGAACCTAGAGAAAGGATGAAAGTTATACAAACGTTCAGGTCTTTCTTTCATAGGGTTGCTATGAGTCATCTGTGACTCGATGGCACTTAACAACAAGAACATATATTGTTGTATGTCATTGCATATCATGACCCAGAATCCAGAAAAACAGGCTAGTTCTCTCCCATGATGTTCTCTTGACTGTAAGCTTTATAGATTCCCTAGTCTTTCTTCCATAGGGCGACTGGGTGGTTTTGAACTGCTAACCTTCAAGTCAACAGCTGAACACTTACTTGTTATACTACCAGTGACTTTTAAGCTTGGATTAAATCAAACGCACCCCACTGCTTTCAAGTAGATTCTGACTCATTGTGTCCCTTCATTGGGTTTTGAAAAATGATATGATGGTGATATAAATATACTATACATACCATCTTTGCTTTAATACCTGTAAGCATCTTAGTCTATACTGGTTTATAGTGTTTATGATAAATATTATATGAAAATATGCCTGAAAGTTAGCTAAATATGTATGTTGGATTTCAATATACAACACTTCCATAAGAATGGAATTGATAATGACTCATTCACTTAAAAACCTATTTAGAGGACACGGACTGTATTAGAATTGGTGAACTATTAAAAACACATAAGAATTTAAAAAGTTCTTGGAAAAATAAACCAAATTTATTTAAAATACAATCTTATACAGTAGATTGTGCCCTGCCTCATTCATATGTTGTTGTTAGGTAACAGCAAGTCAAGCAAAATTCATAATGGTCCTATGAACAACATATCTGAACCCTGTCTTATACTGTGCAAGCCTCATTATTTCTGATATACTCAAGCCCATTGCTGAATCACTGTATCAATCCATCTCATTATGGTCTTCCTCTCCTTCACTAACCCTCCACAATTCTAAGCATGATTTCCCTCTCCAAGGAATAGCCTCTCCTAGAAACATGCCCAAAGTATGTGAGACAAAGCTTTGTCATCCTTGCCTCTAAGGAATATTCTGATGGCACTTTCTCCAAGATGTATCTATTTGTTCTTTGAATAGTCCATGGGATAGTCAGTAATGTTCTACAATACCACAGCTCAAAGTTATCATTTTTTTCTTCTGTCGTTCTTATATTTTGTCCAGCTTTTAGATGCATAACAAGTGATTGAAAGGCCTGAATCAGGTGTACCTTAGTCTTCAAACTGAAATCATTGCTTCTCAGTAATTCTGAGAGGTCTCTGACAGCAGATTTGTCCAGTACAATAAGCCTCCTGGTCTCCTGACTTATGGTACCAAGAATGTTGATTGTGGATCCAAACGCGTACAAGGAAGGCCTGTTAAATACTACTATCATTCAAATACATGCACCAACAACTAAAGCCTAAGAAGAGAAAATAGATTACTTCTACCAACTTTTGCAGTCAGAAATGGATCAAACATTCTTCATAGCTGTGTCAATAATAATGGATGACTGGAATGCAAACATTGGGAACAAAGAAGAGGGTCCATAGTTGGAAAACACGGATTTAGTGACAGAAATGAGGCTGGAAATAGGATGATAGAGTTTTGCGCAATTATTTAGTCATTGAAAAGCCTTTTGTAAGAAACACAAATGATGGTCATACATATACACCTCACCTGATGGTCCACACAAGCATAAAATTCAATATCTATGGAAAGAATCACTGAAGAAGCTTAATATATCAGCTGTGAAAAGTAGGCCAGGTGCTGACTGTGGAACAGACCATCAACTACTCATAAGCAAGTTCAAACTGAAGCTAAAGAAAATGAAAACAAATTCACTAAAACCAAAATGTTACCTTGAGTCTATCCCACCTGAATTTTATAACTATTTCATGAACAGATTTGAGGCCTAATGAAAAAAAGACCAACTGAACTGTGGGAAGATATCAAGAATATCATCCATGAAGAATGTAAAAAGTCATTACAGAGACAGAGGAGGAATAAAAGACCAAGTTGGTTGTCAGAAGAGGCTTTGAATATTGCACTAGAGTGCCAATGAGCCAAAAAAAAAAGGAAGAAATTGAGACATTAAGAAGCTGAACGAGAAGGTTTCAAAGCACATCTTGGCAAGGCAAATTAAAGTATTATACTGAAAAGTCCAAAGAGCTGGAGTCAGAAAATCAAAAGTGATGAACTTGCTCTGTATTTCTTAGCTGAAGGAAATGAAGAACAAATACAAGCTTTGGCTGACAACACTTAAAGATGCTATGGACAGGATATTAAATGACACAGGATGCATCACACGAAGATTGGAGGAGTAAACAGAGTCACTGTACCTAAAAGAACTAGCAAACAAAAGAATTTCAGAAATCAATATATGATCATGAGGCAATGGTGATGAAGAAGGAAGTTCAAGCTGCTTTGAAGAAATTGGTGGGAGGGAGGGGGGAACAACAAACCAAAACCAAGTCCTTAGGAATTGATGCCATTTTTATTGACATATTTCAACATAAAGATGCTCCCCTGGGCATGCTCACCAGATTGTGCCAAGAAATCTGGAGGACTGTTGCCTGTCCAACTGACTGGAAAAAAATTCATGCTTATTTCCATTCCAAAAAAAAAGGTGATCCAACAGGGTGTGGAAATTATCAAACAATACCACTATTATCACATGCAAGCAAAATCCCACTTATCCAAAAACCACTGGAGCAGCACATTAACAGGGAACTAACAGAAAGACAAGCTGAGTTTAGAAGAAGCTATGGCACTAGTAACATCATAGCCAATGTCAGATGGATCTTAGATGAGAGCAGAGAATGCCAGAAGAATGTTTATCTGTGTTTCATTGATTATGTATGCAAAGGCATTTGACTGTGTGGATCACAACTAATTGTAGCTAATATTTATAAAATTAGGAATTCCAGGATACCTGATGAGCTCATGCAAAAGCTATAGTGGACCAAGAAGTAGTTGTCAGAATAGAGCTAAGAAACCGTGTATGGTACAAAATTGGGAAAGGAGTATGTCAGGGATGCATCCTGTCTCCATACCTTTTCAATCTATAGGCAGAAAGACCATTCAGGTGGCTAGGCTTTTTGAGGAGAAATGTGGCATCAAAATTGGAGGAAGACTCATTAACAACCTGTGTTATGCAGATGACACAAGCTTGCTTGCCAAAACTGAGGAGGACCTGAAGTATTTACTGCAGAAAATCAAGGATTAAGGACTGTCGTCTTCAATATGTATTGAAGCTCAACATCAAGAAAACAAATAGATAGAGAAGAAATTGAGATTGTCAACAATTTTAGCTTGCTCAATTTCACAATCAACACTCTTGGCACTAGCATCCAGGAAATCAAAAGAGGGATTGCATTGGGGAAATCTGCTGTTAGGGACCTCTCCAGAGTGCTCAAAAGCAATTATGTCAGTCTGGAGACTAAGATGCACCTGATCCAGTCCATGGTCTTTGCAATTGCTTGTGATGCATCAGAAAGGTGGACAATGAACAAAAATGACAGAAGAGGGATCAATGCCTGTGGTGCTGGAGAAGAGTGTTGGACACTCCATAAACTGCCAAGAGAACAAACAGGTCTGTTCTGGACAGGGTGAAACCAAGTTGCTCCTTGAAGACAAGAATTTTGAAGTTCCACCTTACATACTTTCGGCATATTGCCAGGAGGGACCGTTTCTTGGAAAAGGGCATCATGCTTGGAAGGGTGGAGGGACAGTGCTGGAGAGGAAGACCCTGGATGAGAAGGACTGACAAAGTAACTAAGATAATGGGAGTGGGTGTGTAATAGTCAGTGAGACTGGCTCAAGACAGGGCAGGGTTTTGAGCTATTGTACATAGAGTCACTATGAGTCACCGACTACCCAATACACATGGTAACAATAATACAGATGGCACAATCCACTTCTACTTGTTGAAAGAAAGATTTGTATAACTAAGGTCAAAGTCAGTATGGATTTTGTCTCTACATGAAGAAAATAAATTTCCTCACAACTAAATTACTAAGCAGGCAAATAGATTGACATTGCCAAGGAGTCATATGGACCTATTCACTTGGATCCATAATCAATGTCCAAACAAATCACAAATGATGTGTTAGGCAAATCTATTGCAAAGGACTTTTAAGAGCAAAGATGACACTTGAGTGCTGTTTCTATCTGGCCAAACACAGTATTTTTCAATTGCATATGCATGTGAAAGCTGTGAATTTGAAAGACTGAAGAATAATTTATACTTTTTTTTTTTTTTAGAATTTTGAACAAACAATGACAGAAGAGTGCTAGAAGAACAAATTTGTCTTGGAAGAGCTGCACCCAAATACTCTTCAGAAACAAGGATGGCAAGACTTTATGTCATATACTTTAAACATATTATCATTAGCTACCATTAGTTCCTGAAGAAGGACTTCATGTTTGGTAAGATAGGAAGTCTGTGAAAAAGAAGACCCTCAATAAGATAACGCAATGGCTGTGACAATGGACTCCTCTTATAAGTGATGACGGTGGATGCATTTCATTCTATTCTCCATAGGGTGGTGATCAGTTGAAGTCATCTCAATAGCACCTAACAAACTGCACTAACAGGAACATCTATTTACCCTTGACTCATACAGTGCATACTTCACTGATGCATCTGTTATTGTAACCCAGATAAACTGAGCCTATCTTTCCCTTACCTCTTCACGTCAGTCATAATCTGGCCTTTGCATCCTTACCTTCACTTCCCTCATCTGTTTTTTCCTCTCTTTACTGTCCAGTTTCTAAGGAACAGTATGACATAATTGTTGTGTGCTATCAAGTCTGAATGGATCCATAGTTGACTTTTCAGAGGGTTTTTAGAGGCAGTAAATCACACAGGAGGAGATTGATTATTATTCTTTCATGGAGAAGCTGGTGGGTACCAACTGTGTGCCTTTGGGATTGAAGCACAACTTCATACCCAGTCATATTCATTGGCCCTGTCCACATTCAAGGGGAGTGGATTATACAAGATGAGTAGATCGGGGGCAAAAATCTTTGAATATACTCTACCCATAATTGAGAAAAAAAACTTTGTAGGAAGAACTGTAATTGAACCCACTACAAATCTAATTGAAACGTGATATTGATACATAACTTAGAAAATGATAAAGAATAAAAAATCCAGAAATAGACACAAACACATATAGTAGCCATCTAATTTATAATAAAGGTAATATCTCAAATTACTGGAATAAAAACAGATTTCTTAATAAACAAGATTAGAATAACAACAACCTTTAAAAAGATAAAAGGTCCATCTTCAATCATGTTGTTGTTGCTGTTAAGTGCCGTCGAGTAATAGGTGACTCACAGTGACCCTGTGAACGAAAAACCTGAACACTTGCATAACTTTCATCCTTCTCCAGATTCATCGGGTTTCCAGAGGCAAGCTATTTCAAAAGTGGATGCCACTCTTGCTTCCAAGCTTGTTTTAATCAGAGAGCTCCACCAAACACTGTCCACTATGGGTAACCATTATTGCATTTGACACACTAGTGTCACAGTGTTCAGGTTCACAGCAACCATGTATTATATCTGTACAGCAAGTGGACAGACCAGGGCTATACAACCTAGAAGAATGTTTGACCAAAAACAATTAAAAATTGCAGCCCTCAGGCTCTACAGTATTTTACAATTCTCACAAGCCCAAATACTGGTGGACTTTGGGCCAGAAACCCCCAATTTATCTGGCAATTCATCTTCAATCATAAGCAAGAATAATTTCAAAAATGTAAATTTGTAGGGGGAAAAGAATAAAAGAAGAGGACTCAAAAAAGTAATTGAATGTAATAATCATAGTGGAAGACAGTTTGACATTTTCTAAAAAAGCTGAGCATAAATTCCGTATGACCTAGCTATTGTACTACTAGGAAGATACCCCAAGGAAATTAGAACTGAGACATGAATGGAGATATAGTCACCATATACCTATATTCATAGCAGGATTAGTTACAATAGAAGAGATATGGAAGCAACCCAAATGTCCGTCAACAAACAAGTGGATTGAGAAATTGTGGAAATTCACACAATGGAATATTATGCAGCATAAAGGAGACACAATTATAAAATATTATATAACATGAGTTAGTCTAGGGAGCATCATCCTGAATTAACTCAGTCTCATAAGGACAAATACTGCATAGGATCATTATTGTAAAAATATAAGGATAATTAGGAAGGGGAAAAGGATAGGGGTCAGAAAAGGGGGAAGGAGGGAAATCACTGTAACAGCAGATTTAGTGGGCAAACTCTGGGGGAAAGTGATAAATTCAATGGAGACTCAAAAAGATGGTGTAATTATAGGCATTGATTAATGGTGATTTATTATATGGGAATGCAGTATATATGAAGAATTGAATGAAAAACAATGTAAATGAGAGATTATACGGAATATAATGTATATGAATGAAAACAAAATGTAATCACTGTATGAAACGAATAAAAAAAGAAAAAATAAGTTGTATTTCATCTTCTGTTAGATCATCTTTTTTGGGGCATGAGAATAAATATGGATCTCTTCCAGTTCGCTGGACAAATAGTTGTGCTCCAAATAGAAACCCAACAGATTTTTCAGTACAACTTGGTGAACACATCAGAAGCTGTATCTGTTTCTTGAAATACGTCAGTTGGTATTCCATCAATTCCTAGGGGCTTATTTTTTTGCCATTTCTTTCAGAGCAGCTTGAATTTCCTCCTTCATCACCATTGCTTCTTGATCACATGCTATTTCATTAAATTCTTTTGTCAGCCACTTAATTTTGGTACAGTGATTTTGTATCACTTCCATCTTCTTTTGATCTTTCCTGGAGATATTTATTTTTCAGTTTTGATTCAATGGTACCTAACAATATAAATATCTCTGTATTGTTAGTTATGTTTATTGTTGTTGTTAGGTGTCACCGAGTTGAATACAATTCATAGCAACACTGTGAACAGCTGACCCGAACTCTGCCCTATCCTGTGTCATCCTCATCATCTATGACACACTAGAGCCCATTGCTGAAGTCACTATGTCACTCCATTTCATTGGGGATCTTTACTGACCCTCCAACTTCCCAAGTTTGTGGCTTGTTTAGATACATGAACAAATATGAAAGAATCTTTGTCTCCAAGGAGCACTCTGGTTGCGCTTTTTTCTAAGATACATCTTTGTTCTTTTGTCAGTCCATGGGGCATTTAGGTAGTTATATATATTGTTTTCATTGCTGTCAAATTGAAACCAACTCATTGTTGACACTCCAGAGGATTTTCAGAGGCTGTCAATCACACGGGAAGAGTTTGCCTGTCTTTCTCCTGTTGAGCAGCTGGTGAATTTGAATCATCTGCCTTTGAATTGGCAGCTCAACTCCTAACTCACTGGAGCCTATTATCATATATCTCTGCTTTGGTGGCTCATGGGTGAAGTGGTTGAATTCTGGAAGGTGGGTTCTCTTGGTTTTGTGAGGGTTGGGTGTGGACTGTTTGTTTTGTTGGAATTCTTTTTTGTTGTTCTTGTTGTTCACAATTGGGTGTGAGTTGATATGATTACTGGATTTAGAGGAGGGCCAAACAATGAGCTGTGGGCTGGAAGCCTCTTGTTTTGAGTCAACTAGGATGTGGTGGGCAGGCAGTTGGGCCTGAGGATTTGGAAAGAACATTCTTGTAATTGATACAGCACAGGTCTGTCAATTGACTGTACTGAAGTAACTTGAGGTTACTGTGATGCTGCATGCTGTGCCACTGGTGTGTCAAATGCCATAATGATTAGCCATAGTGGACAGTATTTGGTGGAACTCCCAGACTGAGACAGGCTTGGAAGCAGGAGTGGCATCCACTTCCTAAACAACATGCTTCTAGAAATTCTATGAATGTAGAAAAATTACAATGGTTCAGGTCTTTTGTTCATAGAGTCACTATGAGTTGTGCTCAATTTGATGACACTTAACAACAACATTATATATTGCTATAAATGCAATGCATAGTAATATATCATTATATATTATTATGTATTTGTATAACATATAGAGAAATAGGGTATGGTCTTTTGGGGAAGAATCTCTGGTTTGGAGGCTCATGTGTGAAGTGGTTGAATTCTGGAAGGTGGGTCCTCTTGTTTTGGTGAGGTTGGGTGTGGACTGAGATCACTGGTGTGATAGTTAGCTAGCTATCGATTGAGGGGTGAGTGTGAGAGAGAGAGCGAGAGAGAGTTATGTGTATGGTATTTTTTTTATCTATCTATCTAAATATATAGCTTGGAAGGAACTTAAAACTGCAAAAACTTAAGAAATCAGTGTCTCAGATTACTAAAATTATAGAATATAACATCTGGTTATATATTCCCAATTTAATTGGACAGAATGAGCAACTACAAACACATCTTGAGCTCTTTTTTATTTTTTTTATTGATTTTGTATTAGTGCAGTAGAAAACGATTTTAAATGTATGGTTAAGGTTATGGAGCTCTGATAGTCTAGTGGTAAGAAGTTGCACTGCAATCCCAAAGGCATGCAGTTTGAATCCATCAGCTGCTCTGTGGGGAAAGATAGGCAATCTCTTCCCATGTAATTATCTGCCCCTGAAAACCAGCTGGAGGGTCAGCTATGGGTTGGTTCTAACATGATTGTACACAGCAACATGGTAAGGTTGGCTAAATAGGTGTTATTGTTATAAAAAATGGATTTTCACTGTTGTTATAGAAATCCAGACTCTCACTAAGAAGGGATATATGACAGGAATAAAGCAAGGAAAACATCACCATATGAAATGGGTTGAAATGAAAGGCTTGAACTCTAATATATTTTATGCTGTCATCACTTGCTCAGCCTTTTGGCTAAGAGCAAGTGTAGAATCTATTATCAGTTGAACTATTTTGGTATAGTATTTTATGCACAATGCTGTGTTTTATGCACATATTTCTGTTGGCTGAAAGAACTAGACAGAATCTATTTGTGTTTCAAGTGAATAACACTGCTATTTTTGAGGCTCGAAAGGAACTAACTAAATATCTAATGAACATCTAGTATCAAGATCTATTTTCTAATGCCATTCCCTAGTAAAAGCAATCCTGCTCCTTGCAGAAATGACTGATTCCAGACATAGGCCAGGCAGAGATAGTCAAGATGAGCCTAGAATATGTTTATGGCAGAAATTTTAAAAATACTTAAAAAAAAAAACACAAAAATGCGAGATCATGTTAGGAGGACACATGGCTTTGAGTGAGCAAATCTGGGTAGCTTACATATCAAACCAGTGGAAAATAGAAATTGTTTTGTCATGAAATATAAAGAAAAACTCAGAAAGTTGTGCTCCAACCCAAAGCAAACAGTTTGAATCCACCAGCTGCTTTTCAACAAAGATGAGCAATCTCCTTCAGTGTGCTTAGAGAAAGTTCTCATCCTTTGAAATCTATTGGAGAATCAGCTATGAGTTGGTTCCAACTTAACAGCACATAACACTAAAAGAAACTAGAAACATTATCACTAAAGGCTATGTATGACCCTAACTGGTTTGTTGTTTACCATTGAGTCAGAACCAATCCATTGTGACCCTCCACTGCATCTTCAGAGGCAATAAAGCATACAAGAGGAGATAACAAAGATATATACATATATATCCTACCAAGGAGAGATAGGATAATATCCATACACATACAAGGAAGTCCAGTGAATACCACAATCATTCAGATATATGAACCCACAACCAGAAACAAATAAGTGGAAATAGAAGATTTCTACTAACTTTTCATTCAGAGATTGGTTAAACATGCAATCAAGATGCATTAATAAAAAAGGGTGACTGGAATGCAAAAGTTGGGAAAAGAGAAGAATGATCAGTAGTTAGAAAACATGGACTTGGTGACAGAAATGAAGCTGGGGACAGAATGATTTAATTTTGCACCATCAACGATTTATTTATTTCAAATACATTTTATAAGAAACATAAATGCAAGTTATATACATAGATTTCACCTGATGGCATGCATAGGAATCAGATTGACTGTATCTGTGGAAGAACTGCTGGAGAAGCTCAATATCAGCTGTGTAACAAGGTCAGGTGCTGATTGTGTAACAGACCACCAACTACTCATAGGCAAGTTCAAGCTGAAGCTGAGGAAAATTAAATAAAATCCACAGGAACCAAAATAGGACCTTGAGTCTATCCCACCGGAATTTCAAAACCATCTCAGGAACAGGTAGAGGCCTTGAACACCAATGAGCGAAGACCAAATGAGTTGTGGGAGGATATCAAGAGTATCATCCAAGAAGAGTGCAAAAGGTCATTATAAAGACAGAAGAAGAAGAAAAGACCAAAATGGACGTCAGGAGAGACGCTGAATATTGCACCACAGTGCCGAAAAGCCAAAGCAGAGGGAAGAAATCAAGACATTAAAGAGCTGATCAGAAGATTTCAAAGGGCAGCGTGAAGAAGAAAAGGAAAGTATTTCACTGTAATGTGCAAAGAGCTGGAGTCAGAAAATCAAAAGGGACAAATTTGCTCAGCATTTCTTAAGTTCAAGGAACTGAAGAACAAATTCAAAACTCGAGTTGCAATACTTAAGGAAGCTTAGGGCAGAATATTGAATGATCTAGAAAGTATTAAAAGAAGATGGAAAGAGTATACAGAATCATTGTACTGAAAGGAACTGGCAGACATAGAAGAATTTCATGAAACAACATATGAGCAAGAGCCTACGGTGATGAAGGAACAAGTTCAAGTAAGCTGCTTTAAAAGAATTGGCAAAAAATAAGACCCCAGGAATTGATGGTATACTAATTGACATATTTCAATTAACAAATTCTGCCCTAGATGTGCTAAGTTGTGCCAAGATATCTAGAGGACAACACCTTGGCCAACTGACTGAAAGAGATCTCTATTTGTTCCCATTCCAAAGAAAGGTGATCCAACAGAGTGTGGAAATTATTGAACAATATCATTAATATCACACACAAGCAAGATTCTGCTGAAGATCATCCAAAAATTACTGGATTAGCACATCAACAGAGAACTTCCAGAAGTGCAGACTGGGTTTAGAAGGGGCAGTGATACTAGGGATATTGTAGCTAATGTTAGATGGATCTTAACTGAAAGCAGGGAGTACCAGAGGAATGTCTGTGTTTCATTGATTATGCAAAGGCATTTTGACTGGGTGGATCACAACAAACTGTGGTTGACTCTGAGAAGTACGGGAATCCCAGAACACTTGATCATGGTAATGAGAAACCTACACGTGGACCAAGAGGCAGTCATCAGAACAGAGCAGGGAAACACTTCATGGTTCAAAATCTGTAAGGTGTTTATGCCAGGGATGTGTCCTATCTCCATATCTTTTCAACCTATATGCAGAACGGATTATCCAGGAGGCTGAGCTGTATGAGGAAAAATGTAACATCTGGATTGGAGGAAGATTCATCAACAATCTGCATTATGCAGATGACGCAACCCTGCTTGCTGAAACTGAGGAGGACCTGAAGCACTTGCTGCAGAAGGTCAAGGACTGCAGCCTTCAATATGGATTGAGGCTCAATATCAAGAAGACAAAATTCCCACCACTGGTACAACTGGCAGAATCATGATAGACAGTGAAGAGACTGACACTGTTAACAGCTTTAGTTTGCTTGGTTCCATGGTCAACACTCTTAGCATCATTCAATTAAAAGATACATTGCGATGGGAAATTCTGCTGTTAGAGACCTCTCTAAAGTACTGAAATGCAATGATGTCATCCTGGAGACTAAGGTGCATCTGATACAGGTCATGGTCTTTGCAATCACTTGCTATGCATCAGAGAGCTGGACAATTATTAGGGAGGATAGGAGAATTGATGCCTTTGAGCTGTGGTGTTGGAGAAGAGTATTGAATATACCATGGACTGCTAAGAAAATGAACAGATTCATCCTAGAGAGGGTTAAACCAGGCTGCTCCTTGGAGGTAAGGATTCTGGGGCTTCGTCTGACATATTTTGTAT
>NW_006399809.1:12046714-12070138 GCF_000299155.1 Elephantulus edwardii | reverse complement strand
CTCCTACCGTTCTTCTATTCTTAAGGAGTGCTTTGCTTATTCGGGGCTTTTTTCCATTCCATACGAAATTGGAGATTGCCTTTTCCATCTCGTTAAAGAATGGGATTGGTATTTCGTCTGACATATTTTGGACATGTTGTGAGGAGGGACCAGTCCTTGGAGAGGAACATCATGCTTGGGAGGGTGGAGGGACAGCGCAGGAGAGGAAGATTCTCTATGAGATGAATTGATTCAGTGACTAGGGTAATGGGTGAAGGTGTGTGGGACACAGTGAGATTGACACAGGATAGAGCAGGGTTTAGGGCTGTTGTTGTACATCGGGTCATTACGAGGGGCAGGCAACTCGACAGAACATAACAACAACCATCAAGGACGTTATTGGATCATTTGACACAACTTCCCCATAGATGGTACTATCATTATTAAATATTCTAAAGGTACAAACTCTACTGTGGTCATTTAACAGGGTCTTCTTGTTTTTAGGGAAAATATACTTTAAATTATTTAGGGATAGTAGAATATATAGAAGTTTAAATATTTGTATAAGTAAATTGTGGATATATTTTCTGTATGTAGATTTGTCTGTATGCATTGGCAGATGCAAAGTAAAGATAAAGCAAAGGGGCAAAGAATTAACAATTAGTGAACGTGTCTAAAGAATTTACAAGTTTCCTTCTTATATATTTGCAGCATTTGGAATCATTCCAGGTAAGAGTTTTTAAAAAGAAAAGTATTCAAGACCCTGAGAGGAGTAGATATATCAAACAGCAAATGTTTTGAAGACTATCATATAGGAGAAAGATAAAGATTTTGAGTCTAGCTAATGTTCCCTGTGTCAGCTTACTTGCTGTAACATCAACATGGCACATCTAAATGCTCATGGCTTGCATGAAAGACAGGAGTCTTGGGCAACACTTAGTGCCCTGACTAGTTGATTGCCCCCAAGTCAGCATCAACTCACAGCTGACCCTCGGAGAAAAGGCTGTCTTACCCACCCACCACCACCCCATCAGAGTTACTGATGGCTTCGAACAACTGGTCTTTTGGCTGGCAGATAAAACTCCTTACTGGACCACCAAACCTCCCTTACTGGACCACTAAACCTCCCTTAATTTAGTAAAAAGAGGTGCAAATGCTCTTGAGTTTTCAACAGGTAGAATCAATGAAAGGGCGATGGCATAAAAAATGAGCAATTAGAAGGACTTGAACTAAAGAGTAATGTATTTCCTAAAAGCTTTCAACGGCCATTGAAGACACAAAATGTTATTTAGTCAAACCAGTGTTATGGGTTTTGTGTGGTTCACCAGAAGCTAGTTGTGATCTTTTGCCCTTATTTAAACCTTCTCTTTTTGCAGGTGAGGAAATGGGTATCAAAACCACAAGGCAAAATGTGTAAGATAATGAAAGGTGTAAAAGGGTGTCAGTAGAGATCTCAATTCTAAGCTATTTTTAACAAAAGAAACAAATAGTCAGAGGTGTACTTCTGTACAATTTTGGGTAATATATAATTTTAAGCTGTTTACAAATAACATGTAATGCTTCAAATATTGCATAATGCTGATAATACATTTCTAGCAGAAATAAATATATTGCACTTAAAAAGAAACTTCATTAGTTGTTACTTCATGAATTAGGCTTATAACTTCTTTTTTCATAAAACATTTCCCATTCCCTTCCCCCCACCCCAGCACACACACTTTGTTAATGGTGACTGTTCTCACACAACTTGTTAAACAAATTGACACAGCAAACAAGAACTGTGAGAGCATTAAGAAAACCAAACCAAGATATCCAAATGTTATCCTTTAAGGAAAATAAAAGTTCTCCTAGGTTTCTGAAAAAACAAAACAAAAAACCCATCCCAAAGACAGTCAATTCATGAGAAGTAAAATACAACAATTTATATTTTTTTTGTCAAGATATATTAGAAGCTATTTCAACAAAATTTTGTGATCTCTTTTGTCCTTATTGCTGGGATACTTTAAGAGAAGGATGGGGTTGACATTACTTGGAGAAGAAACAAGGGCCAAAAAATACTTGTGGATTATATGCCTAATGAATATTTACAAATTAATTCTTAATTTAATCACATTCAAGAAGTATTGGGATATTTATTTCTGAAGTCTTTGGAGTTTGTAACCTTCCTTTTATTTTTTACAAAACTCCTTCCATTCTAAAGTAATATTAAAAAATGTTTTATAAAACCTATCATCTACCCAATCTCTTGTCAAATCACAAAAGTAGATCTCAATAAACTGTTCATTCCTTAGGGCTTGGTGAAGCGGGTCAAACAGGATGTCATTACTTTTAGATACTATAATGTGCTTATGACAACCCTGCATTTATACCAGATAACCTACAACTCATGCTTTTTATTATATAATTGACTTTACACTAATTATCTCATTCTTATAATTATTTTTCACAGAATAGGATTTGGAATTTAGATATTCATTTTCCAGTGAGTTAAATAAGAATCAGTAGCCAGGAAAAAGGGGAGGGGGGAAATCAAGAATGAACAGGAGGGTGAAAAAGAATAAACAGCCCGAATGATTCTTTCAACCTCAAAGAGGCCAGTTAAAAAAACCTTACAGTTGCCATTTAGTGTAACTCACGCTGACCCCACCTGTGGCAGGGAGAAGTGTCAGACTTTTGTGACTGACTTTATGGAATTAGCTTACCAGGATTTCACTATAAGGTGCCTCTGGGTAGACTCAAACCTCCATCTTTTCTGTAAGCAGTGAGTGTTCACTGTTTACACCAACAACAGACTCCCAGAGAGGTCCAGATGGGGTCAGTTTCTATCCATCCCCTAGTTTCTATGGTTCCAGCAACTCTAATTAGGTTCAACTCCATTTTACTTGTGCTTCTATTCACTTATTCAAATCATACCAAATACTTCAAAGACACATCCAACTAGAACAGTAGGTAGGATTTTGCAAGAGTATGCTCTGATATTTTAGTGGATGCTTTTCTCCAAGAACTATAGTAATTTTAGACTTATATTGCTTAACCACAAAATGAAATGATGAATACAGAGAACACTGATGCAAAATTGTATTTAGCAAAAGTACACAAACCTACTTTTGGACACACAGAACGGGAGAAATGTCAAAATAGTACAGCAGTAATCCTTTTGTTCTCTTTGGAAAGATAATTCAAACATGATTCACTTCAGTAGGCCAGTAATTTATCTAGGTATTAAGTAGCATTATGTAAAATAGCATCTTTTATTATTCTTGCTTAAGCAGCAATACTCTGTATTAAAAGGACCGCTGGCAACAGACCAACTATTAAATATGAAACCCTCAGCTGTATGGATATTTAGTTTACATATTGTTGCTGCTTTTGAAAAGTAATGCATGTTTGTGCTATGTTTGAAAACAAATGACCAATGGATAAGGAAGTAACATGAAGAAGTCAGAAATTAGCCTATGGAGTCTTCTGTTACAAGGTATAGAGATGCTTTGTTAGTGTAGCCCATCCATCTTCACAAATCCACTTTGAGATACTATGGAGAAAGTAAGTGCAAGGTCCAACAATGGCATCACATAGACAGGCTCTGTAATTGTGCTGTGTTTCACAGGTTGGAAACACCCAAAAGAAGGCATCTGATATGGTAAAACTTACCATAACTTACTAAAATAAAATCCTACTGGAGCCTGATATGGAGCCTTTCTCCTCAAATATGCATCTACTTTAAACAGTGGTATTTTCCATCTTTTTTTAAAAGCAGATTCAATATTTTTGCATATAAAGCAGAATAGAATGAATATTACATATAATAACGAAATTAAAAGAAGAGTTTTGGGGACTCTTCCTTCCTAAGAAGACAGATGATACCTTGTAACTGGTAGGCATATCTAAGTTAAAAGGCAAATTAATTTGATTGAGTCTCCATCATATAGTAATAAAATGTTATAGCAAAGTATCAGATATATTATCTCAATTATAAATGCTTAGATATAAGTTACTCAAAGAATATACAAATTACATATACCTAAAATACAACTAATTATTGTTATAAACATTAAACAAAGCTTGAAGAAGGTATCAGTTGAGAATAAAATGGAAAGATGCTTCAAATTTACAAATAAGCACTACCAATGTTGCAATGTTTCGGGGCATCCCTTACATGAAATTTCATGTTATGAACCTGGATTAACAGTAAAGACTCACTGAGGGTAAGAAAGAAAGAAAAAGAAAAAAAAGGACAAAGCAATTAAATGAACACAGCTTTTCATGAATTTAAAGGACATTGATATCTAGCAAATTGTGATGTAATAGCCTCATAACCAGGATTCACAAATTTGTCTCAGCTGGTGACAGCAAATAAGTAGCAACATTGTTCAGATTTACCAAAGATGCAGACAGAAAATTTGGCCCAGTGTATTTTAACACCCATAAGCACTTTCAAGTGAAAAAGAAGGGACCTTTGGTACCCATGACAGGGAAGTTCCTTCCAGAAGAAGGTAGTCATCTTTTTATTGCAGTTGTTCTTGAAGAAAAGCCTCACATAGCATCATGCACTCTAGGCTCCAGGTGTTCTTCAGTGAATGAGGAAGCAATGTTGTTTAGAATGCCAGCCCAGAAAAAGAAAACTTCAGCTTTACAATGTAACATATATAGGATCTTGCTTTACAATTTTCTGTGCAAGATTTTTCCTACAATAATGGCAACTATTTAGAGAATAAGGAAGAAAGAAGACTTTGAAAACTGAGCTTGTCAGATACTGGCCCCTCAACGTTACAAAAGAATTTTGTGAGGTAATTATAATCTATTCATCCACAGACCAGGATACATTAGCATTATTTCAGCTCCTTTCCCAGAAAACTAACACAAAGGAAAACTAAACATGCTTAGGCTATAGCACTACAAATATCCTTCTATTGCCTCTTATTTTCTACAGGAAGAGATTGACTTAAGTTAAACATTATGATCAGTATGTTATATAATATTGCCTCTGAAAAATTATCTTTACCGGTGGAAGCAGAAAGAAAACCTATACACATTGATTTTATACATTACTGCATCAACACAGCATTTTTTAACCACAAGGAAGAATACACATAAGGTTCGTCTGGCCTGCATTCTTGAACTTTCTGGGCAAGGTGATATCCTACCAGCAGCAAGGTTTGGCTGAATCATTACTGAGCCAAACAGCTGTCCCAGAGCTACAGATCAGTCTCAGTCTCTGGTGTATTTTCTCTGTGGAAGGTTTACTGTGAGTCCAGCTCTCCCCTTTAACAGATCCCATGTCCTTAGAGAGTCCCTGCTCTAACACCTCATATCCCGACCACTCAACCCTCTCCTATCCTTCTATACCCAGACTGCACATTCTGGGTCTGGACTCTCCTATTTCTGGAACAGTCATACAAATGGTGTCATCACAGCAGAGGAATGGCGCAGTCCTTGAATGGCAGCGTAGGGCCCCTGCTGAAAGTAGTGATGGTATCGGGGCATGTGGAATGAAGGGAATGTTGGGCCACTCCCTTGCATGGAGCTGGCAATGGCCGAAGGGGTCAGAGGCATCCCAAGTCGGCTATATGGAGGCAGAGAGCCCTGGATGGGATGAGGAATGGGTGTTGCTATAGATGCAGTGCTGGTACCAAGAGCAGTCAGGGACTGTGGATGCTGAAATCCAGGAAAACTTGTTGAAGATGATACCCAGGAGGTGAGAGACAAGTTATCAGAGGTTGTAAAGGCTGAGCCTGGAAAGAAAAACAACTCATCAGCATTGAGACTTAAATAGTAATCCATTTTCAAAATTGTTTAACATATTTATCATTTCAAAATGATGAACTTGTTAACCACTAAGCAAATCTATGTTTACAGATATTATTTGCATTACTATATAGAATATATCATTTACATATTGTATGAAGGGGAAAAGAGAGCATTGATGGATGGTGGAATTCCTGCCTTCCGTGCAAGAGACCTGGACTCAATTCTTGGTCAGTGCACCTCATTGCATAGCCACCCCCCATCTGTGAGTGGAGGTTTGCATGTTGCTATGATGCTGGAGAGGTTTCAGTAACATTCAGTCTAAGGAGGACCAAGATAAAAGAACTGGTGATTCACTATCGGAAAATTAGCCAATAAAAATCCCATTAACCACGGTGGTACAATCTATAACCAATCATGGAGAGGCTGCAGCATTTTATTCCACCATGTAGGGACAGCCAGCTAGCACCAGTAACATGGAAGAGACAATTAACTAAACAGAAAGATAACAAAGTCATTAGATGGCCTGTATACTCTACAAAAGGAGATAAACACTATGAGCTTGAGTGTAATGACCTGACTCCCTTTTTCTGACCTCTGTAGCATCTCCTCAAAGAAAGAGGGGAAAGCATCAACAGTGCTGGCTGATTTCCAAGGCCACAGTGAGAACCCACAGGGGATGTCTTAACCTGCAACATTTACAATTTACAAGACCTGACACAACATTTTCTGATTGTGTATCAGTGACTAGTTTGAATTTAGTTATAGCAAAGTCAGATGTTTTAGTTTAGAAGTGATGATGGTGCTATCCCATATTATTAACATTAATAAATGTGAAGGGCTCTCTTCCTACACACATTTCTGTTCCAAGGGCCGCATACTCCTCTGGCCATGTTTCTTGGGATTCTGTGCCTAGGTGGCAGAGGTTCCTGCTTGTGACTGTGACAGAAACTTTTTAGCATTCTCTCCTTCTCCCATGGGATGGGTCACCATTTTTACATAATGCCCTTCTCTAGGAGAATTCTCTTTCTGAAAATATTTTATTTTCATAGGGCCACTGTTGTAAAACAGGACTGACACTGGGGTTGAGGGAAGACAGAGAAGGAGGGGAGGAATGATGTATACTGCATTGAAACAGATGAGGGAAAGAACTGTTTAAAAGGGATATATGATTGGGTATTATTGTCATGACAGGAGTCAAAAATGAAGGAAGGCTGCACAGTGGAATGGACTTAGGGGGAGGGATTGAATAATAATGAAAGAGTTTTTCTTTTACTATTCAAGGAAAAGAGTGAATGGGGAGAGGGGGTGGGAAAGGAGAAAAGTACAACAATGAATGATTGGAAATCCTAAGTCTCTGTAAACTTTCATTAAAATTAATAAAAAAATTTTATTTTCACAAAATATTCCCTCATCTTCAGATTATAAAATGACGCTTTTGTAGTGAATCATGGACAACAAAGTACTAATCCCTTTTACTGGACAATAAAATAATCTTCAGGCTGCACAAATATTTAACTTTTTTCTAAAGAAAATAATAATAATAATAATAAATAATAATAACTATTGTGAGAGTCAGCCTCAGTGAGAATTTTCTCCTAACAAGGCTCACTAAATACTTTCTGGGTATGGCAATACAAACAACTAGGATTAGAAGTTTCAGCAACCTCCTGTTCTCCGTGTTCTTTTAGGTGTTCCTACTATCAGTACTTCCACAGCCAAGAAGCTGTCTTACCTCGACTTTGTGAGGTCTGACTCTCATCTCCCAGGATATCCTCCTCTCCATAGGTACGAATGGGTGAGCGGGCATAGGAATGCTTTTGGATCAGGCTTTCCACACTTTCCCTGTGTTAGAGAATGATATGTCATGAGTATGTTGTTGTTGTTGTGTACCATAGAGTTGGAACTGACCCATAGCTGACCCTCAGTGGGTAGGGTCAGTTAATTGCTGCTCCTGTGGAGCAGCTGGTGGACTTGAACCGCATACCTTCAGGATTGCAGAGCAGCTAACACCTGAAGACATAGAGAATCTTACTGATATTTTTCTAATTGGTAACAACATTTCTTTTCAGATACAAGTAACCACCCAAGGGAAAGAAGATATTAAAAATATGTCTGTTTATTCTATTGGAAACTCCTCAGCAACATGGGTTCAGGAGATAAAGGCAGGCAAACAGCTAAACAGGCAATCCTCTGAAATCCCAGAATACAACGGAGCAAAGAGCTTGATGGCAGAAAAAAAATAATAAGTGGATGAATTTGCTACAAGAATCGATAATGGAACTTTTCATTTATTTCATCAGGTAATGAATATAAAACAATCAACTGATACAAAATTTAGCCATTCATTATCTCATTATCAGAAGAAATGTTGGCCAAAGTTCAACATATTAGTAATATTTAAAAAAAAAAACAAACCCAAACCAAACAACTCAAGGTTCATTAACAAACCGAACAAATGTATATAGGATATAACAAAGCAGACAGATGAAATAATGGAGAATTTGGGACTTCTGTGTGTCATAGACATCCATATTTGTACCCATATTTGAAGATATTCTTACTCCCCATTCCTATAAAGCTTTGTTGTTGTTGTTGTTGTTGTTAAGTGCTGTCTAATAAAGTATGATATAGAGACTGTGAACAATTGATCTGATCTTTATACCATCTTTATTATCCTCAACACATTTGAGTCCATTGCTACAGATATTGTATTAATCCATCTTTGATTTTGTAATATACTTTATTTCTTCTTGCATGTTTTCTTCCCCTACCTCCAGCCCATCCCATGATGCACCACGTGTTCCAGATTGATCTTACACATAAAATGCATAATCATATATTCCTGTCAGACAGTTCTTCCTCTCATGTGTTCATTATCTATCCACTCTTTCCTCATTCTATCCCCATCTCCAATGCCTGTCCTATTAACAGTGGTGTTATGCAGTATTTTTCCTTTTGTGACTGAGACATTTCACTTAGCATAATGTACTCCAGACCCCTACGTGTTGTGTAATGTTTTATGAATTCATTACTTTTTAATGCTGTGTAGTATTCCGTTGTGTGAATGTACCATAGATTTTCTGTTCATTTGTTTATTGATGGGCACCTGGGTTGCTTCCAGCTCTTTGCTATTGTGAATAACTCAGCAATAAATGTAAGTGTGCACACATCTGTTTGAGTCATGGCTCTGGTTTCTTTAAGGTATATTCCCAGTAGTGGAATTGCTGGGTCAAGTAGGATTTCTATTTCCAACTTTTGGAGGAAGCCCCAGATCACTGTCCATAGTGGTTTTATGATTTTGCCTTCCCATCAGAAGTGAATAAGAGTTTCAATCTCTCCACAACCTTGCTATCATTTGTCATTTGTTCAGTCCATCTTGGTGAGAGTCTTCTTCTCCTTCGCTGACCCTCCACCTTTCTAAGTATGATGTCCATTTCCAAAGAAAAGCCTCTCCTAACAACAGGTCTAAAATGTAAGAAGTTATAACATCTTTGCCTCCAATGAACACTCAGCTGTGTCAGAAAGTCTCAAATTCTCCATTACCTCAACTATCCATGTTGTTTTATCATAGCCTGTATGCATTTTCTATGCTTGTTAACGAATGATGATTTGCATTATTTGTTTTTATTTAAAAAAATGATTATATTTATTTAAGTTTCTGGATAATTTAGTAATTTTAAATACTTTACCAAAAGCCCAAACAATATCAACAGCAACTGTACACGTGGATCTCATCTGATAGAGAAAACAGGAATTAGTTTACTATATCTGTGGAAAGAGATTTTGATGAATCTCAGTATCAGTAGTCAAAACAAGGCCAGGGGTTGCTATAGAGTAGACCATCAACTACTCACATGCAAGATCAAATTGAAGGTGAAGAAAATGAAAATAAGTCCATGAGAACTAAAATATGTCCTTGAGAGTATCCCAAGAGAATTTAACATTCGTATTAAAAATAGATTTGACACACTGAACACTAATGTGTTCACCAGATGAGTTATGAAATGACTTCATCCATGAAGAAAGTAGAAGGCTATTACAAAGATGGGGAAGAAATAAAAGACCAAAATGAATGTCAGAAAAAACTGACATTTGCATTGAAATGAAAAGAAACCAAACCAAAAAATTTCAAATTGCACCTCTAGAAGACAAAGTATCATAATAAAATGTGCAAGGATCTGAAGTAAGAAAACTCCAGGGAAGAACATGTTTAGCATTTTTAAACTGAAGAACAAATTCAAACCAGAGTTGCAACACTGAAGGAATCTATGGGCAAAATTTTGAATGATCCAAGAAGCCTCAAAAGAAAATGGAAGGAATACACAAAGTCACTGTACTAAAGGAATAACTGAGGCTATTTCAGGAAGTAGCATATGATCAAAAGCCAACTGTATTGAAGGAAGGAGTCCAAGCTGCACTGTAGGCAGTGGAAAAATAAGGCACCAAGAACTGATGGAATAGCAATTGCGGAGTTTTCAGAAACAGATGAAACCATAAGCATGCTCACCAAAAGTATGGAAGACAGCAACACGACCTACTGACTGGAAGAAGTTCATATTAATTCCTATTCTCCATAAAAGAGATCCAAGAGATTGTGGAAATTATCAAATACTATCATTAATATCACACACAAGTAAAATCTTACAGAAGATTATTTAATAATGGCTGAAACATTTACAGGGAACTGCCAAAAATAAAACAGTTTATTAATTATACAAAGGCATTTGACTGTGTAGAACTTAACAAATTATGACTAAAATTGTGTTCACATGAAAGCTACAGGAAGCAATTGTGGATGGCCTGTCCTGCTTTGTAATCTTTCTTAACCTGGGAGATTCTGCTGATATTTGAAATAACAATGGCATAGTTTCCAGGGTCACTATGAGTCAGAGACAACTCAATGTCACCACCTAAAGAGAAAAAAACCAAAACAACTCATCACCACATATAGTAAAACTTACTGGTATCAGGCAAAATCTACATCCAATGAATTGGTGTATAATGGTTTAAAAAAATAAGGTCATCTACATTTATTGAAATAAAGTTATCTCTAAGATACAATAATGGAACATGACAACAACAGAAATATACATAGCATATTTTCATTTGGAATTTTTTTTTAAAGACTATATATAGCTGGTAGCCTAGTGGCAAGAAGTTGGGCTGCAATCCTGTGCAATTAACTGCCTGTGAAAACCTACCAGATGGACAGCTACTGTGGAGTACATGATCCAACAAAAGCATATCATACACATAGGCACAAACTGGATAGCGTTTTACACATAGATAGATTAAGGCCAGATTTCAATATTGGCCTTAGTTCCACATGGCTTCCATGACCATGGCCCACAGTCACTGCTGGGTTTTTGTTCTGCACATACCACAGTCATTGCATATATATTCCTCTCATGCCACAGAGGAAGAACCCTTTCTTCGTCAGAAGAAACATGTATAGAAATGGGGTTGGCCAGGCATCAAATGGTAAACAGATGCACAGAGAAAAGACAAAATTTATAGTATACCCAGAACGTGGAGGAAGGCTTCTCCAGAAGGAGAAGAAATTGAAAAAGAAACTCAATTCCCAGCCTCCATTATCGAGAAATGGCCTACCCAACGCTTTTGATTAAGCAGTCCAGGTGGAGGTGAGAAGATGAATGATAGATCAATTTTCCATTTCCCAACAGTAATATTTACAGAATTACAGACATGCAAAATGATGTCTGCAAGGCCTAGCTCTATGGAGTGTAACTAGGAGCAGTAGTTCTTAAACTTTCTATCCATTTGAACTATCTGGTTTTCTTTTAAAAAACAAATAACAACAACAAAAACCACAAAAAGGTACAAGGAGGTATAATTAACAAACAATAAAATGGCACATATTTAAAATGGACAATATGGTAAACTCAATATACATACATACTAGTGAAACCAGTATTTTCCTTGCATGCGATGTTAATGATATTGTTCAATAGTTTCCACACTCTGCTGGATCGCCTTTCTTGGGAAAGACAGCTGTCCTTCAAATTTCTTGGCACAGACTGATGAGTGCACCCAAGGCTGTATCTCTTAATTGAAACAAGTCAATTGGCATCCCATTGATTCCTGGGGCCTTATTTTTGCCAGTGCCTTCAATGCTGCTTCCACTTCCTCCTTTATTACCACTGGCTCCTGCTCATATGAAAATTTTCAGTGTCAACCAGTTCTTTTTGGTACAGTAATTCTGTGTATTCCTTACATCTTCTTTTGATGCTTTCTGGGTCATTCAATATCTTTCTCACGGCATCTTTCAATACTGCAACTCAAGTTTGTTTGTTTGTTGTTGTTGTTTTAAATTTTATTTTATTATTTTGTGTGTGTACTGTCAAATCGGATCTGACTGGTACAGGAGGAGATTGCCCTTCCTTCTCTGGCAGAGCATCTGGTGGATTCGAACTGCATATCTCTGGGATTGCAGTGTAGCTTCTTGCCATTAGGCCACGAGAGCTCCCTGCAACTCAAGTTTTACATTTGTTTTTTCAGTTCTCTCAGCTTGAGAAATGCAGAGTGAGTTGTTTCCTTTTTATTTTCTAATTCCAGCTCTCTACACATTCTATTATAATACTTTGTTCTCTTGAGCTGCCCTTTGAAATCTTCTGTTCTATTCTTTTACACGCTTCTTCAGAATGTATTCACTTTGGTTTGGCTTCTTAATGGTCTAGTGTAATTTTAGAATATCTTCTGACACCCATGTCATTTTTTTCTTTCTCCTCTGTTTTTCAAATGACTTTTTGCTTTCTTGATGGATGATATCCTTGATATCTTCCCATGATTCATCTGGTTTTTGATCATTGGTGTTCAGTGCCTCAAACCTATTCCTAAGAAGATCTTGAAATTCAGAGAGAATAGATTCAAAATCTTATCTTGGTTATTGTGGACTTCTATTTTCTTCAGTCTCAATTTGAATTTATATGTGAATAACTGATAGTCTAACCCACCTCTAACCTAGTTTTGACTGCTGATATTGAGCTTCTCCAATGATTTATGCCACAGATGTAGTCAATTTGATTCCTATGCAACCCATCAAGTGAGATTCATGTGTAAAGTCAATGGTTATATCTTTTAAAAGAGGTATCTGCAATGACTAAATCATTGAAAGTCATTAAAAAATGGATAGAAGAGCACACAGATAGAGAATTGCCAGAAGTTAAAGCAGGATTTAGAAGAGGCCATGGCATCTGAGATATTACTGGGGATGCCAGATGGATCCTGGATGAAAGTATAGAATATCAGAAAAATGTCTATTTGTGTTTTATTGTCTATGCAAAGGCATTTGAGTGTATGGATAATAGCAAGTTGTGGCTGACACTGAGAAGAATGGGAGCTCCAGAGCACTTAATGGTGTCCTTGTGGAACTTACACCTGGACCAGGAGGCTGTTGTGCCAACAGAAGAGGGAACACTGTATGGCTTAAAATTAAGAAGGGAGAGTGTCAGGGGAGCTCTGGTGGCTGAGTGGCAAGAAGCTGTAATGCAATTCCAAAGGTACATGGTTCAAATCCACCAGATGCTCTGCTGGAGAAGGAGGGGCAATCTCCTCCTGTGCTAGACAGATCTGATTCAATGGAAAAAAAGGAGTGGCTGGAAAGGAGTGTCTCAGGGTTGTATTCTCTCCATATCTATTCAGTTGTATACTGAGCAAATTATTCAAGAAGCTGGACTCTGTGAAGAGGAATGTGGCATCAGGATCAGAGAGAGACTTATCAATAACCTGCTTTATGCAGATGACACAACCTTGCTTACTGAAAGTGAGGAAGACTTGAAGCACTCGTTGTAGAAGACCACAGAATGTCCTCCTCAATATGGATTGAATCTCAGTATTAAGAAAACAAAAATTCTTACCACTGGGCTGGCAATATCATGATGGTTGGAGAAGAGATTGAAACCATCAACAACTATATCTTGCCTTGCTCTGTAATCACCACCCTTGGTACCAGCAGTCAGGAAGTCAGCAGATAATATTGTACTGGGAAAGTATAATGGGATCTCTCCAAATTATTGAGGAGTAATGATGTCAGTTTGAGGACTGAGGTGTGTCTGATTCAGGCCATACTCCTGGTTACTTGCTATGCATTCGAGAGCTGGACAATGAATAGGGATGATAGAAGAAGAATTGATGCCTTTGAGCTATAGTACTGGAGAAGAACACTGAATATCCCATGGCCTGCCAAAAGAACAGGCAAATATGTCTTGTACAGGATGCATCCAGAGTGCTCTATGGAGGCAAGGATGATGAAGCTTTACCTCACATACTTCGGGTATGATGCTAGGAGGAGCTATTCCTTGGAGAGGGACATTATGCTGGGACGGGTGGAGGGAAGCGAAGGAGAGAAAGACCCTCAACCAGGTAGACTGACATGGTGAATGCCACAATGGGTAAGATGGCACAGAATAGGAGATGGTTCAGATCTGTTATTCATAGGGTTGCAAATGAGTTATACTCAACTCGATGGCACCTAATAACAACAGTTAAACCATTACTACAAGCAAAAGAAATATATCCAAATTACTTGGTGTCCATTTCATTTTTCATAAAAAAAATCTTGATTTCCACTTCAAAACAGATAGCTTACATTTTCTGGAAATTTTTAATTATAGCTTTAGTATCTTTTTTCATTTGGATACAATTATATTGAGACTCATCTATACTGTAATATGTATAATAACTCATTCCTTCACACTCTAAGTAGAATTCCTATATTACGGATCTATTGTAGTTAATCTATTCACCTACTGATGGTTATTGTAATTGTTTCCAGTTTGAGGTTGTTCTATAAAAAATCTCATAAAATAAAGCTCCTCAAAAAATTCATGTATCTGTATGTATACAAGTATGGATAATGATCTATTTTCAAATTCCTTCTTCTGTATTATTAATATTTTATGTTAATTTTAATGCCATTACCATATTGCTATAATCACTGTGTTGTTGTTAAGTGCCGTCGAGTCGTAGGCAACTCATAGCAACCCTATGAACAAAAGTCCTAGACTCTTGTGTGACTTTTATTCTTTCTCCAGGTTCATAGGGTTTCTGAAGGGAAGCTAATTTTTTTGAGATTCTTTCTGTACCCTATCTTTGGTTTTCTTTTCCAAAGTTCTTTTGATTAGTCTAGTTCTTTTTAACTTGCATATATAATTTAGAATTGTTGCAAAGCATGGCGTAAGATCATAAGAGACAAATGGGGTCTTAGCCTATAGACTAAATAGACTGGCAAATACAGCCAGAAAATGGCAAACACAGCACAATCAGGAGAGGATAAATATCAATGAATGAGACCTTCTGAAGATTAAGTCCCTGCATGCATCAAAAACTTTTCCCAAGAATGTGGGGGAAAAAAATCCATAACCAAAACCAACAACCCTACTGACTGGTTAAAAAATATTTGGCAATGCCATTTTAGACAAAGGTTTTATAGTGAAAGTTTACAGAATTGTGCAGGGCCTCCACAAGAAAAAGACTGTTAACACATTACAAAATGGGCAAAAGACATAGACTTTACACAGAGGAAGATGTTCGGATGGCAAACAGACGCATGAAAAGTTGCTCTAAATTACTGGCAATAAGAGAGATGCAAATCAAAACCACAATGAAATATTATCTCACCCCAGTAGCAAAATGTATGAAGACAGCAAGCAATAAATGTTGTATCAGATGTAGACAAATTGGAACTCTCATACACACAGAGTTGTGATTGTAAAATGGTACACCCACTCTGGAAGGCAGTGTGGCATTTCCTCAAAAAGCTGTACATAGAAATTCCTTATGACCCAGCTATTCCACTGCTAGGAATATACTTTGAGGAAAATAGAACTGAGACACAAATGGAGATTTATGCACAAATATTCTTAGCAGCATTATTTACAACGGAAACACAATGGAAACAGCCCAAACATCCATCAATAACAAATGAATTGAGAAACTGTGGCACATTCACACAATGGACTACTATGCAACACTCAGGAGCAACTATTTAAAAAAAAAATCACATGGGAGAGACCCAAGTGCATTATACTGAGTGAATTAAATCAATTTCATAAGGGTAAATATTGCATAAGACCATTATTGTACATATGGAAGCTTAACTAGCAAAATGTGTTGAAAACTACAAAGTGGGAAGGGGGAGTGCTGGTAGGAGAGGGGAAATAACGGGGTTACAGGGTTTGGTGGGTGGAGTGAAGGGTGAAGGAAATAGGAAAGATCCAGTGGGGACATTAGAAGGCTGGATAATAATGGACCTAGATCGATGGTGATTAATTTTATAAAATGCAATATATGGGAATGTTTGTATGAAACATAATGTGAATGAAGGAATGTGTGAAACATACTGAATACAAATGAAACACAATGTATAGGAATTCTATATGCAAACGAATATAAAAAAATTTTTAAGAGGAAAAGAAATTTAAAAAGGGAAAAACTCCTACCATGAGGTCACAAGTCATGTGACTGCTGCAAAAAAAAAAAAAATTAAAAAGCCAAACCAAAAAAATAGCAAAAAACCAAACACAACAACAACTCAACCAACACCAAACAATTACAACAAACAACCCATTATGAGACTATGATAATCTATCAGTGAATAAAAGCAAAAATTGTTGCTCTAACATTGGTAGTTTGGTCACCTGTTATAATGATAGATAATTTTGTTAATCATATTAAGTTTTATAAAAGTAAAGAATTCCAGAATCACTGTGGTATGCTATCATAAACTTTACAATCATTCATTATGATGATGAATGGACCAATGAGTAAGCAGTTCGTCTCTTGTTGTTATTATGTGCCGTCGAGTCACTTGCGACTCATAGCGACCCTATGTACAACAGCCCTAAACTCTGCTCTGTGCTGTGCCAACCGCACCGTCTCCGATACACCCATCCCGATTATCCCAGTCACTGAGTCAATCAACCTCATAGAGGGCCTTTCTCTCCTGCACTGTCCCTCCACCCTACCAAGCATGATGTCCCTCTCCAAGGACCGGTCCTTCCTTACAACATGTCCGAAGTATGTTAGACGAAGCCTCAGAATCCTTGCCTCCAAGGAGCCACCCGGTTTAACCCTTTGCAGGATGAATCTGTTTTCCTAGCAGTCCATGGTACCCTAAATACTCTTCTCCAACACCAAAGCTCAAAAGCATCACTTCTCCTTCTATCCTCCTTGGTCATTGTTCAACTCTCTGATGCATAACAAGTGATTGCAAAGACCATGGCCTGTATCAGACGCACCTTAATCTCCAGAGAGACACCACTGCTCTTCAGTACTTTGGAGAGGTCCCTAACAGCATACTTTCCCATGGCAATATGTCTTTTAATTTCTTGGCTACTGGTGCCAAGAGTGTTGACTGTGGAGTCAAGCAGACTAAAGCTGTGAACAATCTCAGTCTCTTCACCATCCATCCTGAGGCTGCCAATTGGGCCAGTGGTGAGAATCTTTGTCTTCTTGACATTCAGCCTCAATCCATATTGGAGGCTGCAGTCCTTGACCCTCTGAAGCAAGCGCTTCAGGTCTTCCTCAGTTAATTTTTAAAAATCTTTTTCCTATTGTGTATCAAATCAAATCCAACTGGCACAGGAGGAGATTGCCCCTCCTTCTCCAGCAGAGCATCTGGTGAATTTGAACATGCACCTTCATGTTTGTAGCACAGCCTCTTGCCACTAGGCCACCAGAGCTCCCTTCATCTAGAATAATTTTTAATTTCTGGTTTTGTTACTTTCTAAACCTGTCTTTATTTGTAAACTGCAAAGCGTAACTACCTTACAAGAAAGATTTATGGGGCAGTGGAGTACTTACTGAGTGTCTAATATGAAATAGACACTGTCCTAGGAGTTACAGAGAGTAATAAGCAAGTATATTGCATCTGTACTTGATGAGAAAGAGATGTGAAGGGAAGAAAGAAAGAAAGACTGAAAAAGAGAATGAAATAAGAAAAGACATAGTATAATGAAAATAAATTCCTAGGTGAAATTAAGAAAGAGAATAGGGATAAGAACTGTGACACAATGCACAAGAATTGCTTACAATAGGGTGTATCACACAGGAGGTAATAAACATCAATGCCCTGTAAAGGTCTCTCTAAAACAGGCAAGCTATTTTGCTCTGTAAATTTACTCTTCCCTCTAATCTACTGTTTGACTAATCTCAGTTCAAACCCCATAACATTCTCACTAAAGGCAAGGATGAATTTAACAAGAAAGTGATTTGCACTTCTTTTATAAAATTGTATCTATCATAGAAGATTTTGAAGTCCATTTTACTCTTTTAGAGTGTAAACTATTTCAGAGGGGGTAAATATATCCTAAACCCAGCTCTACAAGCAGATTTGATGTGTCCTTTGAGTTAGTTAACTTGTTGAGGGGAAAAACATCATTCACTGACAGGCATCAGTGGATATATTACATGCAGAAGTCAGCGTGAAAGGATAATTGGACTTGACATAGGTCCCAATTAATCAATTTTGTAGCTGCAGTCTATTTTAATCAATATACTCCCCACACTGGTAATGATGCAATTATGAAGAACTCCACTAACTACAATACTGAAGGAGTTTGTCTTTTTAGGCACTCTGGTTCATTAAAAAGAAGTTCAGAGCTGAGAATTCCTCATAAAATATCAACTATAACATGCATTCACATTATTGTTGATTGCTGCTAATGTCCTCTACATTTAAACCAAAGGTTATATTGTTACTACTTCAAAAAGATAGACCATTATTTATTCTTTGTATAGTTACAAATGAATGGCCATTATTGGGTCCAGATTATGTATAGTGATTTTCCAAAGGGTCTTCCGTTTCGCATACTTATGCACAGAAGTTGCGAAATCCAAACATTTACATTCACAGAAGACGAGCATAGTGTTCACATTTTAAAAGGGATTTCTATCATTTAAACATCTTTCACATACACACAAGAAGAATCATTTTCTAAATAATATGATGAATCACTACTTTATGAAACATTTTGCTTTCCTATAAGACATCCATTACACTAATTTTGTCCTTGGTAGATCACTGGTATCATTACTTATGCTAGTCTCTAGGAGGGGAAAAAGGGATTTTATCAAAGTGATTTACTTGTGTCAGGCCTGGAAGTGAATGGAAAGCAATGGCAGTTCTTACATAAAGGATACAGTAATTGAATTATTGTCTCTTAAGTGATTGAAAACACTGGTGCATATCAGAGTCATCTCCTCAAGAGAAGAAACAAAGAATAGACAGCCCATGTTGCTTATGTCTAATTCCTCTCTAACCAAATGAAAGTGCGAAGAATCTGTTCAGCTTGGAAGCCTACTGGTGAGGATTCCTAAAATGTTGTGCCTTGAAAAATGAGAGATGACTCAACTAGTAGGCAGCATCTAGTAATGTTTATATCTGTTCTATTCCAAAGCAACAACCATCATTTTAGTAGGCTTACTTTTGTAGTTAATTGATAAGTCAAACAGGTACCATTATTGAAAGTTGATGCTTCTAATATTTAATATGAAATAATTTTTCTATATACAAAGAATACTATTATCTTAAATGATCTTTAAAAAAATCACTTCTGGATACTTTAAAATTATCTCAATTCTAGCAATATAGCAGAGGTACTATCACAGCCAGGAGATAGGCAAGATAGAAGAAAACCATTATGGTGCTCTGTCAAAATATTAAGAGCAACTCCTTAAATAAGTTTATGTTTAACCCATTGCCACTGAATGGAACCTACTCAAATCTGACCCACCATTGATTTGGTTTCTGAGGCTGTGCATTGATGGGAGAAAATTGTCCAGATTTCTTCCAAGATAGATTTAAGTAGATTTTTTTTAACCAGAAGAGAGGAGTGGCCTTTGGCTTAGCAGTGCTATGGAACAGATCACCAGAGGCTTATATGTTAATAGGTTTAGAAAATAATACATTCAAACAGGACTGGCACTCTGTTCAAACCAAAGTATTTTATCAGTATCATAACTGACTGCCTGTCTTAATTATCTATTACTGCTGTAACAGAAATACCACTGGTGGATGGTTCTAACAAACAAATTTATTTTACGATTTAAGAAGCCATACATCTAAGGTCAGGTTGCTGGTTCTAGGAAAAGGCTTTCTCTGTGAGGATCAAAGTTCCTGTCCCTTCAACTTCTGTTTCCTAGCATATTAGAGATCTCAATGTGGTGTGCCCTCCATCTTCCTCTGACCTTTTCCTGGTTTTCTTAATCTGTTCTATATCTTCTGAGAGTTTGACTTGAGACACACTGTACATTAGTCTTCCCTCATTAACACAGCAGACAGCCTATTTCTAAATGAAATTGTAAGAACAAGAAGAGGTTCAAATTGGTGACACTTATTTTGGGGACACATAATTAAATCCATAATATTGTCCTTCTTATGACTCTGAAACAAAGTGCAGTTTGCTCAAGCTCAAAAACCAAAACCTTAAATTTCCTCCCCTATTGTCCTTTGTATCAAATGTGAATAATTTTACTAGATTAATTATAATTACATACTTAACTGTAATTGTCTCTACTTTCAAACTGTAAGCTCTTGGACAAGGCAAAAACAATGTTTTCTTTTCTTTTCTTGATCCAGGAAGTGGTTCTCAGGTTTCCATGAGCAATCATAACTACGAGGATGGGCAGTTAAACCACAGATTACTGGTCCTTACCCTAGATTCCTGATTCCACATGTCTGAGGTATGGCCTGAGAATGAGATTCCTGGTGTGTTCCTAGGTGGTGCTGATGCAGGAGCTCACACTTTGAGAACCTCTAGTTTGTTGGTTCAAGGAGGTCTGGTGGCCTACTGGCAAGAAGCTGCACTACCATCCCAAAGGCACACAGTTCATATTTACCAGCTGCTCCATAGAAGAAGGGTGGACAATTTCCTCCCCTGTGATTAACTGCCTCTGAAAACCTGCTGGATGGCCAACTATGGGTTGCTTACGATTCCATGGTTAACAACAAGTCTAGTGGTCAAGAGCCTGGAAGCAGCAGCTGGTTCACTTAAACATGAATCCTAGCTCTACCTAATGCTAGTCGTATGCTTATAAGTGAGTTAGTCCACTCCTCCAAGCCTTATTTTTCTCACCTATGAAGAGGGAGCACTGTGGGAGAAGGTTGGGCAAACTCCTCCCATGTGACTTATGCCCCTGAAAATCTGCTGGAGGGTCAGCTATGACTCAGTTCCAACTTAATAGCATACAGCAGCAACAACAACAATAATATTATCTGGTTCTTAGGGTTGTTATTATTCATATTATATCAGAGACATAGAGAATTTATATTAGTGTTTATGTAATTATCAAAATTAAATTATCGTTCTTTTCATTACTATAAGAAACCATGTAATAAGGGCTGGTTAAATAATCATAATCACTTTAGATACATGAAACTGAGACTTCCAGTGACTATAATGTACCATGCTTCACTTAAACAATTCTGTGACACGCAAAAGACCTCTGAGTCAGAACTTGAAGACAGCCTTCTTTTTCTGGGTCTCACAAGTTTCCCATCACTCACATGGTACAGACTTTTCTATCACACTCTGTTGTTGCTGTTGTTGTTAAATGCCGTCAGTCGTAAACAACTCATAGCGACCCTATGAAGGGAAGACCTGAACTTGCATAACTCTCTCTGGTTGTTTCTCCATGTTCATAGAGTTTCCGGAGGCAAGCCATTTTGGAAGTGGATGCCACTCTTACTCTAGCCACTGGAAATATTTTAGTTTTCCCTCTCTGACAGGTTTCAACTTTACACAGGTTCCAGTTTTTGCAGTTTTTACTGTATATTTCAGTTCAAAAATTAAACCATAAGTATAATTTTTCATTTAAATTCTAAGGTTCTCTTCTAACACAGAATTAGGGAAACTTTTATGGGGAAAATATTAAATCCATTAAGAACAAATCTAACTTTTGCTGTTATGTGCCATCAAGTTGCCTGCAACTCATAGTGACCCTATGTACAACAGCCCTAAACCCTGCTCTATCCTGTGCCAATCTTATTGTCTCTGACACACCTACCCCCATTACCCCAGTCACTGAATCAATGCATCTCAAAGAGGGTCTTCCTCTCCTGCACCGTCCCTCCACTATCCCAAGCACGATATACTTCTCCAAGAACTGGTCCCTCCTTTGCGACATGCCCAAAGTATGTCAGACAAAGCTTCAGAATTCTTGGCTCCAAGGAGTAGCCCAGTTTTACCTTCTCTAGGATGTATGTTCATTTTCTTAGCAGTCCATGGTATATTCAATACTCTTCTCCAATACCACAGCTCAAAGGCATCAATTCTCCTTCTATCCTTCCTAGTCATTGTCCAGCTCTCTGATGCATAACAAGTGATTGCAAAGATCCTGTCCTGTATCAGGTGCACCTTAGTCTCCAGAGTGACACCATTGCTGTTCAGTACTTTGGAGAGGTCCGTAATAGCAGGCTTTCCCATGGCAATACGTCTTTTAAATTCATGGCTGCTGGTGCCAAGCAAACTGAAGCTGTGGAGCCAAGCAAACTGAAGCTGTTAACAATTTCAATCTCTTTACCATCCATCCTGATGCTGCCACTTGGCCCAGTGGTGAGAATCTTTGTGTTCTTGACATTGAGCCTCAATCCATACTGAAGGCTGCAGTCCTTGACCCTCTGCAGCAAGCGCTTCAGGTTCTCCTCAGTTTCAGCAAGCAGGGTTGTGTCATCTGCATAACAGACTGCTGACGAATCTTCAACAAATCCTGATGCCACATTTCTCTTCATATAGCCCAGCCTCCTGGATAATCCGTTCTGCACACAGGTTGAAAAGTTATGGAGATAGGACACATCCCTGGCATACAGCCTTCCCAATTTTGAACCATGCAGTATTTCCTTGCTCTGTTCTGACAACTGCTTCTTGGTCCAAGTATAGCTTTCGTATAAGCACAATCCAGTGTTCTGGGATTCCCACTCTTCTCAGAGTCAGCACAGTTTGTTATGATCCACACAGTCAAAATGTGCCTTTGCATAATGAATGAAACACTGACATTCCTCGGGTATTCCCTGCTTTCAGCCAAGATTCATCTAACATTAGGTACAATATCCCTAGTATCACAACTTCTAAACACAGCCTAGACTTCTGGAAGTTCTCTGTTGATGTGCTGTTCCAGCCATTTTTGGATAATCTTCAGCAAAATCTTGCTTGCATGTGATATCAATGATATTGTTTGATAATTTTCACACTTTCGGGATTGCAGTGCAGCTTCTTGCTATTAGACCACCAGAGCTCCCAAATCTAACTTGCAAGAAATGAAATATTTCAAGTTGCTTGTCAATTTTTCATATTTGTATCTTATACTGGGTCTTTGTAAATAACTCCTTGTTACAATATTTTTCTTGAGATTTATACAGATATCTACAACCAGGAGAAAAAAAATAGATGAATGGGACCTTCTAAGAATCAGATCCCTATGCACATCCAAAATCTTCTCTAACAGTGTAAAAAGGGAAGCCACAGACTAGGAGAAAGTATTTGGGAATGACATATCAGATAAAGGACTTATATCTAGAATTTATAAACTACTTGAGCACCACAACAAGACAAAGGTAAATAATCCAATTGAAAAATGGACACAGGATATGAACAGACACTTCACCAAAGAAGACATTCAGATGGCCAACAAGCACATGAAGAAATGTTCAAAATCCCTAGCTCTAAGAGAGATGCAAAT
>NW_006399809.1:12044171-12045711 GCF_000299155.1 Elephantulus edwardii | reverse complement strand
ATAATAGTATTTGGTATGTATTATAAATCATTAATTTTCATTTAGTAACTGAAATATACTACACAATCGATTTTGGAAAAAGCAAAAAACTCTAATCTTTTAAAAAGCTTTTAGGCTTCTGTTTATTTTTATTTATGTGGCCTAATCTTACTGATTTTTTTCTTTCCAGTAGAAATGTACATTTTTAGTTTTATCATTAGCAACTTCAAAAAGTAAACTGTAACCCTGGAAGACAGCAAATACAATTATGTTTAGTTTCCCAGGTTCTTTGAAAAATTACAACCAGAAGAAAAGTTTATATTATTCAACCTCCAAGTAAACTTCTGTGAACTGAGGCAAGATGCAAATAGTCACCGTAGTGTAGAGTCAGACATGAGGGAAATGTGAATAATTTCACTAACTTGCAAGGCTCACTGGCTCTTTTTTTGCATTTCTAGTTTATACTGTTTGTGAAATGAGTGCTTCCGCTTATAAGCTGTGGATGAACAAATAATATTTTAAATCAGAAACAGCTGGCTAGTTAAGGGAATTTGGTGTTACCTTCTTATAATTCAGAAAAAATCTATTGTAGTTCTGTCAAAAGTCAATCTTTCCATTTTATTAGTATTGTCAATTTTTTTAACCTTAAATTGTATAAAACAGGAAACTTAAACCTGGTCACCAAGTCAAATTGCATTCATCTTACACATACAGGGTTTTATACTAAGCAGGAATTCATTGGCAATCAGAATGATGTTTCTTTCCATGCAATTACTTTTCTTATCAATATCTCAGTCTCAGTTTCTTCTATAAAATTTGAGTGTAGACCAAAACTGGTATGCTGATTTATGTGGTCTCCAGCTCTGGTCACCTAGTGGTAGGGAGCTGCAGTGCCAACTCAAAGAACTGGGGTTTGAAACTACCAGTTGTTTTGCAGGATGAAGACAGGCAATCGCCTTGCTTTGTGCTTTACAGCCTCTGAAAACTCACTGTGGGGGTCAGCTCTGAGTTAGTTCAATCACAATAGCACATAACAAAAACATAATGCTTATTATGGTTCTAACGATATGTAACTCTTCAAAAAGATAAAAACAACTTTAAAAAGATTGTAATTTCTGAAAACAAAATTATTATTTTTTTAATGTCCAGTATTAGTTGTAAAGAAACCTGGGTTCTAGCCTCAAAATCTTCTATTAATTGTGTGACTCTGGAAAAGTGATTGAGTACTCTTGGAACTAGCTGTGCCACTGATATAATGAGAAGAACAAACTACATTAACTCCAATATTTCACCCCTGCCTCAAAAAAAAGAATATTTCTCAGAAAGCTAAAATTTTTTTAGTTAAAAAACAAATTGTTAGAGTACACTTTAATATGCATAATTTTGAAATGTTTCTTTTTAATTTGTATTTGAGAATGAATGCATTACATCTCCGAGTTCATATGGAATTGTGCTACTAATTTAAAGGCCACACCTCCCTGTTTAATCCAACACTCTCTAGGTTGAATCTCTTTGTTTTCTTGGCAGTGCATGGTACATTTAATACTCTTCTCCAGCACCA
>NW_006399809.1:12039592-12043501 GCF_000299155.1 Elephantulus edwardii | reverse complement strand
GTTTGTTATGATCCACACAGTCAAACACCTTTGCATAATCAATGAAACACAGATAGACATTCTTCTGGTATTCCCTGCTTTCAGCTAAGATCCATCTAACGTCAGCTACAATATCCCTAGTACCACGACCCCTTCAAAACCCAGACTGAACTTCTGGAAGTTCTCTGCTGATGTGCTGGAGCACATTAAACATATAAAAAACAAATGAGATAGAGTTTTAGCCTTGCAGATATTGTTACATGTAAGTTGAGCTTATAGAAATATTTTTGTTATTATAGAGAATTACAGGGAATTTTTATTTTGAAAATTCTGTTGAAACAGTAAAAGTTTGTCATCATTATGATGTCACAACCTCTGATATTACCACCAAGTTCAATCTGATTTCCCTATCTCCTCCACCCTCCTGGTGATGCTACAGCTATTTGGCAAATTTACTAAATGCTTACCATTTCATTGAGTGTTGGAGGCAAAATTGTTGTAAATTTCTGCTTTATTAGATTTGCAACTTACTTTCCTGAAGACTTTTTCCTCATCTAATAGAGTGCTTCTGAGTTCAAAGCAAAACAGCTTAACCGTCACTGGGCTTGAATCCAAATTTATGAGTTTAAAGTACTACCAAATTCATGAGTTTTAAACCCTTCTTAGAGACTCTCAGTATTATTTCCAAACCAAAAAGGTATGTTGCTGCTGTTGTTGACTGTCGTCAAGTAGAGCACGACTCTTAGTGACCTATGAACAAAAGACCTGAAGCTTTTCTATAACTATTGTCATTTCTCCAAGTACATAGGGTTTCCAGAGGCTTGTGGTTAAAGTGGATACCACTGCTGCTTCCAAATCTGTCTTAAACTGGGAGCCCCACCAAACACTGTCAAATATGGGTAACCATTATGCCATTTGACACCCCAATGGCACAAAGTTCAGCATCACAGCAATCCCAGGCTACCTCAGTACAGCATATTGACAGAAAAGTTCTGTACCACTTAGAAGAACATTCTTCCAAAATATAATAACAACCAACTTTTAAATACAAAGCCCTCCCCGAAGTCTTATTGACTCAAACAAGAGGCTTAAATTAAAAAAAAAAAACCAAACCACACAAAACACCACACACACACACACACACACACACACACAATCCCAATATAATATGTTGTGTGCCATTAAGTCATCTGTGATGTACAGTAGTTCTGAACATTTCCCTGTCCTGAGCCAGACACTAATTCTCCCAATTAGTCCAGTGCTGTTCCTCTACTCTTCTGAGCATGATGTCCTTCTCAAAGGACCAGTCTCTCCTGGTCATGTGCCCAAAGTATGTGAGGCAGAGCTTCAATATCCTAGCCTCCAAGGAGAGACTTGGTTTCGCTCTCTCCAAGACAGACCTGTTCGTTTTCTTGGCAGTCCTTGAACAGTTCAAGACTCTTCTTCAGCACCTCAACTCAAAGGCATCTATTCTTCTTCTGTCATCCTTAGTCATTCTCCAACTTTCAGAAATTGATAAGACCATGGCCTGGATTAGAGGCACCTTTGTTTCTAAACTGACATTGTTGCTCTTTAGCACTCTGGAGAGGTCCATGACAGCAGATCTTCCCAATGCAATTCGTCTTTTGATTTCCTGACTGCTGGTGCCACAGGTGTTGATTATGGAACCAAGCAAGATATAATTTCTAACAACCTCAATTTCTTCTCTATCAAGGTGCTGCCAATCGGCCCAGTGATGAGAATCTTTGTCTTCTTGATGTTGAGCTTCAATCTATATTGAAAACTAGTCCTTGACCTTTTGCAGCAAGCACTTCAAGTCTTCCTCAGTTTTAGCAAGCAAGATTGTGCCATCTGCATATTGTAGATTATTGATGAGTCTTCCTTCAATCTTGATGCCATGCTTCTCCTCATAAAGCCCACTTCCCAAATGATCTGTTCTTCATACAGATTGAAAAGGTATGGCACAGGTATCCCTGACACACAACTTTCCTGATTTTGAACTATGCAGTGTTTCCTCGCTCTGTTCTAAGGACTGCTTCTTGGTCCAAGTATAGGTTTCGCATAAGCACAATCAAATGTTCTGGAATTCCCATTTTTCTCAAGGTTAGCCATGATTCCTTTTGATCTAAAAAATCAAATGCCTTTGCATAGTCGATGAAACACAGATATATATCCCTGTGGTACTCTCTGCTTTCTGCCAAGATCCATCTGACATTGACAGTAATGTCCCTAATGCCACTACCTCTTCTAAACACAGCTTGCATTTCTGGTAGTTTTCTGTCAATACTGTTCCAGTTGTTTCTGGATAATCTTCAGCAGGATTTTGCTGGTGTGTAATATTAGTGATATTGTTTGATAATTTCCACACTCTGTCGGGTCACCTTTTTTTGGAATGGGAAGAAATATGGATCTCTTCCAGTCAGTTGGCCAGGTAGTTGTCCTCCGAATTTCTTGGCAAAGCTTGTTGAGCACATTCAGGGCAGAATCTATTTGCTGAAATATGTCAATTGCTATGCCATCAATTCCTGGGGTTTTATTTTATCCCAAGTCCTTCAGAGCAGCCTGAACTTTCTTCTTTATCACCATTGTCTCTTGATCATATGTTGTTTCTTGAAATTTTTCTGTGTCAACCAATTCTTTTTGGTACAGTGACTCTGTATACTCCTTCCATCTACTCTAAGCCTATGTATTAAATTCTTTGCCCCTCTTGATATAGGTAAGAAAATCAGGAAAACAGGATGTTAAGAGAAGTGTCAACTGCCAAGTAGGCATTTCAGTTATAAGCAGGAAAGAAGTGAGAAGCATTTATCAGTGTGTGCCATCCATTCATGTACAATGAATGAAGTTTACCCAAAAAGAAGGAAAAAGCAAGAATACTCTGTAAGTGCTTCCTCAAAACTATTCTTAGATCTGTAAGATGAAACAGATTTTTTAGTTGGTCCTGGGAAAAGATTCTCACACTGATGGAAGAGAAGAGGGGGAAAACCCACAGAAGTGGTGGTGTTATCCTGAAGTGGATGGAGCCATGGTTATGGCTATGACCATCCTGACTTAAGGAATGAATTGGTTTCTAGGGACTTGAGGCATCATTTCCCCAGCTGTTTTGTAATTGCCTAGCTATCTAACAAGCAAGAAATGAGCTTGATTTACAAAAGCAACAATTCTACAAATCAACAAGAATTATTGTATCTCCATGCTGGTACACTTAAAATGAAATTAAATTATCAAATCTTCCTCAATCTGTGTCTGAAATATTTGGAAGAAATCCACATAGCTTTTATTAAAAATTAATCTGAACCTCTAACATCAGACAGACAGATATCCCATTCAATAGATAAACTACAGAAAAATGGGCATGGCAGAAACATTACCAATTCTCAAGAAGACATTTCACACAATAAACAAATTCTCTCTTTTTGAAACAAATATGTTGCATAAAAATTTTAATTTCTCATTTGTATCTTCAGTTTTTCAGTGATATTTAAGAAGTTCTTTTATTAATAATACAAGGACAGTAGCTATGACCATCGAATTGGAATCAACTCAAAGTTGAACCTCTAGCAGGTTTTCAGAGGCTGTAAACCACATGGGAGGAGATGGGCCAGCTTTCTCCCATGGAGCAGTTGGTAGACTTGAACCTTATGTCATTAGGTTGTCATCAAAAGTTCTTACCCCTAAGCCAGCCAAAGTTTCTATAAAAAAGACTATTAACCATAAAAATAAGCAATCTGAAAATATCAGTATTCTCACAAATGGTAACATTTTAAAAGAGCTCAATAAAAAATGAAACAGGGAATATGAAACAATAGATAAGAGATGCAGAGAATAGATTCAGGAAATATAGCATTTATATAACAGGAGCATTAAGTCTTAATTCGAAACAGACCTAGAGGGAGGAAGGGAGGGAAAAGAAGAGATAAGGTGGAAGAG
>NW_006399809.1:12025659-12036304 GCF_000299155.1 Elephantulus edwardii | reverse complement strand
CTTTATGCACTTATTTCCTGCTTCACCATCCCACAGGATATCCATCCACTTCTACCCCCTCCCTTCACATCTATCTCCCTTTCACCAGCCCTCCAGCTAATAACTTATATATGACTTATAATCAAAGACTAAGAGAGTTCCAAAGAGAAGACCTTAATCCCAGTAGAGTAGCAACAGCATGTGAATGACTCTGTGAGAAGATCCACATTAATTTTCCTCTACCAATTGTTCAGTGTTTTCCAAGATCAGAAATAAATTCAGAAAACAATTATAATGCCTTGATAGGGTATAAGAAAATGAGCAGTAAAAATGAGTTAGTTGTCATTAAGTGCCATCAAGTCGAGTACAACCCATAGCGACTCTATGACCTGAATTATGTTCTTTCCTGTGCCATCCTCCCACTTCCTGACTCACAAGAGTAATGAACTAGTTAAGTGTAAATGAATGCAGGTAATGTGACAGTGATCTTTATATTAACATTAAATAACTGGGGGTGGAGGAGGTAAGAGATAAAAAGTTACCTGAATAATTCCCTGGATTTGAAATAACAGATTGTCTTAATCAAACATTTGTGTTAATAGAACAAGGAAAAAAATCATATACTATTTACCCCAAAAACTGTTTAAAAAGAATGTATGATTATACATTATTTGTATGACAGCAGTTTAGAATAAGAGGTGCATAGCCAAATAGACTACAGGAAGGGAGGAAATTATGCAACAATGAATGCATTTTTTAAGTGAACTGTGGGGGTGGGGGCATGGGAGGTAGGGAGGAAAATGTTTAACAATGAATTAATGGAGAAATCCAACTTTCTTTAAAATCACAATTAAAAAAAATTAAAAAGAAAAATCATATACTAAATAGGATGGAGGGACAGTGCATGAAGGGAAGACCCTGCAGGACACTGATTGACACAGTAACTGGAGCAATGTGGATGGAGGTCTCAGAATCAGAGAGATTTACTCAGCATAGGAGGATTCAGAGGTATTGTGTATAGGGTCTCTATGAGTTGCAAGTGAATAATTGGCCCATAGCAACAACAAATATTTTATGTTTTATGGGTCAAAAAGAGAATAAATTCATTACTGTTAGTATAAGAAAAATATAACAATCTTACAATTATGACATTATAAAATTTAAAATCATTAATTGTGAAAATAAAACACAGCATATACTTGAGAAAAGGACTTTGGTTCCTGACAAACAACTGAATTTGAAGCTCAGTTATCTAACAAATAATGTGAATCAGGATAAAGTATTAATCTCTCTAAACTTCAGTTAACTCAAGAGATAAGTAGAACCAGCTAGAAAATTATGTGATTATTGAAAATTTCAAAATTCATCAAAAAATACTAGATATAATTGAAATAGTCACGAAAGTGGCAGGATACATGATCCACATAAAAATCAATCAGATTCTACAGTAACAAAGAGACTCCTGGAAAGAAAAAAATACAAATACAAACAAACAAACAAAAAAAAAACCCCAAAACTACATCACTTACAATAGCAGCTCAAAAGATAAAAAAAAAAACCCTTAGGAATAAATCTAACCAGAAATACAAAATATCTAAACAAACAGTGCTATAAAACAAAACCAAAAAAGAGAAAAAAGAGAGAGAGATCAACATAATGAGAAAATATACCATGTTAATGGATAGAAAGACTAAACACTGTAAAAATGAAAATATTACCAAAACCAATACACAGATGTAATACAATCCTGATTTAGAACCCAGGGAGCTTTGGTGGCCTAGTGGCAAGAAGCTGTGCTGCAGTCCTGATGGCATGCGGTTTAAATCCACATGCTCCATGGAAAAGGATGGGCAATCTCCTCCTATGCAATTAACTGTCTCTGAAAACCTACCAGAGAGTTAGCTATGGGTCAGTTCTGACTCTACAGGACACAATAACATCTTTCTTCAAAGAAATGGAAAAAACTTATCACTAACTTTGTGGATAAGAAAGAGTATTAGAAATATTCTTCTAACCCTATGTGGATAAGAATATGCACAACCCAATCAAAGAAGAAAATCAAAGTTTGAAGCCTTACTCTTCCCAATCTCAAAATTTACCAGCTAGTCACAGTAGTAAAAGCAAACCAGTACTGGTACAACAACACAAAGATACATAGACCAAAGAAACGGAATTAAGAAGACAGAAGTAAATCCATCCATCTGTGGACAGCCAATCTTAGACAAAGAACCTAAATTCATTAAGGGGGATGGGGTGGAATCTAGCTTCTTTAAAAATGTTGTTTTTGTTATGTGCTGTTGAGATGAAACTGATACATAACTGTCCCTCCAACAGGTCTCCAGAGGCTGTATTGGAGCAGCTAGTGGACTAGAATCATGTGCCTTTGGGTTGGTAGAGCAACTCCTTTCCACTAAGCCACTAGAGCTGCCTCCCTTTAGCGAACAGTGCTGGTAAAACAGAATATGAATTAGTAGAAAAACCTAATTAAATGTTGATTGATCAAATATAACTATAAAAGTGAAAAAACAAAGGATAAACTAAGTGATTGATTAAAAAAAAAAAGGAATCATGTGCCTAAATGTAAAATCTAAAATAATGATGATAGTCAAAGAAGGTGAAAAAAAAGACAAACAGCAAATTTAGTATTTCTTCTTGTCAGTTGTCCAGGTAACTGTCTTCCAAATTTCTTGGCATTTACTAGTAAGTATGTTGAGGGCTACATCTTCTTGCTGAAAACTTTAATTGGCATTCTATAAATTTCTAAAGCCATATTTTGTCCCTTCTATGTCTTATATGCAGCTGAGACGTCTTTAAATACCATTGGTTCTTGATCACATGCTGCTTCCTAAAATGGTTCAGTGCCAACCAATCCTTCAGATCAGCACTTACTAAGATCAAACACTGCAGACTTCAATATAGATTACATCTAAAACTCAAGAAAACAAAAATCTTCACAAAAATGGACAAATCATGCAACATCATGATAGTTGAAGAAAGACTGAATTATCAAAGATTCCTCTTTACTTGAATCCACAATCAACACACATTGACGCAGCAGTGAAAAAATTAAAAGATGTGTTTCCCTTGGCAAATTTGCTGCTATGGACCTCTTTAAAATACCAAAGATCAAGGATGTCAGTTTAAAGGCTAAGGTATGCCAGATTTGTGTCATAGTATTTTCAGTTGCTTTATATCCTCCTGAAAGCTGGACAATGAATAGAAGACGACGAAAAACAGGTGCTTTTGAATTGTGGCAAAGAGTACCAAATATATCCTAGACATTCAGAAAAACAGATTACTTCGTCTTGAAAGAAGTAAAACCAGGTTGGTACTTATAGGCAAGGATAATGATACTTCATCTTACATATTTTTCAGGAAGTACTACTCCTTGGAAAAAGACATCATGCTGGGGAAAACAGAGAGTCTAGTGAAAGAGAAGAAGGCTCTCAATGAGATGAATTGACATAGTGACTGCAGCAATAGATTTGAACCTGGTGGAGACCGTAGAGATGGTTCCGAATAGGGCAAAGTTTTGTTCTGTTTTTCACAGTGTCACTATGGGTCCTAGTCAGCTCAATGACACTTAACAACAACAACAAAATCCAAAAGGCAGGAAGGTTTAAGATAGAAGGATTAATGGAAATAATAACAGAGCGAAAGTGGGAACAATGTAATTATAGTATGAGTATTATAATAAATGCCATAAAAAAAAGTGGGGGTCAAGGCTTCAAAACTTTAGAGAACAAGACGCAGGGGAGGCAGGTATACAATGGTGAATAGAAATAGAATTTGCTTTGTAAACATTCACACAATTACAATAAAAGCATGAGGAAAGAAAATGAATAAAAATAATGAGAAAATAAATGGTAAACTAGATAAGAATGCTAATAGTGGAGTTGGTAAGATCTATGCTTGGCTTCGCTTAGATTTATTTTGATGGATTTTCTGACTCTTGAATATGAAAAGTGAAAAGGAAAAAATAGAGGACTCAAGGATGACCCCAAGGTATTTTGTCAGCTACTAAAAAGGGAATACAAAGGAAGGAGGAGGGTGAAGAGAGTGGTTTGGGTGTTCAGTTTCAGATAAATTCAATTTGAGAAGCCTTTAAGGCAAAGGAAAAACAACAATCAGATACTTTAATCTGTAAAGCCCTGAAATAAGAGATGCAAATTTAATAATCAACCCACTGACATCAAATCAGAATGTACTCCAGACTCCTGAAGAGCAATGATGTCAGTCTAGAGACTAAGATGTGCCTGATCCAGGCCACAGTCTTCCCAATTACTTGCTATGCATCAGAGAACTGGATAATAACTAAGTATAATAGAAGAATTGATGCCTTTGAGTTGTGGTGCTGGAGAAGGATACTGAACATATCATGAAATGTCAAGAGAACATATAGATATGTTCAAGAGAGAGTGAAATCAAATTGCTCCTTGGGGGCAAGGACTTTGAAGCTCTGTCTCACATAATTAGGGCATATTGTCAGGAGGGGCTAGTCCTTGGAGAAGGACATCATGCTTGAAAGGGAGGAGGGAAAGTGTAGAAGAGGAAGGCTCTGGATGAGATTGATTGACACAGTAAGTGGGTTAAGAAGAGTAGGTGTGTGATTGACTTAGGATAGGGCAGGGTTCAGAGCTATAGTACTTAGGGTCACCATGAGTAACAGGTGATTTGACAGCACATAATAACAACCATACAATGATATTTAAAGGCCATAAGCCAGAATCCAATCTAGAGAAACTAACATCAACAAGAGTATGAATTTGGGTCTAATCAACTAGGGAGAAAATGTATACCAGCTAAGGAGGGAAGATGTAGAACACACCATTGTCTATAATTTGAATAAATTAGAAATCAATGAAGAAGAAAGAAAAAGAACAGTCAATGAAGTTTCTTGAATTTTAGTCCCCAGATGAGAAAAGGAGGGAATAAACAAACTTACTACTGAAATGTCAGGTAATTTGGGAACTGACAATTTACAATTGAATTAGCCACAAGAAAATAATTGATGACCTTGACTATAGCAGTTTTGTGGAGTCCTGAGTATTGAAAGTCTAAGAGATAACACGATAGAAAGAGAAGAATTGGAGAAAAGACAACAAATAGCCATTTCTAAGGAGTTTTACTTTAAAAAATGAAAACAGAATTTGAATCAGTTCCTCTAGAGGAAAAGAAAATAATTTTTACCTTTGTTTTAAATTTTTAAAAAATAAAAAATTTATATGACATTGAAAGAGAACAATAAATATTACGGGGCTGATAGTTGTTGTTATGTGGCGTTGAGTCACCTGTGACTCATAGTGACCCTGTAAAGCAGCTGTGAAGCAGGCTCAATTCTGAGCCAGTCTCACTGACATCCAACACATCTGTACCCTCATTACCTCAGTTACAGTATCAATCCATCTCATCTGGGGTCTTCCTCTCCTGTGCTACCCACCCACCATTCCAAGCATGATGTCCTTCTCCAAAGACAAGTTCCTCCTGGCCACGTGCGCAAAGTATGTGAGATAGAGCTTCAAAATCCTAGCCTCCAAGAGGAAGCTTGGTTTCACCCTCTCCGAGACTTATTTTTTCTTAGCTGTCCATGGCATGTTCAAGAATCTTTTCCAGCACCACAATTCAAAGGCATCAATTCTTCTGTCATCCTTAGTTATTGTCCAGCTCTCTGATGCATAGCAAGTGATTGCAAAGACCTTAGTGTCTAGACTGACATTGGTTTTCATTACTCTGAAGAGGTCCCTGACAGCAGATTTTCACAGTGCAAATCATCTTTTGTGTTCCTGGTTTTGATTTGTTGGTACTAAGAGTATTGATTCTGGAGCTGAGCAAGCTGTAATTGTTAACAACTTCAATCTCTTCTCCATCTATCTTGGTGCTGCCAATTGGCCCAGTGGTGACAGAGAATTTATAAAAACTTAAAAGATCAGGTCAGGTAGTTTTCCCTTAGTGTTGATATCTATCCACTGCTGTCCATATTTCCTGCTTAGAGAAACTGAGAGAGTTTAAGAGAAAAGTCTAGGTTTTCTTAAATGTGTGTATAAACTTACGGAAGATCCAAGGTGTTATAAGAGCTTGAACCATTGAATTTCTGTAGTTGTCAACTTAGACATATCTGACCTTGAAGCTAACAGTCTGTAACTCCTCTTACCAATAAGCAATGATCTTTGGTTCCTCAGTCTCTGAAATCTGCAATCTATGACCTTTCTAAATGCAATCTATAACCTTACCTACTAACAACTTGAATTTATTATCCTCGCCAGATGCCTTTCTATTTCTAACCCTCAAATCTGGGGTTTGACAACATCTACAAATAATGGGGACAACAAAAAACAAAAACAATTATGGGTGATAATCCTAGCACTCTGAAATTTGAAGAAATTACTGAAAGAAAAATCAGAGACACATTATAGAAAGAAGCTGCTGAAAGCACCAACAGAAGCAGGTGACAAAGATAACAGTGAAGGAACTTAGAACCATGAATCCAATTCTAGCACTACCTTAGCAGGTCCTTTCTGGGATCCTTTAATGACTCAGAATTCCAATAACAAGATACCAATATCTGGCTTACACCAAGGAAACAACAGGAGCACCTTTCTTATTTATTAGCCACTGAGGATCAGCAGAGAGATCTCATATCCGAACTGGGACAACTGTCCCTGGACCGAAGTCATCACTTCTAGCAAGTGAATCTGAGAGAGTTCATGCAAGAATAATGCTCTGGAGTTCTCGTGAACACTGTTGAGTTTCAGTGTGAAAGACTTAAGTTCCTCAGCCCCAGAAAATGCCCACTGTTGATTCAGTCATCCACTATGCCTGATACTAGTCTAGCCGCCTCTCATCAGGCCTGCTCCTCAGCAGACCCATGATCTAGGGTCTGATCTACAGTTTACCAGTAACCTGGCCACAGCCACCTCTAATCTGTACCATTCTGTACTCCATTCTGTACCATATCTGACACTAGTCTGTGGGCCTAGCTTGTGATGTCTAACATACAGGCACAGTGACCTAAAGGCTCCAGCAAACAATGACTGGCTTTATTGTATGACGCTTGTGAAAAGCAACAATTTGTCAGCACCCAGGCCATGTTCATCACTGGTCTTGACACACACTATACCTGATACTGGCCTATGACCTTATTCCATGGCTACTCATGGTATTTCAGCCAAGATCCTGTACCACAGTTTGTCAGCACCCTGCACCACCCTGATGTGAGCCTAGTAGTCTTACACCACATTAATACATGGCCTTGTGATGTAGTGCTATATTTGAATTAGACAACCACTTGTAGTCAAAATACAGAGATTTAGCTGGCCTACCACATACAAGTGCAATTGTTTAAAGACTCTAGCAAACATTGACTTCCTTGGGTTACATAGGGAAAGGCTGTTTGCCACTCACTGTGGGCCCTACAACACACTGGACTTGAATGTTCACACATTTCATCAGAGCAAGGACCAGTATTTGCTCCACCTGACCTGCATTAGTTGGAAACCATCAGACCACCCTCTTCCAACCAATAGCACTACACAAACAATGCACAGATAATTAGACACACATATTTTGTTATCACACACACACAGGAAAAAAAGGAGATAAAAGACTACAAGTACAATGCCAGCACAATGTCCTGAAAGCAATAGACAACTTCAAACCTCACCAAAACCCAAAATATTATATCACTAAAAAGAGTGATCAAAAAACAGAACCAGTAGATCTTTGAAAGGATGTTGGAATTTTCTGATAAGACATTCAAAAGCATAACAGTCATATGTCTTCACAGGATGGAAGGAGATTACATAAAAATGTATAAGATCACAGGGCAGAATTTTAAAAATCAATGCAGGGGAAAAAAACAAAAAGAGGCAAAACCAATGGAATATTAAAAGCCACAGAAAAATAGGAAAATAAAATCTGTAAAAGTGAGACCAAAATTTCAGAAATTGTTTCAGAAATTAAAGACCAGAATTGAAGAGTTGGAAAACAGAATAAATAAAACAGAAAATAAAGTTCTCAACACTGATCGGCTAGAGAAAAAAAAAAAAAATCAGAAGAAAGAAAATGAAGAAAGCATAAGAATTATGTAGATTACCCAAGAGAAAGAGTACATATAGAGTTGGAATTTCAGGACAGGAAGAGATAAAAAAAAAAAAACAAACCCAAACAAACAAAAAGCAAAAATAAACGCACACAAAAAAAAACCTATCAAGAAAATCATTGGAGATTTATTGGAAGAAAACTTTCCAGCTACCACATAAAATGAGAAAATAAGTATATAAAGCAAAGCCCAAAGAAGATAGACTCCAAATTTTTCCAAATAAAATACAAAGGAAGGATACTGAACACAGTTCCAAAAAAAAGAATTATCAACAAAGGAGAACCTGTAAGACTAAACTCCCATTTGTCAAAGAAATCATGCAGTCAAGAAGGTGATGGAGTATCATATACAAACGGCTGAAAGAAAACAATGGCCATAACAACTATCAACTGAGAATCCTGGACAAATAAAGCTGTTCATCAGATATGATGATGAAATGAGGACATTCTCAGAAAAGAAGAAATTAAGGGATTTTATGAAAGTAATAATAACCTTACAAGAAACACTAAAAAGGGTTCTCCACAGATACAACATAGATAAACAGATGGAACGAAGTAACCAGGAAGACTACAAACTTTAATATCTTGCTAGATATTTTTTTCACCTCTGAATTTTTATTGGTATGCATATACATGATGTTTAAATCATGTACATAGTGAGTTTGTGTGTGTGTGTGTGTGTGTGTGTGTTTGACACTTTCCTTCATTGATATTATGTTTCATACAATCATCCGGATATATTGTTTTATAAAATTACTTTCTTTTCTTGATATTTTAAAATTTTTAAGTATTTTACTTGTTATTATTATTTCCCATTGGTTAATGCAGTTAATTACAATCTCGGATTGTACAATACCTTTCCCTTCGCCCCACCCAAAGATATCTGTTAATATTTTATCTTGTCTTCCATCTTTCTTATCTCAGTTACACCTCAAAGACTGATTGATTGTCTGTGTAAACCTTTTTAAGAAATGAACTATGCAAGTACTACGATGAATGAATGGAAATTCAAAATCTCTGTAAATGTTCATTAAAATTAATTTTAAAAAAGAAAAAGAAAAGTAAAAAGATTAATTATGCATCTTTTGTTCCATATTGCTAATTCCACAATCTCTGGCCATCCGTTTTTCTACATTGCCTTTCACTTTCCCTGTTTATTATCTACCCATTCATCTTCTACTCATCCTCTTACCTTCAATAACCATACGTTTGACCCTCTCCATATGTAAAACTTTTTTAGGTTTTTTTTTTGTCTGTTTGTTTTTTCTTCTATAGTGGCATCCATTTTCCAAACAACATACCTCGAGAAACTATGAACTTTGAGAAATGTTGATAGCTATAGAAAAGCTTCAGGCCTTTTGTTTATAGGGTCGCTATGAGTCATTCTCAACTCAAAGGCAATCAAAAACAACAGCAATTTTTTTAATAACAGTGGTCTTTTTATAGTATTTGTCCTTATTTCACTCAGCATAACATCCTCTAGACTAATCCATGTTGTGTAGTATTTAATAATTCTTCATTGTTTTTCAATGCTGCATAGTACTTCATTGTGTGAATGTAATGTACTCTAGTTCTTCTGTCCATTGCTTTGTTGATGACTTTTGAAGTTGTTTCTGTGCTTTCCTATTGTAAATAAAGCTGCAACAAACATAGGTGTGTATACAGGTGTTCATTTCACAGCTCTTGTTGTTAATGGGTATATTTTGAATAGTGAAATAGCTGGATCAAATGTTACTTCTCTTTTCACATTTTATGAAAACACCAAAATGCCATTCACAGTGGGTGCACCATTTTATATTCCCACCAACAGTGTATGAGAGTTCCAATCTCAACTCCCTTGTCAGCATTTGTTGTTTGCTGTACTTTTGAACTTTGCTGAGGTGAGATAATGCCTCATTATTGTTTTTCTTTGCATCTCTCTGATAACAAGTGATTGCATGTCTTCATGTTATGTTTTGCTATCTGAATATCTTTTTGGTGAAAAATCTTTTCATTTGAAATTAAGTTGTTTGTCTTTCTTGTTCATGTATACCCTTCTCTGGTCCCTTTTAGCAAGGAGAATGCCTTTTCTCGCTCTCCATTGAGAGTGATGTTGACTATTGGTTTTGTATGTATGTATGTGTGTGTGTCGAAGATTTTCCCCTTATTTTGTTGAGCATATTAATCAAGAAGGGTGTCAAATTCTGTCAGAAGCCTTTCTACATCAAAATAATCATGTGGTTATTTTCCTCTATTTTATTTATGTGCTGGATTACATTGGTTGTTTTTTTTTTTTTTAAGTTGAGCCAGCACTGCATACCCACTATGAATCTTGCTTGATCTTAATGTATACTTCTTTTGACATGAAGTTGGATTCTATTGGCCAAGATATTGTTGAGAATCGTTGCATCTATGTCTATGAGGGAAATTGGTCTATAGTTTCTGTTTTAGCGGCGTGTTTACTTGGTTTTTATATCAGAATTACTCTTGTTTCATAGAATGTGTCTGAAAGTGTTCCATCTTCCTCTATTTTCTGATACAGTTTTAAGTATTGGTGTAAGTTTTTATTTAAAGTTTGGTAGAATTCACT
>NW_006399809.1:11970331-12025359 GCF_000299155.1 Elephantulus edwardii | reverse complement strand
ATTTCCCTCACCCCCTGCACATCCTCATCCTGCTGCTTTCCATCCCCCCTCCCCAGCCTTGGATCCTTATTCTATATTAATGATTTTATATAATATTTGTACTTGTTCAACTAAGTTCATTCAGCATAATGCTCTCCAGTGCCTCCCAAGTTAGGTAATAATTTGCAAAATCATTGCTCCTGTGTGCTGCATAGTATTCCATTGTGTGAATGTACCATAATTTCTTGATCCATTTGCCTGTAGTTGGACATCTGGGCTGTTTCAATGTTCTTGTGATGGTGATTAACACTGCTATGAACACTGATGTGCAAGTCTCCATTTTTGCCTCAGTTCTCATTTTTTCCAGAGTATGTTCCAAGGAAATCAAAGCTATCAAATGGGGAGATGACAACCTCTTGAACAAATGGTACTGACAAAACTGGACTTCCACCTGCAGAAAGCTGAAACAGGATCCACACCTCACACCACAGACAAAAATCAATTTAAGATGGATCAGAGACCTGGGAGTAAAGCCCTAAATCATAAAGTTCATATGAGACAAATTGAGATCAAGCTTAGAAACCCTAGTCCAAGGTATAAACAGATTGCCAAATACAGCCAGAAATGAATTCACAATCTGAAGAGGATAAAATTGATGAATGGGGCCTTCTAAAGATTAAAACCATGTGTACATTAAAAAATTTTTCCAATAAGGTGAAAACTTACAGATTGGGTACAAATATTTGGAAATACCATCTCAGACAAGAGTCTCATAATGAAAGTCTACAGAATACTCCTGGACCTCCACAAGAAAAAGACTGATAACATAATTACAAAATGGGCAAAAGACATGGAAAGAATTTTCACAGAGGAAGATATTTGAATGGCAAACAGACACATGAAGAAATGCTCAAAATAACCGGCAATAAGAGAGATACATATCAAAACTTCAATGAGGGACCATCTCACAGTGGCAAAATTTAACAGGATAGCAAGTAATAAACGTTGGAGAGGATGTGGCGAAAAAGGAACTCTTATACATTGTTGGTGGGATTGTAAAATGGTACAACCATTCTGTAAGGCAGTTTGGTGTTTCCTCAAAAAGCTGAACATAGAGATTGCGTATGTATCATCTATTCAACTATTTGGAATATACCCTGAAAAAAAATGAGAACTGAGGCACAAACGGAGACTTGTACACCAATGTTTGGGTTTGTTTTTGTTTTATAGCCATTCAGTTTCTTCTTTTATCATGACCTTGTTTGAGTGTTCTTCCTCTGCCTGTGTTAGTTTAGGTAGATTGTGGGTTTCTCAGAATTTGTCCATTTCTTCTAGATTTTAAAATTTATTGGCTTACTACTCTAAATGTTGTTCTGTTATTATCCTTATTATTTTGTTTGGTTCTATCTATTTAAATGTTGTCCATTTCATTTCTCATTTATGTTGCACCATTTCTTTTCCTTTGTTAGGTTTGCAAATGGTTTGTCAATTTTAATAATCCTTTCAAAGAATCAACTCTTTGAAAGTCATGTTGATACTTTCTATTGTTTTTTTGCTTTCTGTTTCATTTATTTTTGCTCAAATATTTATTGTTTCCTTTCTTTTAGAGGTTGTCAAATCTACTTGCTATTATTTTTCTAATTTTTGGACACAGATTAAGACGCTCGTTTTTATTTTTTCTTAATGTGTTTGTTTATTGCTATAAACTAACCTTGAGGAAGTGCTTTGGCTGTATCCTCAAGGTGTTAGTATGTTGTGTTTTCATTCTCACTTGTTTGGAGAAACTATTAAATTTCATTTTTAATTTTTTTTCCCTATTGCTCAGTAGTGTTCATGCTGGATGTTATTTAGTTTCCAAGAATATATTTTTTCCTTGTCCTCCTGTTCTTGATCCCTCATTGTACAGTATATGTTCTGAGAGGATGTTTTGTAATATTTCACAGTTCCTGAATTTATCAAGGCTTGCTCTATAACCTATTTATATGTTCTACTCATATGTAGTTGTTGTGTGCCAGTGAGTCAGAAATGACTCAGAGCTGGTTCTCTATTGGGTTTTCAGAGGCAGTTCATCACAGGGGAGATTACTCATCCTTTGGAGCATCTAGTGGATTTAAATTACATGCCTTTGAGATTACAGCACAACGTCTTACCACTAGGCCAACAGAACTATGTCTGTGAGGTCTAAGAGTTCATTAATTGCATAGGTTAGGTCTTCTGCACCTTTGTTGGGTTTCTCTCATTCTGTTCTTCATTGATAGTGGTGTATGGAAGTCTCCTGCTATTATTGTGCTGTTTTCTCTTTTTTTCAGTTGTTTGTTTTGTGTATTTTTTGTCTTTATCATTCAGCGCAGAGACACTAATTATAGTGATGCCCTCTTACTCTATTGACCCTTTAATCATTATATACTATCCTTCTTTATCTCTTATGCTGGTTTTTACCTTAAGGTTTATTTTATTAGATATTAATATTTTCACTTCTGCCTTTGCAAATTACCATGTGTCTGATATATTAAGAGAATGAAAAAAAGAGACTAACAATCTAAAAGGGGAATAAAAATAGATAAATACATACACAGGCCAATTGATAAAAGCAGTTTGGAGCAATGTTATAAATTGTTGACTATCAAATGGATAAAGACAAAGAAATATTAATAATGTTGAAAAAAGTTATTAAAGTGTATGTTTTTAGAGAGAGCAGGTAATGTGGAAGTATGGAAAAAGCCGTAGAAACATTTTTACCTTTCATATAGACTTTCACTTAAAGGAATTTTACTAAGAAAATACAAGTACAGCTGTGTTTCAAATACTTTTTTCCCCAGAGAGTTTCTAATGGCAAAAAGTAGGAAAACACAATGACTAACAAAAAAATTGTCAAATTAAGGTACATGTTGGTATTGTTCAGTGCCATCGAGTCAAGTACAACTCATAGCAAGAAACCCAATGAATAGCAGACCTGAACCCCATCCCAGTCTGTGCCACCTTCACACTTCCTGACTCGCAAGAACTCACTGAGGCAGTCACTGTGTCAATTCATGTGGTCAAGGCTCTTTCTCTCCTTTGCTAACCCTTCGTTCTTCCAAGTATTATGCCACTATCCAAGGAACAGCTCCTCTAAGCAACATGCCCAAAGTATGTGAGGTGAAGCCTCTTCATCCTTGCCTGTAAAGAGCACTCTGGCTTCACCCTCTCCAAGACATATTTGTTAGTTCTTTTGGCAATCCATGCAATGTTCAGTTCTCTTCTCCAAAACCATAGCTCAAAGGCATCAATTCTTATGCTATCTTTATTCATTGTCCAGTTCTCAGATGCACAGCAAGTGATCAGAAAAACCATGGCCTCACTTCCTTTAAAGTACCTACATAATAGGTTGTTGCTATTGTTAGGTGCTGTCAAGTCGCTTGGTACAAGAGCCCTAAATCCTGCTCTATCCTGTGCCAACTTCACTGTCTCCGACATACCCAGTACTACTACCCCAATCACAGAATCAATCCATCTCATTGAGGGTCTTCCTCTCGTGCACTGTCCCTCCACTCTCCCAAACATGATGTCTCTCTCCAAGGACTGGTCCCTCCGTGTTAACATGTCTAAAGTATGTCAGACAAAGCTTCAGAATCCTTGCCTCCAAGGAGCAGCCCAGCTTCTCCCTCTCCAGGACAAACCTGTTTGTTCTCCTAGCAGTCCATGGTATATTCAACACTCTTATCCAGCACCACAGCTCAAAGGCATCAATTTTCTTTCTACCGTCCCTACTCACTGTCCAGCTCTCTGATGCATAGCACGTAACTGTAAAGACTACAGCCCAGATCAGGTACACCTGTATCCAGCCTGACGTTGTTGCTCTTCAGTATTCTGGAGAGGTCCCTGACAGCTGACTTTCCCAGTGCAATTTGTCTCTTGATTTCCTGGCTAATGGTCTCAAGAGTGTTGACTGTGGAGCCAAGCAAACTAAAGCTGTTAACTATCTCAATCTCTTCACCATCCATACTGATGCTGCCAATTGGTCCAGTGGTAAGAATCTTTGTTTTCTTGATGTTGAGCTTCAATCCGTACTGAAGGCTGCAGCCCTTGACCTTCTGCAGCAAGCACTTCAGGTCCTCCTCAGTTTCAGCAAGCAGGGTTGTCTCATCTGCATAATGCAGGTTGTTGATGAGTCTTCCACCAATCCTGATGTCAAATGTCCCAGATGATCTGTTCTGCATACAAATTGGAAAGGTATGGAAACAGAATATATTCCTGGCGGACACCCTTCCCAATTTTAAACCATGCAGTGTTTCTTTTCTCTTTTCTGACGACTGCCTCCTGGTCCAAGTACAGGTTTCGCATAAGCACAATCAAATGTTCTGGGATTTCCATTCTTCTCAGAGTAAGCCACAGCTTGTTGTGATCCACATAGTCAAATGCCTTTGCATAATTAATGAAGTACAGATGGACATTCTTCTGGTACTCTCTGCTTTCTGCCAAGATCCATCTAACATTAGCTATAATATCCCTAGTACCATGACCTCTTCTAATTCCAGCCTGCATATCTGGAAGTTCTCTGTTGACATTTTGTTCCAGTCATTTTTGAATAATTTGCAGCAGAATCTTGCTTGCATGTGATATTAATGATATTGTTCAATAATTTTCACACTCTGTCAGGTCACCTTTCTTTGGAAAGGGAGCAAATATCAACCTCTTCCTTGTGTTGGCCAGCTGGCTGTCCTCCCGATTTCTTTGCACAACTTAGTTAGCACATCCAGAGCAGCATCTGTTTGTTGAAATATGTCAACTGGTATGCTGTCAACTCCTGGAGCCTTGTTTTTTTGACAATTATTTCAGAGCAATTTGAACTTCTTCCTTCATCACTACAGGCTCTTGCTCATATGTTACTTCATTAAACTCTTCTGTGTGAGCCAATTTCTTCTGAAACAGTGACTCTGTATAGTCCTTGCATCTATTAAAAAGTGTACTGCACACATATACATATTAATGGCAAATGAAAAATGATGAAAAATAGTATTTGTGATATGATAAACTTTAAAGGGAAAAATCTTAATATGTAATAGGAAAGTATCTAGAAGACTATATAACAAGGCTTTACCGACAATTATCTCTGAGAAAATGATTATTTCATTATTTTTTATGCTTTAATTTGCTCAGTACTTTCTCATTTTTCTGCAATGAGCATGAATTGTTTTTATAAAACACTGAATAACTTGGAATAAAACACTTTGTAAAAACTCTGTTTCTTTTTTTCCTGCCTTCAGGATTTAAAAAAAAAAAATTAAATGTCAACTGTCAGTCTGGCTCAACTTATTTATGCTATAGAACCAACAGATAATTCTTTCTCTTAAATTAGATTATATTTTTTTTAAACTCACTTAAGCTTTTGGATTGCCTAACTGTCAATAGTATACATATGTGCACAGCATCTAACAAAAATGACTTCTACTTTTGTTAATGAAGTGGGCTTCCTTTTTCAAATGAGGGAGATGTTATCACTGAAAAGTGAAACTATACATATATGTATAGAAGACATTCAAGTATCTGAATGAAGCCTAGCAAAATTAGACCATGAAAAACAAAACAAAGCAAAATTATAATGCCTGTTACAGTATCCCAAGAGCCTGCACAATTATAGAAAGGAATGAACTGAGTTTAGAGGTAGAAGGCAAATAGAATCAGTCCTAAAGGCATTTCTGTTTGTGTGTCTCACATAGAAGTTGTAAATCTGAAATAGGAGACTTCAAATCATTAAGGTCACATATTTATAGCATCGTATTCAATTATATCAGAAAAGTGCAATTTCTGTCATCATGTCATAAAAAAATGTGTTTTTCTCTCAGATCTCTTATGAAAAAAAGCTCCCTATATTGTTACAGATAGGAGCTGTTTTCAATCAGTTACAAGGAGCAATTCAATTACTAGATGGTTTAGTGCAGTAACTGACTCCAGACTAATTTAATTTCTTTAGGTCTCTAAAGATCAATTGATCTGATTTGTTCCATCCCCAAAGGCTGTTTAGGAAAAACTCGGACTTAAATACCTGGAAATGAAATCTGAAACCTTGACTAATTTCACACTACTTAGGTCATCCTGCAAACTTTCAGCTGGTCACAGAAGAGTGTTTTCTTGGCCCTCAGACCATTGAAACTACTTAGCTGCGAGTACATGTAAGCACTCCCGACATCACGATGCTTATTTGATAAGTGGAAAATGTGGCTGCATGCATTATCAAATCTGTCATTCCAAAGGGCAGCCAGAATGGCACCTATATCTCATGAGCACATGGGCATCTAAATGGCTATTTTTATCCTAGGAATAGCTTATTAAGATTTAAAAGTAGACTTAGGTGAAGTAAAAATGGATAGATCAAATGACCATGGGATAAAATGAGGAACTTATAATAATTTTAGGGTTTTTAAGTTTATAAAATACTTTCAAAAATACCATACTTGGAACAGATAATAGACCCTTAAAGTGAGCAGACTTAGTATGTCCATTTTCTAGATGAGGTAACAGACTAAACATGTAAATGTCCCCTCTAGGACCTTCAGCCTGTAAAAACACAGAGCTGGGACTCCAGCCCATGACTTGTCTCCTAGGACGTCACATCCACCTGAGCAACACCACTCATCTGTCAGTTTGTTATATTATGATTGTTTGCTCATTGCTGCAATGTTAGAAACTATGACAGTGGTGTTTCAGATACCAGGAAGGTAAACCAGGTTACAGTAAAACTTCCAGTCTAAGGTAAACTAGTGAAAATGTTCAGCCACAGTGAAAATGTTACTGGACCACAGAGGAACATTGTATGATACAGTGCCTGAAGATGAGGGTCCAACATACAAAGATTATGCAGGACTGGGCTATATCTTATTATGCATAAGGTCATGGTATTATGCATACCATGAGGAAGCATCAAACAAACAACCCTCTAATCCAAGACAGAAGATGTGATGAGCAATAAAAATATGTCAATACTTGACTTGGCCCCATTTGGGGGCTAGGGTTGAGTAAGGAGACACACAAGTCTGAAGAGCAAGGAGAAGTGTGGACTCCTGAGCTTGCAGCTGATGCCCATTTGAACCCAGGCAGGGATGCCTGGGGATGAGCTGACCAAAACCTAACCAGATGAAGAGAAGGTGACCATGCTCTGAACTACAGGAATGTTTGCTGCAACCTGATGGCTTGCTCTGGACTAGACTTTGCTTACAGATATAGATGTTCAAAGCTTCCAAGTTGAACAGAGGATCCTTCAGCAAAAGTTTGTTTCCTCAGAGTGCTGATTTGATTGTTATTGTGTACCATCAAGTTGGAACTGACCCATAGCTTACATTCCAACGGGTCTTCAGAAGCAGTTAATTACACATGAGTAGATTTCCGTCCTTCTCCCACAAAGGAGCTAGTGGACTCAAACTGTATGTCTTAGGGATTACAATGCAATTTGTTACTATAAGCTCCCTTGGGCAAATCAGCGATTAGCTATCTAAATGAGGGATATTGGACCATGAGGCATGAAGTACCTGGCTTACACACTTCTGTGAAAGTAGTTGCATAACTGTAAAGGAGGAAAAAACCTTTCACAATATAAATGAATTAAATATAATGTAAATGAAGGACTGTATGTCACACATAACACACATGCAGAAAATACAATGTATATAAATGATACAAATAGTAATAATAAAAAATTTAAGGAACATGTCAATACTATTTCAGTGACCCAGTGCCTTTATTTATATTCCTAAAACTGAGAAAATGTCCACTTTTAATCCAAACTACATAGATTCAGTCCAAAGCAGTAGATCTGATAGAAAATAGAATATTTATTCCCATTCCAAAAAAAACGATGATATGTCAGAGTGTGGAAATTATTGAGTAATATCACTAATATCACACACAAGCAATATCCTGCTAAAGATTATCCAAAAATGACTGGAACAATACATCAATAAAGAACTACAAAAATATAAGCTGTGTTTAGAAGAGGACCCGTGGCACTAGACCAATATTGCCAATGCCAGATGGATCCTGGCCGAAAGCAGAGTACCAAAGGAATGTCTATCTATATTTCATTGACTATGCAAAGGCATTTGACTGTATGGATCATAGCAAATTGTGGCTAATCTTGAGAAGAATGGGCATCCCAGAATACTCAATTGTTCTCTTGGACAACATATACTTGAACCAGAAAGCAGTTGTTGGAACACAGCAAGGAAAAGCTGCATGGTTCAAAATCAAGAATGGAGTGCATCAGGGATGGCTTTTCAATCTATATGGGGAACAGATCATTCGGAAGTCTCGGCTCTATGAGGAGGAATGTGGTATCAGAATTAAAGGAAGACTCATCAACAACCTGAGATATGCAAATGACACAACATTTCTTGTTAAAATTGAGGAAGACTTGAGGTGTTTGCTGCAGAAGGTAAAGGACTGCAGTCTTCAATATGGATTAAAACTCAACATCAAGAAACAAAGATTCTCACCACTGGGCCGACTGGCAGCACCATGATGGATGGAAAATAGACAAAGAAAGGTTCTTAACAATTACAGCTTTTTTGGCTCCAGAATCAGCACTCTTGACGCCAGCAGTTAGGAAATCAAAGGTGAATTAAATTAGGAAAATCTGCTGACAAGAATCTCTCCATAGTGCTAAAGAGCAGAGATGCAAGTCTAGGAACTAAGGTGCACCTGATATAGGCCATGGTCTTCACAATTACTTGCTATGCACCACAGAGTTGGACAATGACTAAAGATGAAGAAGAATCATTGTCTTTGAGTTGTGATACTGGAGAGGAGCATTGAACATACCATGGAAAACCAAGAGAAAACACAGGTTCATCCTGGAGAGGGTGAAACTGAGCTGCTTTTGGACACAAGAATTTTGAAGTCTCAAATATTTTGGAAATGTTGCCAGGAGGAACTAGTGCTTGGAGAAGAATATCATGCTTGGAAAGGTAGATGGACAATGCAGAAGAGGAAGACCCGTGATGAAATGGATTGACACAGTAACTGGAGTAATGGGGCAGGTGTGTCAAAGTCAGTGAGATTAGCTAAAGATAGGGCAGGTTCAAAGTTATTGTGCATACAGTCATTATAAGTCACAGGTCACTAGGTCGCACATAACAACAATAACATTAACATCTAAAGTTAAGCAAGAGTTCTGGTGGCATAATTCAACCCAAAGGTCAAGCCTCTCTGGTAGTTCAAATTCACCAGCAGATCTCCAAGAAGAAGATGGACAATCTCCTTTCATGTAACTTAAGGCCTCGTAAAAGTTACTGAAGGGTCAGCTGTGCATCAGTTCTGATTCAATGGTCAGTAAGATAAAACACAACTTTTGTAAACAGATTTTTTTACTGATACATTCTCTCTCATGTCTATCTCAAGGCCTATTTGCCCTCCTCTGTTCCAACTCCCTGGAAACTTACACACTTCAGGGGTTTTCTTTCACATTTTGGTTTACATACTAGATTCTCAAGCACAAGTTCAAGTTTCTTTCCTCGTCCTCATTATTCTCAACCATTTACCAAGCTTTTCAAAGATCAATCCTTCTTTTTTACTCAAACTCCATAATTCTTGCTTCTGTTGACTCTCACTGACAGCCTCCGTATCTATTTCCCAGCCAAAACCACCATTCTATAGTCTGCCAATTGGGTTAGGAAAGGAACTGACAGATATTGCATGACTATTTTATTCTTTAATTGGAATGTAGTATTTAGGTACTTAGGTCAGAAGATGTGACAGTCTTCTAGGTAAGAAAATTATAGAAGAAACAGCAGGGTATGATTATACACATGTATGGGGTTACAAGAAAACAGAGTTCATGGGGTAACCTACCTGTCAACATTGTTGGCAAGGATGCAGAGAGAATGGAATTCTCATGCAATGTCGATGGGATTGTAAAAAGGTGCCACCACTATGGAAGTCAGTTTAGCACTTCCTCAAAAAGCTGAACATAGACATAAGACCCAGTTATTCTCCTGTAGGAATATACCCCAAGCAGAGACATTCACTATAGCAAGAAAATGGAAACAACCCAGATCTCTATCAACAACTAGATAGAGAATCTGTGGTATATTCATACAATGAATTACTATACAGCCCTAAAGAACAACATGTTTTTATTGTTATGTGTCGTCAAATCGCCTGCGACTCATAGTGACCCTATGTACAACAGCCTAAACTCTGCTCTATCCTGTACCAATTTCACTGTCTCCAACATACCTAGCCCCATTACCCCAGACTCTGAATCAATCCATCTCATGCAGGGTCTTCCTCTCTTGTGCTGTCGCTCCACCCTCCCAAGCATGACAGCCTTCTCCAAGGACTGGTCCTTCCTTGCAACATGTCCAAAGTATGTCAGACAAAGCTTTACAATCCTTGCCTCCAAGGAAAAGAACAATATGAGTATTCATAAAAATATGACACAACATGGGAGCCTGGAGAACATTACATTGTGTGAAATAACTCAGTCACAAAAGAGTAAATACTCCATAAGACCACTATTGTGAAAATAGGAGAATAACTGAGCAAGATATCTATGAATGTTCAAAAAAAAAAAGAAGAGAAAAGGAAGGAAAAGGGCGAGCAGGAAATTCAGTGGGATATCAGAGGTTAGTGAGCAGCTGGAGGGATGAAGATAGAAGAAAGATGCAATGAGGACTCAAGGGGACAGTGTAATAAAAGGCAGAGAGAGATCAATAGTAATTGATCATATACAACAATGTATATGAGTAATCACATAAAACACAATGTACATGAATAAAGCATAAGGTACGCGAATGACAATATGTAAACCAATTAAAAAAGAGTTACACACACACTAGGAAGCTACACAATACGGAAAAAATATTCTCCATTTGTTTGAAAAATCTTGTTTGAATATTCCTATGAACTTTTTAGATATTTAGTGGTACACACAGACAGTCTCACATTATGTGTATAATTTTAAGTTAATAACAACACAAAATAAGTTACCTATATATGAATGTTACTTCTCTTCTTAAAGGTCCTGATACTCGATATGTTTTCAATTGAATCTAAGAAGCCTTGGGGTGGGGGGGGGTGTATCAAACCCACTCAACAACACTGCAGAAGAAAGGCTTGTCAAACTGCTTCTATATGAACTACAGCCAAAATCTGCATGAAGCAGTTCTACTCTCTACATAAGAGGTCACCCGGGGTCAAGGGACAGCTCAGTAGCATCTAAGACAACAGCAACCCTATTAGGGAGCTCTGGTGGCCGAGTGATAGGAAACTGCACAATCCTCAAAATGCACAGTTCAAATCCACCAGGTGCTTTGTAGGAGAAAGATGGGCAATCTCCTTCCATGAGGTTTACTGCCTCTGAAAACCTGCTGGAGGGTCTTTATGGGTTTATTCCAATTCAATAGCAAAAAGTAACACAAAAGGTAAAATTAAGTGACTTTAACTTAAATCTTATTTCTTTTTTTTCCCCTCTCAAAATTCCAAATGATAGTCATACGCTAAGTGAACAAATACAATCACTTCAGAAGGTAAGAAACTAACACTATTCCATTTTTTGCAGATTGTCACTCTTTCAAAGATGACTTGTAATTCCTATCACCGAAAGAACTGAGTCTTTGATAATAATAAGGCCCAGTCTTTTTCAGCTGAATAAATGTCTTGAGTAAAGAAACCACTTCACAAAACCACCTCAGAAAGCAAGTACTAGCAGCTGTGAGGCCTTAAGTAGTTCAAATATCCATAGGGTTTATATCTACAAGGGGTAGGGGGTGGGGAAACCACAGAGAATGGGAAGTCCTACTCAGTAAAGTTACGGTTCTTAAAGAGTTGAAAGGAGAGTGTCCTTACAAACACTCTCTTTTCTTTATCTTATCTGGACAAAAGAGTAAACAGAAACTTCTCATTACCTCTCAATGTCAGTGAGTCTGGAGGAGTCCCGGAATCCTTTGGCAAAAGGGTTGCTATCTATTTTCAGCTTGGTAATCTGGAGAAAATGGATAACAAAAGGATATCATTTCTGAGCTCAAAGACATTCAATCAGGACTAGGGAGTTAGTTCTTTTTCCCCAGCATCTCAAGAATATCTTCAGGTCTCTCAGTGTCATGAGAAAGGCCAGAGTGCTGAAGAAGTTCACAGGGGGGACGGATCCAGGCTGGTGGGAATGGTCAAGGAAAGCCTCAGAGAGAAGGTATCTACGGAGAGGATGGCTCAAAACTCATAAACTGGAGGCCAATAGACAGCGGCAACTAGGAATGGGTGTCTTATAGACAAAGGCAGACATGAATAGTGTAGCTGGGGTTGGGAGCATTTAAAAATGTAGTAACAGTTAATGCTCTTTAGAGCCAAGGATGGCAAAGCTTCTTCTCACATACTTTGGACATATTGTTATGAGAAGCTATTTATTCTTTTGAAAGGAACATCATGCTTGGAGAGATGGAGAGTAAACCAAAGAGAGGAAGACCCTCAACAAGATGGAATGGCAAAGTGACCGCAGCAATGGGCTCAAGTCTGTTGAGATGATGAAGATGGAGGATAGGACAGGGTTCAGGTCTGCTGTTCAGAAGTTATACTCAACTCACCAGCAAACAACAAGAGGTACTGGGGTGGTGAGGGGATTGTGTAAACAGGAGCTGCTGAAGTCACTGTGTCAGTCTGTCTCACTGGGGATCTTTCCCTCCTTCACTGACCTTCCCAAGCATGACATTCCTTTATAAGGAATAGTCACAGCTAGCTACATATCTATTGTTTGAGAGATGAAGCTTCACCATCTTTGCTTCCAAGGAGCACTCTGGCTGTACTTTCAGAGCCATCAAATGCCTCACTGTCCACATGAGCACACTGGGGCAGGAAGAGCAGCATTCGTGCCAACAGTTCCTTGATCAGAGCCAAGGAGGCCTTTCAAAAGTCATAACTCAGTAGCATCAACATTAAAGCCCAAAGTAATTGAGGGGGAGGGAGGGCATTCAAATACTCTTAACTGGGAGGGTAAACAGATTGAGGCAGCTGCTTTCTCTTCATATTAAGAAATCAACATAATCTCATAAACAGCTTTACATACAAATTTGCCAAAAACATTAATGCTTTGAGAATTGCTTTGTAAATTACAAAATAAAGGCACATTTTTTTTAAATTTTCACATTTTCCTGAAAAGTGAGCTAAACAAATATACAAGTTGCAATATTACTCAACACTTAAAATGGACCCTTTGCATTATCTCAACTGACTAATTTCTTCTATGAATAACATCAGAAATTTAGAAGGTTGATTATCTGATAACACTAAATTTAAGGACATTTGATGAGATTAGGCACGTTCAGCTTTGCATGGCCATAGACTAATTTTAAGGACATTTGAATATGCCTCCAAAATGCTCATTTTTTTAAAGTCCAAGGGCATTTACGGTACAGCGTCTAAAAACTTTAGCTATTTTTCTCTTTATAGATTGACATTATGAATAAAGAAGGAAATAAACTAGAGAAATAAGAAATGTGTTAGCAATAGCCCCATCTCTATTAAGTATGCATATAAAGAAATAAACAAGGATCCACAGGGTTGTTTGTTGCTTCTAAAGGGTGGTCAAGAGACCAAAAAGAATCTTCTCTCACACACAGCTACTGCTTTAATAATTAAGATGGTATAGGAAAGGATGTATCCTATCTCCGTACCTTTTCAACCTGTATGCAGAGCAGATTATCTGGCAGGCTGGGCTCCATGAGGAGAAGTGTGGCATGAGGATTGGTGGAAGATTTATTAACAATCTGCGTTATGCAGATGACACAACCCTGCTTGCTGAAACTGAGGAGGACCTCATGCACTTGCTGCAGAGGGTCAAGGACTGCAGCCTTCAGTATGTATTGAGGCTCAATGTCAAGAAGACAAAGATTCTTACCACTGGACCAATTGGTAGCATCAGGATGGATGGTGAAGAGATTGAGATTGTTCACAGCTTCAGTTTGCTCGGCTCCACAGTCAACAGTCCTGGCACCAGCAGCCAGGAAATAAAAAAATGTATCGCGATGGGAAAGTCTGCTGTTAGGGACCTCTCTAAAGTACTCAAGAGCAATGGTGTCTCTCTAGAGACTAAGGTCCACCTGATACAGGCCATGGTCTTTGCAATCATTTGCTATGCATCAGAGAGTTGGACAATGACTAGGGAGGATAGAAGGAGAATTGATGCCTTTGAGCTGTGGTGCTGGAGAAGAGTATTGAATATACCCTGGACTGCCAAGAAAACAAACAGATTCATCCTGGAGAGGGTTAAACCAGGCTAATCCTTGGAGGCAAGGATTATGGAGCTTCATCTGACATACTTCGGACATGTTGTAAGGAGAGACAGGGCCTTGGAGAGAGACATCATGCTTGGTAGGGTGGAGGGACAGTGCAGGAGGGGAAGACCCTCTATGAGGTGGATTGATTCAGTGACTGAAGTAATCGGGATGGGTGTGTCAGAGACAGTGCGATTGGCACAGGACAGAGCAGAGTTTAGGGCTGTCGAACATAGGGTCGCTATGAGTTGCAAGTGACTCGACGGCACATAACAACAACAACATAGAAGAAGAAACTTGTTTCCCTCATTCACTCTGGCAAGATTTCATTTTGAAAGTCTATTTTTGAAATAACTGTAAACATCTTCTAAGCAGGCTATCTGTGTGGTCTAATTGTTGTGTGCCCTGAAGTCAGAACTGACTGCTCATCCTTCTCCCACAGAGCAGCTGCTGGATTAGAATCCTGTGCCTTTGGGATTACAGTGCAGTTCCTCACTATTAGACCACCAGAGCTCCATTCAGTATGATCTAAAATTATAAAATACTAACAAGAAGTCAAAATATTCCAAGATAGGAGGTAAACTGTATCTTTTTAAATTGAATATAATGACATTTTTATAATTATAACAGAAATAGAATTCTGTAGTTTTTAAATATATATATATTTATTTTATGTATTTTTTCTTTTTTATTTTTCTTTTTATTAATATTATTTTTTTATATTTATTTCTTTCTTTTCAGGGAACGCTAGGAGCCTAGTGTCAAGAAGCTGTACTACCATTCCAAAGGCATGCAGTTTGAATCCATCAGCTGCTCCATGAAAGAAGGATGAGCAATTCCCTCCCATATGATTAAATGCCTTTGAATCCCACCATAGGATCAGTTATGGGTTGGTTCAAACTCAAAAGTACATAACAACAACATATATAAGTATATACCCAGACGTTGTTTTGTATTGTCATATGAGAACTAACTCACAGCTGACCCTTCAAGCAAGTTCTCTGTGGCTGTAAAAAGCACAAGGAGACTGGCCAGCCTTCTCTCTCCAAGAAGCTGGTGGATTCAAATGTGTGCCTTCTGGTTGGCAGCACAGCCCCCTACCAAGAGGCCACCAGAGCACCATTACAATAAATATATACATATTTTTAAATAATAAACGTATATCATAAATTAAAACACTTTCTCTTAAGTGTGCTTTCTATAGCTTATAAAAACACTCTGACGTTAATTCAATTTATAAACACTGAGAATTGATTCATTTATTATTAGTCATTAAGCTAGGTGGTGGAGGGCACAAAGATAAAGAGCACATGGTCTCTGTTCAAATGAAATTTGTCCTTTCAGGGACTATACAGAAAGATGAACAGTTCAGCAGAACTGGAGGAGATTTAATTGCTCCTAGGAGGATGGTGATCTAGTCTGTAGGAAGCTGTGCTGGTCACCCAAAGGTTGTGGTTCAAATCCTCCAGTGGTTCCTCCGGGGAAAAATGGACAATCTCCCCCAGGAAAGACTTATAGCCATGAAAATCCAGTTGAGGATGGCAATGAGTAGGAATCAACTTGATGACAGTGGGCAAGAGGACACACTACATCCAGTAGGGATTAATGACACTGTGCTATCAAGTTTAGATGAAAATTTCAAACTAAATCCTACAGGTAGAGCAAGAAGGATAAGGGTGGGTTTTATTTTTTTTAAATATATGTATAAAGTTGACAAGTGAACTGATGTGTCAATGGATAAAATTTTCTAACCAAAACGCAAATAGTTTACGTAAAGGGAAAGAACATTTTGAAGATAGTTCTTTTGCAGCCAATCCTCTAAAATTCACTAACCATCATATCAAGCTCTGTGTCTTTACAAGAGAACAAGATGAAAATTATTATCAATGCATTGTAATAGTTAAGGGATTCCTGGTGGCAGAGAGGGTTGCTAACTGAAAGGTGAGAAGTTTGAACCCACCAGCTTGCTCCACAGAGGAAAGCTGTAGCAGTCAGCTCCTGGGAAGATCTTCTGCCTTGGTAATACTCGGGGCAGTTCTACTCTGCTTTCTAATATTGCTTCAAGTTATAATCTCAGATTTATTATAAATCTAAGGTTGTGTAATAATTAAAGAAGGACTTGAAAAGTGTAAATACAAGGGATTATTTCAGAGTGCGATGAAAGTGGAGTTACCTTAAATCCTTCAGTGTTCTAATACCACACAAACACAAAAAAATTATCTCAAAACATGTGTGCTATTGAATGGATGCATCACTGTATCTAACATAAATGCCATAATTTAGAATGAGGCCGTTAATAAAATGTAATACGAGTTTTTAGATTTCTTTGGAATATTCTTTCATTACTATAATAATCTTCCATTCTCTACAATCTATCTCTCATAATTCCCAGGAATAGTAATGGCACCTCTGTGATTTTTCACTTGTATACAGTTGCAAGTAACAAAAACCCCAACTGGAATACCAAAACAAGATACTTTTTTACATCCAGGTTCAACATAAAAATAACTCAAGAAATCAATCAGAAATTTACTTTATGATCCTGAAAGTCAGTTTAATTCTCTATACAGGCATCTCAGAAGAAAGGCCTGGCAACATACATCTGCCAAGGCCAGTCACTGAGAACCCTGTGAAACAAAGTTCTGTTCTAACATACATGGAGTCACCCTAAGTTGGAATGTTCTTGATTCAATCTAGTTTGATGTTTTGTTTGTTTCTATTGCTCATGGGTCATTTTATCCAATTCCGAGAAACAGAATTGCTTTTAGAAGCCAGAGGAGTTGGTTAAAAAAGAGAGCGAGAGAGAGAGAGACAAAGAATTATTATGACTAACATTGTATAGGGGTTCTGGACTAACACTGCAATTCTGAGTAGGTTTTGTTATTGTAATTGTGTGCTATTGAGTCAGAACCAATACACAGGTTACTCCTCAGTGGGTTTTCAGAAGTAGTAATTGGATGGGAAGAGACTGCATCTTTCTCCCATGAAGCAGCTGTTGGATACAAACAGCATACCTTTGCATTGGCTCTCCATAGGGAACTCTGATAGCCTAGTGGTGAGAAACCAAACTGTAATCCTAAAAGCATGTGATAGGAATCCACCAGAGCGGGTCTGAGGGAAAAGAATGGACAGTCTCCTCTCATGTGATTTACTGCCTCTGAAAACCCACTGGAGGGTCAGCTATGGGTCAGTTCTGATTCGATGGTATACACAACAAGAACAGGAAGCCACCAGAGCTCCCTGAGCAGGTTTTGGGGAGTATTAAGAACAGCACAGTGAAGTTCTGGTGGCCTAGTAAGAAGGAGTTATGCTGCCAAGTCTACAGCACCAGCTGTTCCACAAGAGAAAAAAAAGCAACCCATTCCTATGTGATTTACAGCCTCAGCAAACCTGAGGGCGGGTTAGCTATGACTCTGTCTCAACTCTATGGCACACAAATCCAACAACAGTTAATAGCAGAGGGACTACCAGCTATGTGAATTCTTAATGAATCCACATTGCCAACAGGAAGCAGCCTGTTCTCCTTGCTGGTTAGTTGGCTCTGAACCGCAGCAACCCCCTATTGAGCTTCTGTGACTGTTCTTGCACTGGAGGAGACTGCCCATCTCTCTCTCTCATGAAGCTGCTGATCATTTCAATCTGGGGGAGACTTATAATCTTTGGGTTAGCAGTGAAACTCCCTATGAACTACACCACCTTACTCCAGATTTATTAAGTTAGCCACATGAACACCCCAGCAACATTTGCTAAAATTTAATTAAGGACAATCAGAAATATTATTTGATCTTTTAACCAAATGCTAAGTGAAACTCCCCTTGAGTTTATTTTCTTCCTTAAATTTTAAGATAGGGCACTCTGGTGGCCTAGAGGTAACATGCTGCTGTGTAAGCCTAAAGGGACACAGTTTAAATCTGCAGGGGAAAAAATAGGCAAACTCCTCCTATGCATTAATGTGCCTCTGAAAAGCTGCTGGAGGGTCAGTTATGGGTCGATTTCAACTCGAAAGTAACCAACAACAGTAATTTTAATATAAGGTGATTTTAAAATGGAAAACCAGTGTTCTAGGAAACAAAATTACTCCATTTTTCTTAATACATCCATTATAGATTTATTTCAGATATTTAAATTTTTAAAAAATCAGTAGTAATAAGGAAAAATACATGTCTGAAAATAATTTATACCTCTTTATGAACACCGAGGAAAATGGGCAGGGGAACCCACCAAAAACCAAACCAACACAATAGAGAATTAAAGAGAGAAAATGGTAGCATCATAAATAGTGATTTCTGTAATCCTCTACTATTGGAAGCCAGAAACATCAAAAGTTGTTATTGTTAGGTGGTGTTGAGTCAATTTTGACCCAGAGAGACCCTCTGAACAACAGATCTGAACCCTCTCCTATCCTGTGCCATCCTCACAATTTCTTACACATTCAAGCCCAATACTGCAATGATTACGTCAATCCACCTGGTTGAGGGTCTTCCTCTCTTTCACTGACCCTCCACTTTCTAAGACATGATGAAGGAATAGCCTCTCCTAGCAACATGCCCAAAGTATGTAAGACAAAGCTTTATAATCCTTGCTTCCAAGGAACAATCCAAATACACCTTCTCCAAGACATATTTGTTTGTTCTTTTATCAGTCCATGCAATATTTAGCATTCTTCTGCAACACCACAGATTTTTCTCCTATTGAGCCGCTGGGCGCATTCCAACCCACCAAGCTTTTGGATATCAGCTGAATTTTGTTGGGTTTTTTTTTTTTGTTATTACAAGCAGTTGAGTCAGAATTGACTCATAGTTGATCCTTCAGAGGGTTTTCAGAGGCTACAAGACATTAAAGAGGAGACTGCCTGTCTTTCTCCTGCTGAAGCACCTGACAGATCTGAACCACCTGTCTGGGTCGGCAGCACAACTGTTGCCAAAAAGGATCATAGTGCCTTTATGTACAACAGAACGAGTCTAATACACATCCAAATTTCTGACTAATTCAAATCAAAATAAGTCCTTCATGTTTTTATCTATTATCTCAATAATACAGAATATATACTTCTAAATGGAAATTTCCAATGTCAACATTGCTAGTATTTCTAGATAAATATATATTTAGATGGAGGACATATTTTGATACTGTCTGCCGTGCCAAAGAGCATGGGACCTTTTCCAGTGGTTATCACTCATTGTGATAACACTGGATTCAAAATCTAGCTGGAATTCCCAGCCACAAGGTGAAATTGGCCCTTAGGGACCATTTCTCCAATTATCAGGAAAAGAGCTGTCTGAAGGCATTTAAAAATGAAACCTGACCTACACTTCAACTTTACAGCAATGGTTTGCCTGCTCAAAAACAATGCATGACCTTTAAATCTTATATTATGAAATAGTTTGTTTAAAGTGTAATGTACTTAGCTTTTATCTAATAATATAGAGAAATGCAATATTCCCTTGCAAAAAGCAGAGGTAAAAATAGCAAAAAAGGTCCCTTTTTCATTGCCCATAAATAAAACTCCCAGCCACAATAAATGAGAAGCTTTTTTAAAAAAAATGCTATTGAAAACTCTGATGTGGCTTTTAATAGACATAAAGCTCATAATCCTCACAAAGTTTAAGAGCTGTAACAATGGTCCAAAGTGAAGACATTACATTCTTTCCCTCTCTCCTCTTCCCTCTTTGATCTGTGTGCATGAAAAATTCTAGTGCTTAACTTTACTGTGTGCTTATTTGTTTAGTTACTATATTTTTGTGGTTGCTGTAAAAATAGTAGTACACAAACATGGTACAATGACACAGAAGCAGTAGATATAGGGCGGTCTGTAAAGTACATGGGATAGCTTCAGAAAAGGGGATGCTGTTGTTGGGTGACATCAAGTTGATTTTTACTCTTATCATACCTACTATATGATGAAGCAGAAAAGCTCTGTAAGATTTTCAAATTTATAATCTGTAGGGGAGCAGATTTCTGTCCTTAGGGGAGTTGGTGGGTTTAAATTACCAGCCTTTCTGCAGCCAAGAGCTTTACCAGTGAATCACTACAGCTCCACGAGTCCTTTAAAAATGGCATATGATTCTGAAGTTTCATCTGACATACTTTGGACATGTTGCAAGAATGGATCAGTCCTTGGAGAAGGACATCATGCTTGGGAGGGTGGAGGGACAGTGCAGGAGAGAAAGACCCTCTATGAGATGGATTGATTCAATGACTGGAGTAATGGGGGTAAGTATGTCGGAGACAATAAGATTGGCACAGGACAGAGCAGAGTTTAGGGCTGTTGTACATAGGGTTGCTATGAGTAACAAGTGAGTCGACAGCACATAACAACAACAACATATACATACATATACACGTACACACATATACATACATACAAGTCCTTATTATCAAATCAATTCACAGAAAGAATGGGGGAAAGCCACCACAATGGCATTAATGTCAACTCCTAATGCATCTAGAGGAAGCTTCAGTGGCTTAGTGATAAGCATTTGCCTGTCAACCCAAAGGAATGCAGTTCAAACCCACCAGCTGCTCTGCTCTGTGGGGTAGGGATGGGCAATCTTCTCACATGTGACTTAGTGCTCCTGAGAACCTACTGGTCAGTCATCTACGATTTGGCTCTGATTTGATGGTGTCTACCAATAACAGCAAGAATGTATCTGAAAATTGGACAAATGAATAAGGATGGCAGAAGAATTGATGCCTTTGAATTGTAGTGTCAGAGAAGATTGCTAAATATTCCATGGACTACCAAAAGAATACGTAAGTCTGTCTTGGAGGAGGTGAAACCAGGGTATTTCTTAGGGCCAAGGATGATGAAACTGGCTCACATGCTTAGGGCATGTGGACAGGAGGAATTTTAAAAATGACATCAAGGGGAGAAAGGCAAAGGTCAAAGATAGGAAGATCCTTAACAAGATAGGCTGCCATATGACAGCAACAGTGGACTTGAGTATATAAAAAAATAGTAAGGATGGTCCAGTAAAAGGTAAAGTTCAGATGTGTTGTTCATAGGGTCATTATGGTGACTTGATAGCAACTACAAAGGACAACAGTCTTAGATAGCTTCTAAGGCTGTAAATGAGGTGTATACTTGTGATAGATAGATTCTAAGGCTGTGAAGCCAACTGACACTTCTTTCTCCTGTGGTGTGGTGGGGGCACTGGACCAAACAATCTTCCATGTAGCATCCATGTAGCATCTAACTTAGTCCTTATGTTTGTTGAGCACCTTCCACATAAACTTTAAATGGTCTTATGATGTCAGATTGAGGACTAGAGTGTGTCTGATTCAGACCACGGTCTCTAAGACCATGGTCTTTCTGATCACTTGCTATGCATCTGAGAGCTGGACAATGAATAAGAATGACAGAACAACGGATGCCTTTGAGCTGTGTTGTTGGAGAAGAGCACTGAACATCCCACGGACAGACAAATGAACAAACAATTATGTCTTAAAGAAAGTGCAACCAGAGTGTACTCCACGGCATATAACAATAACAAATCTAATTAGTGTAAAGCTAAGGTTTTAGGAAGTTTTCTGAATGTGTGATATATGCATTCTATATTTCCTAAAAAAAAATTAAAGGAGATTGTTGGTTTTGCTAGTTAAATGATCTTAGCTTACTTCAATATACCTCTCAATGGTTTACTTGATTTGCTGATGAGGAAAAAAAGAAAATGTATAGGCAAGTGTCTATTGTTTGGATCTTATATTTTTACAAGAAATTGGCAGACTCAGAAGAATTTCATGAAATAATATATGAGCAAGAGCCTATGGTGATGAAGAAAGAAGTTCAAGCTGCTTTGAAGGAAATAGCAAAAAATAAGGCCCGAGGAATAGATGGTATACCAATTGACATATTTCAGCTAACAGATGCTTCCCTGGATATGCTCACCAAGCTGTGCCAAGAAATCTGGAGAACAACCACTTGGCCAACTGACTGGAAGAGATCTATATTTGGTGCCATTCCAAAGAAGAGTGACCCAACAGAGTGTGAAAACTATAGAGCAATATCATTGATTTCACATGCAAGCAAGATTCTACTGAAGATTATCCAAAAACGACTGGAACAGCACATCAGCAGAGAATTACCAAAAGTCCAGGCTGGGTTTAGAAATAGTCGTGGTTCTAGGGATATTGTAGCTGATGTTAGATGGATCTTAGCTAAAAGCAGGGAATATCAGAAGACTGACTATCTGTGTTTCATTGATTACACAAAGGCGTTGGACTGTGTGGATCATAAAAAACTGTGGCTGACTCTGAGAAGAATGGGAATCCCAGAACACTTGATTGTGCTAATGTGAAACCTATACTTGGACCAAGAAGCAGTCATCAGAACAGAGCAAGGAAACACTGCATGGTTCAAAATTGGGAAAGGTATACGCCAGGCATGTGTCCTGTCTCCATACCTTTTCAACCTGTACGCAGAACAAATTATCTGGGAGGCTGGGCTCTGTGAGGAGAAGTGTGGCGTCAGGATTGGTGGAAGATCTAGTAACAATCTGCATTATGCAGATGACACAATCCTGCTTGCTGAAACTGAGGAGAACCTGAAATGCTTGTTGCAGAGGGTCAAGGACTGCAGCCTTCCGTATGGATTGAGGGTCAATATCAAAAAGACAAAGATTCTCACCACTAGACCAACTGGCAGCATCAGGATGGATGGTGAAGAGATTAAGATTGTTAACAACTTTAGTCTGCTTGGCTCCACGGTCAACACTCTTGGTACCAGTAGCCAGGAAATCAAAAAACGTACTGTGATGGGAAAGTCTGCTGTTAGGGACCTCTTCAAATTACTGAAGAGCAATGGTGTCATTCTGGAGACTAAGGTGCATCTGATACAGGCCATGGTCTTTGCAATCACTTGTTATGCATCAGAGAGTTGGACAGTGACTAGGGAGGTTAGAAGGAGAATTGATGCCTTTGAGCTGTGTTGCTGGAGAAGAGTATTGAGTGTACCATGGACTGCTAAGAAAACAAACAGATTCATCCTAGAGAGGGTTAAACCAGGCTACTCCTTGGAGGCAAGGATTCTGAGGCTTCGTCTGACATGCTTTGGACATGTTGTAAGGAGTGACAGGTCCTTGGAGAGGGACATCATGCTTGGGAGGGTGGAAGGACGACGCAAGAGGGGAAGACCCTCTATGAGGTGGATTGATTCAGTGACTGGGGTAATCGGGATGAGTGTATCAGAAGCAGCGCAATTGGCACAGGATAGAGCAGGGTTTAGGGCTGTTGTACATAAGGTCGCTATGAGTTGCAAGTGACTCAGCAGCATGTAACAACAACATAACATTTTAAAATATGTACATTTTTAGGAAAATATGTAACTCAATATTATAATTTGAATTATCTTCAACACACAACCATTTCCATATGATAGTTTCTTGTTCTTCAGAGACAATTATCTCAGTCTTTGCACAGCTGAATAACATTCATATAATACCTAAAGCATTAGTAGTTTGGACATCTAGCTTGACTGTGTTTCACTTAGGAGGAAAGCAGAACTTCCAGAACTCTTGAAGCTAAGAGCATATGGTTATGTAGTTTAGCCAGCTCTACCAGGGAAATGAGAGAATTTTCTGGAGTAGAGAATCTGGGATTGTAGATTGGGTCAAGGTAGGGTAAGGCAAAGGAGTGGGCAACAAACAGCCAGGTCAGGGTGGGAAGATTCTGGAAAAGATGATGTAACACACACAGACCCTTATAGCTTTGATCTGTGCTCATGAAATGCACTGTTCAATGTCTTGAGGCTGCTACTCCCATCCTGAGAACTAGCTTATCCCTTCTCTTCAAGGCAACCCAAGAACTTCCCATCTCCTTTGGGAATACTCACCAGCTGATTCTGGTAGGCAGTGACTGCCGTAAAAACTGTCTCTGGAAAGATGAATGTTCTGAATTCTTCCGACTTCAGATTCAGCAGTGAAGCCGTGTGGTCTTTCTTCTTAATGATATGTACCCGAGGCTGGTACTTATGCATTGAATTCAAAATGATCTAAGACAAAGAGGTGGGAAGTATTGCATTTAAATATTTTAAGTAACTATTAAACAGGTCAAAAAATAAGGCAAAGAAGAACCTGTAAGTCTAATTGCAAATTCAATTTTAAGATGGGATATATCTTTTATTCCCCCATCCTTATTTTCACAAACTGCCATAGAATGCTAAAAACAGGATTAAAACTGTGCTTGACCCCAGCCATGGTGTTTTCAATTGTCTCATATGCATGTGAAAGATGGACAATGAATAAGGAAGACTTGTAACGATGAAGAATAATAAACTGCATATACATAGACTGCTGAAAGAACAAGTCATCTGCCTTGGACAAAGTGTAGCCAGAATGCTCCTTGGAGTCAAGGAGAGCATGACTTGGTTTCCCTCTTTTAGGATGATTGATTGCAGGAGAGGTCAGTCTCTGAAGACATGCATCATGTCTGGTAAAGTATGAAGTCTTTAAAGGGAAGATATGCTTCAACCAGATGGATTGACACAGCAGCTCAACAATGGGGTCAAGCACCACAGCCACTCTTAAGGACACAGTGGCTTGCACAGCGCTTCCTACACAGGCTTACCATGAGCCAGAGCTGACCCTGTGGCACCCACACCACGACTACAAAGTCATCCTGTGAGTCACAGCAAAATAATTCAGGCTGGCAACTGAGACAGCTGTTAGTCTAGAGTCTCAGAACCATAGCCTAGGATTGCATGTGGTCATTTGGCATCATATAGTCACAAAACAATGTTCTATATCCTACTTTAGTGGCCACATCTTAAGAAGTTTTCAGTCAGCCATTTAAGGTGTATCTGTTGCTCTCTCCTGGTCTGGAATGAAGAGGGAAGAAAAGCAAAGATGCATAGAACTTACTAATTCAATGAATTAATCAGTCTAACAACCTGCTCCTTGGAGACAAGGATTTTAAAACTCTAACGTACTTTGGGCATGTTGCCAGGAGGGGTCAGTCCTTGGAGAATGACATCCTCCTACTTGGAAGGGTCAGTACAGGAGAGGAAGACCCTGGATGAGATGTCAGAGACGGTGCGATTGGCACAGGACAGAGCGGAGTTTGGGCTGTTGTACATAGGGTCGCTATGAGTCGCAGGCGACTCGACAGCACACAACAACAACAACAACAACAACAACGACCTTGTGAACCTTCCCTCCACAGACCTGAGACTAGAAGATGGTACTTGGTTATTGCTGCTGACAACTGTAAATGGGATCACAGTAATGAGGCCTGGGTAGAATGGGGAGGGGGAGAGTGGAAGAAAGCTCAAAACCCCAAAATGGCCATGTTTTCTTGTCTGCTAGAGCCTGGCAGAATCCCTGAGACTATGGTTTTTAGGAATTCTTTGAACTTAGAACAAAATTCACCCCTTGGGTTCAAATTTCAGACAAGTAATACACAGGTTTATACAGTGAACACCATCACCAGAGAGGTAGTCACTCCTTAGAATAATTAACTATGCACACGCATGTTTATTGAGGCTTTGTTCAAAATAACAAAGAGTTGGAAACAACTTAAATGCCGATCAACAAACAAATGGATACAGAGACTCTGGTATATTCACACAATGGAATATTATGCTGCATTGAAAAACAAATAATTAATGAAATATTATACAAAATGGATGACCATGGAGGACCTTATGCTGAGTGAAATATCTCAGTCACAAAAGGACAAATACTTCATAGGGCCACTGTTGTAAAACGGAACAGACATCGGGGTTGGGGGAGACTGAGAAAGATGGGATAAATAATATATACTGCACTGAAACAGATGAGAGAGAGAACTGTTTAAAAGCAATATATGACTAGGTTTTATCATCATGATAGGAGTCCAGAACGAAGGCTGCATATTGGAGTGGCCTTGGGGTAAGAGATTGTATAACAATGAACACTTTTTAATTTACTTTTCAAAGAGAAGAGCTAATAAGGGGGGAGATTGGACAGGAAGAAAAGTGCAACAATGATTGAATGGAAATCCAAAGTCTCTGTAAATGCTCATTAAAATTAATAATAATAATAAAAGAATAATTAACTAAGATTAAAAGGCAGGACTGATAGAAACAGGAATCATGAGAAGTGGGAGGATACATGTTATGAAGTGAATATTGTAATTAATGTCATAAAACAAAATGTTAATGAATGGCTGACTGCAAAAACCAATTTGCTCTGTAAGTTTTCATTCAAATCATAGTAAAAAATAATTCCAATTTGTTCAGGTATCATTTCCAAAATGTAAGAGGAAAACTATTCTCTAGAAAAAATTGTTTTCTTTGTTTTTATCAACTCTTTAAAGACATTTTGTATTTCTTGGTCTGTTTAAATCAAAGTTTGCATAGCAAAATTTTCTAAAATAAATCATATATTCTAGAACTACATAAGACTATTGTTTATTTGGGTTGTAGGAATAGGTTCATTAAGAAAGATCAGAAAGGTTATTACTCTGAGGATTGTAATAAAAATCAGATTATAAAATGTTTTGAAGGACATGGTTAAAAAGCAAAGCATTACAAAATAAAAAACCCATTTGTATCAAGTTCTTTTCAACTCATGCTGAGTCGTGCAGCGGAGCACCACAGGGTTTTTCAAAAGCTATCACCTTCTGGAAATAAATCTCCAGGTCTTTCACCTAACTGTGCTTCTGGGTAGTTCTAAACTGCTTAACTGTTCTATCTAAGCACGCCAGAAAATAGTAAGTGTTCAGTTAATTATTATGATGATTATACCATGGTAGTTACTTCTGACAGCTTCATTTATTCCTTACTTCTAATTATAAAATTAAATTGGCAGAACAGTTATGATCATCTTCTTTTTTTGCTAATAAAATTATCAAATATTTGGAAATAATTTCATGTGTCATTTAAAGAAAATGTAATTATTTGTCATTTTTAAATACAAGCAACAAAATTTACTTTCAAACATAAAAGGCTTTCCATGTTTTTCCTTTTGCCATTCTGACGGGTGCCTAAGTCTTTCCTAGGATCAGAGCACTCATATTTTAAAAGGCACCTTTTTATGGTCTCAAATGATAGTAGCAATTCTAAAATAATTGTGAATGGGATAAACTTTTATCTCATTGAATGAGATAAACTTTTTAAAAAAATAGTCCACCTCTCTGTGTATTATCTTTATTCCAAGGAATACAAGATAGCTATTTTTAGTCATAAAGTTGAAGTGACAAAAGAAAATATTTGCTTCTAATATTGGTTTAAGAGTAAAAAACCTAAACTTTCACTTTAAAATTTTCAAATATCTCTCCCCCCTCTTCACACACACACACACACACACACACACACACACACACACACACAAACACAAAGTAGAGGGGCAAACTTAACCTTTAAATGAATTCTCCATTCCCACTTCAACCACCCTCAAGATAAATTTTCTTAGAAAATGCATATTTTAGGACTTAAAACCCATACTGAATTTCAGATGCATGGATTTCTGACTTCTCGAGCCTTTGTAGGACCAAGGAATATTGACAGAAACATTAGCTCTGCTTCATTTGAGACAATAATCCCTATAAATAAGAAACTTTTATGATACAAAACTAAAAATGCATCATTATAAAGGTCTTCCTAAGGATTCTTTGAAAGAAATTGACTAAACAGCACAGGATCTTAAAAAAACCAAAATCTCTTCCTGTAGTTTTCATAACATATACTTCCTGGTGGGAACATGTTTTATTAAATCAGGGAAGTTTTATGCTAAAATAGATAGCGGCAAACATCTAAGACTAAACAATTTGTCAAAGTCTTGTCCTGGCACAACCAGACTGGACTCCAGAGTTCCTGAGATTCATATGAATGTTATTCCCACCCATGAAGCTTATTCTAAAAGAGAAACATTTCAATTCTGGACAGCTGATCTCAAAATAAACTCTTAAGTTTTTCTAAAGTGACCCATGCAACTTCTTTTAAAACTTAACATATATAAAGTATCAGAGTCATTAAATAATCCCTTTTCTCTCTGCAAATATTTCACTAGAGCACAAAATATGACCATTCAAATGCCTCATTAATTTTTAAACTAAAAGAAAAATAAACAAAAGTATAACTATATAAAAACTCTTAAAAAGGAGATCTATTATCTCTTTAGTACAAAAAAATAACAAAAACCTGTTAACCTAACTCCAAGATCCCAACAGTGCCACCAGCCATGAGTTAAATCAGATTACCCTGGTAAACCATGATAAACAAGCTCTCCTGTGAGCAATGGATGGTAGCAATGCCTGAGTGATTTATTTGGCTCCAGGTTCAATTCAACTATTTGAGATTATAACTAGGACTCTCCGATTTAGAATCTACTTATTGCTATCTTGATTGAGAAAGATTTAGAAATATCTCCTCAAAACTGAACAAATTAAAAATAAAACAAAACCTCAAATAACACCAGCCATAATAAAAAGAAATAAAAGAAAGAACAATTACATCAGAATAGCTAAACCCAGGGAAACAAGTTGGAAATGCCCACGTGCTTTCTGGCAAAGTTGGTACTCAGGCAAAAAAGAAAAAGTATTCTCTTCAACAAAAAGAAGTGTGCATAATGAAAACAATTTTATAATAAAACAATATCAATGGATGCATAATCTAATGACTATAATTATTGCAACTGAATTATATACTTAAAAAAGGTTAAAATGGCCAGTTCTGTGTTACTAAAAAAAACCCAAAAAACAATTACCAAAGTTTGTCCAGAGAGGCTAAAGCTTTGGTAGCATAAAATCTAAAAGAATTTTAATTCAAATCTCTACTTGAAAACATGGGATTAGCATCAAAGTCAATACCTTAATAAAGAATCTAATCAAATATGTAAGAATTCATGCCAAAGGCTTTTGGTCTTCTGACTACTGATAAGAGCTCAAAGCCTTAATTTCTTTTTCTACACCTTGATGATGTCTTAATGGACACAAAATCAAACAAGTTTGTTTGCTTTTAATTGCACGACATCACAATGCTTTAAGTGCATGAATCTTTCTACAAAGGAAATATATAAGAAAACAGTACTTTCTCAAAATTATTTGGGCATAACGTTCTTTTAATCAGCTGAATAACACATAAATATTTTATAGAATGTACACTGGAAAACCACCACAGAAACTCTTAGCCCCATTTCCTCCATAATACGTTATTTGCTGTATTACTGACAGAGGTTAGATGTTTAATTCAACAACAGGCTACAGTAGCCTCATAAATGCAAATTCCTTTCATTGAGTTGAAATAGAGGTAAGGTAGCAGCAGAAGTCTGAAAAAAAGCAGAGTACTGAATTTCCAGAAAACTCTTACATATAAATGGTAGAAAACGTTCCTATAAGTGACTTCCTGACAGCAGGAGTCAAGATCCCCAAGGGATTATAGGAATATTTTCATAGAAAGACACGGACAGAGAGGAGAAGCGGGACTAGAATTATGGTGCAGAGTTATATGTGACCTTTCCATTCAACCCAGGGGAACTAGCTTAACCCACACCACTGTACTCACATGGCCATGCTGGTCCAGTTCATTGTTGGTGAGTTTCACTTTTTCAAAGGACACCATCTGCTTGAGGAGCTGTTCCCCAGTAAAAGGAGAATCTGGGTGTACATACAGCCTAAGAAAATCAGGGGGAAAATTACTGAAAAATTTGTTCTCTGTTGATATAAAATGGTCTGTTTCTAGAAACCTTATATAAGTGGTAAATTTCATTTGCTTTACATATTTCGACTTTAACAATATAGTAATGCTAAAATAACTCCAAAACACATAAAGAGATTTCCTTGAATAGATTCAAAGATCTACAAATAGGTTAGTAAGTAAAATTAACTTTCTAGTCTTCATTGAGCATGCCATTTTTAATTTTTAAAGAACTATTTTTTGTGTGTGTGAGTGTACCGTCAAATCAGATCTGACAGGTACAGGAGGAGACTGCCCCTCCTTCCCCGGCAGACATTTTTAATTTTTAAAAAACCTGTTGTTTCATGCCACCTATTCCATTACAACTTTCATTGACTCTATGAACAACAAGTCTGAACTGTGCCAACTTCAGGCCCTCAGATATGCTCAAACCTATTGTCACACTCACTGTGTTGATCTATTTCACTAAGGGTCTTCCCCTCTTTCTTACCCTCCACCTTTTCTAAGCATAGTATCTTTTCCAAGGACCAGTCCCTTCTGAAATCATGTCTAAAGTATGTGAAATATCTCTTTATTTTTGAGGTTTTTTGGGGGGTGATCCAGTCACTACTTTAGTCACATACGCACTTTTATTGTTGTAGGTTAAGTTAAACTACCTACTTGACAATCTCCTACTAGTAAGAAAAAGCAATGAAGACAAAGAATTTTTAAAAAACCAACACTCAAACACTTCTAGAGAATGATGTACTTAAAAGTGACTCAATTTAATGGCTGTGTTCTTTAGAGACATAAGACAGTAATTTTGACATAGAAACACAGGAACTTTCCAGTTTACAGATGAGAATTCAGAGCCTATTGCTCTTTTCAATACCTTAAACACTTCTACATTCATCATCTGTTTAAGTGTTCACTGAATGAAAACCAATTAGATAAACTCCAAATTGTTGGTATTGCTGATTGCCATGGAGTCAACTCATAGTGACCCTATAAGCAAAAGACCTGAAGCCTTTCTTTAACTATTGTTTCTCAAAGTTCATAGTTTCTAGAAGCATGTTGTTTAGGAAGTGGATGCCATTTGTGAAAAAAGTAACTAAAAAATGGAAATCTTTTATTATCCATTAAGCAGCTGCTATGTATAACCCCATCTTATCCTCACTCAGTGTTAAATGCAAATTTATCCTATAACCATAACACTAAGCACAATTCATTCTGCATCTCAATTATGGTCTCATGTCTCCAAAGTCTTTAAAAAGTCAATGAGAGACCACAGAATTAATGAAAGAGAAGACATTCCTTTGTCTATGCCATTGGCTAATGAGCTGTAATGGCAAAGTCCATAATTTGCTGCACAGCCAACCAAACCACACATCTCCATGTCTCATGTGGTTCGGATCCACCAGATACTCTGATATGGACAGTTTCCTCCTGTTAATCCTCAGAAATGTTATGGAAGGTCACAACTGGAATTTTTTTACTAGTAATAAGTTTATGTAACAAGCAATTTTAATCTAAACGTATATAAGATACTTATAATTAGATAAAAGATTGCTTGTACATGAATAAAATATAATGTAAATGAAACATTAAGGAAAAACCATGCACCTGCATGAAAAACAACATATGAATGATAAAAATAGTTGGTTTTTTTAAATTTCTCAGTGATATTATGAGGAACTGGAATAGGAAAGAAAAAAATTGTAAACCTTTCTTTGGAATATTCACGTAAAGGATGATAATTCAGTATTGTGGTGTGTTACACAGAGGACTAAGATGAGATTGACTCAAATGCTGAAATTCACAGAGATCACAAGAAGCAAAATAGCAGGAAAAGGCTGATAGCACTAGAAATTCTTAATGGACCTACAGAAGACCTTGTAGGTTGAAATGCTTGTCTGTTTGATTGATCAGTTTCATATTTAAAATAAAAGGAAATGTCCCATATGCAAATGTAACTACTTTAGATCATGCATATCTTTATAACTGAAAGATTTCAAGCATTATTTCTTTTGATTAATACAACTGGCCCATTAATTTTTCAAGGTGAAGTAAAAATACTTTAAAGACCTAGAATGCCAAGGAATTCCCCTCCATCCGAACAAAAAATTATTGTCTCCCAAGTTCCATATTTTTCCCTTATGTAGCTAGAAAATACACCAAACTATTTGTTTTAACGATAATAAGAGAGTTGCTTAAATTATCTGGAATATTTTCTCCCACAATGCACTAAACATGTTTATCTAATATCAGTATAAATAAGCTGACTTAGATAACTTAAAATGTATATGGGAAGTCCTGCCTCTCTTAAGTCCCTAGGACTTAAAATTCCAGCAATTGCTTACACATGCTTCAGCTGAGATAGTGTGTTAGTCTGAGGCCTACTTCAGAACAGATTAGTAACATAAACAAGGTATTTCATATTCCAAAGGCCTGCTAGCCTGCACCAGTTCTCATACCATCAGATGGGGAAAAATGTATAGCAAATAAGCTACCAACTTTTTAGATGAAAGACATTATAAAGAAAAAAATGGGAAATAAGTTCTTTGTAAAATATGGATCTGCTTAAATTCTTTTCATCTGTTTCTGGTTTGAGACAATATTGCAAATACCCCCTCAGCCAAGAAAACTCAAGAAAATTGGCTACTTCATAGTAAGTAATAAAACCCACTAATTCTATTCAATTTAATGTCTTCCAAACTAGTGAATATTGCTCAAATTTTTTAACCAGGAACTTTTTAAAAAATTGTTTTAGGCCTGACTATTATTTAATATACTAACTTAGAAGAGTTCTTCATTGTCTCTTGTGAGAAAGACTTTTTATTCTCTTCTCTACCCTACTTAGCATACTGTAAGCTCAAGTAATATGATTAATAACTGTAGGTATAATTGTCTATATTGATTCTGTGTTTTGACAAAGATTCTTAAAAAGAATAAAAAATAACTTTAAAACTAGATTTGAGAATTTAAGTAAATTCTCTCTCTGGCACTGAGACTTGGTCTTAGGACTCAAATGTAACCCACCCATTGCCTTGTAGTTGACTCTAACTAAGAGAACCTTGCATGGGTACATAGCAGAATCTGTGATTCCCTATGGGAGACAGAAAGAGCCTGCCCAATACAAAGCTTCTGGTGGATTCAAACCACTTAGAATGTAGCAGCTTTGGGGTTTAGTTTCACAGCTCACTATACACTACACCACCAGGGATCCCTTCTCATATGTAAAGTCAGGTAATATTCACTGGTTTAGGCAAGGATTCTAAGGCTCCATCTAACATACTTTGGACATGTTGCAAGGAGGGACAGGTCCTTGGAGAGGGACATAATGCTTGGTAGAGTGGAGGGACAGTGCAGAAGGGGAAGGCCCCCTATGAGTTGGATTGATTCAGTGACTGGGGTAATTGGGATGGGTGTGTCAGAGACAGTGCGATTGGCACAAGACAGAGCAGAGTTTAGGGATGTTGTACATAGGGCCGCTATGAGTCGCAGGCAACTCGATGGTACATAACAACAACAACATGCTGAAGTATGGAGTATGGACAAGATACTTGTAACTTTTAGCGCTCCTCCTTCAGATAGTAAGTAAATGTATGCAGTATCCTCCCTACCCACAAAGCAGCCCCAAAGAAAAGGTAGTTTCTTAAAATAAACACATGATTCCTAAAATGTTAAATGAGGAATATTTCACATAAAAGAATATTAACCTGATGTTGAATTACATTCATCTACTAAACGTATTAGAGGGGAAAAACGTTTGCTTTTATTAGCTAAAATTGTTGAAGCCCTTACTAGCCAAAAACAACTAAATTGTACTCAAAATAATTTTGTTATGTCAAATATAATAATGTGCAGATATATTGTTAACAAATACTAAGTGTAAGCAACCATACCCTTCTGAAAAGGGTTGGAGGGCATGCTATCTGTGGTTACATGTTGCCAAATAGAAATGGTAATAGAGTATGAAACAAATCATGACGTCTAACATACACTTAGGTTCTAATTTAGGGAAAACTTTGAAATAAACGATGAGGAAAGTTAAAAATTAAGTGTTGTGTCTGTGAGCAAGCTGTCTTTCTCTGAGATTAACTCATGCTTGTTATAGTCAGACCAGAAAATTTTTTTACGAGAGCCCACAGCTTCAAAAGCAGACACACTTAAAACTCAAACAGCCGAGGCAGAGATAGATGTTAAAAGGAACATTTTATGAGAAACACGCAGACACCAACCTGGCGGGCAGTGGAGGGTCAGCCTTGCCAGCCACCAGCCAGGAGGACCGATGGTAAGCATAGCGGTACCTCTTGTTGTCCACAGGAACAATGTCCATCAGAACTATGTACTTGGCTTCAGGATCTACTCCAGAAAATGAGACCCGGATGGTGGGAAACATCCTCCTAACAGTGGAGACAAAAAGAATTGGCCAAGCTCACACTAGCTAGGTCCTCCTCCCCCACTCCTTGTGTTCCAGTAAGAGCCCCAAGGAGATCAGCCTAGATCACGTTAAGAACCAGTCAGTCCTTTGTAATTGGTAAATTTTTTTGAAAATTACCTCGAGGGAAATCCTACCTGTTTTTGTTAGCAAAAGAGTCCTGCAATCCATCAGCACCCCAGTAAAGAACTTGGTGGAGAAGCCAGACTCACTGATTGGGTTACAGAAGATATTTTCCAGGATCCAGAGCTGATGAGACCAGTCTTAGAACGCCACTGACAGACTTCCTCAGCCTTCTCTCTGTTGTGAGCCAGCCCACACCTGCCACTCACTCTGGAACCCATGAAGATAGCACCCTTTCCTCTTGGGCATCTTTTTTCAAATTTCTGGGCAAAGAACTATCTCCTACCCAGAGTTTTATTCTTCAGTTGGAGCTTGCAGCTTCTACAAACTGAGGCCATAAAAAGTGTAACTACGCTCACTTACCTCACTCACACACACAAGTAAAGTTCTGCTGAAGATAACTCAAAACTGGTTCCACAGCAGTTAGAGAATTTCAAAAATTCAAGCCAGGTACAGAAAATGATATAGAATAAGGGATATCATCGCTGCTAGCATATGGATCTTGGCTAAAGGAGAATTACAGAAAGATACACGCATGGCTTTTTACTGATTTTGTGAAAGCATGGACTACATGGATCATAACAAATTATGGATAGCCCTGAGGAGAATGAGAATGCCAGAACATTTAATTGTGCTCATGAAGAAATTGTCCATAGACCAACTAAGAGGTTTTGTTACAACAAAACAAGGGAGTACGATGTGGTTTAAAATCAGGAAATATGTGCATGAAAGTTGTATTTATTTTTTCCCTATACTTACTCAATGTGTTTGTGAGCTATATTAAGAACAGCATACCATCAAAGTTAAGGAAAGTCTCTTAACTACCCACAATCTGAAGATGATATGAACTTACTAGCTGAGTGTAGATTTTTAGCACTTACTGGTGATGGTCAAAGATGACAATCTCCAGTATTGATTACAATTTAATATAAAGCAAATAAAAAATCCTCACAGCAGGATCAATATACAACATCAGGAGAAATTTCGAAAAGATTGAAGTTGTCAAGGATTTCCTTTTACTTGGATCCACAACCAGCAGTCAAGAAATCAAGTGAAGTATCTGTACTGAGCAAATCTGCTAAAAATGATATCTTACAAAGCAGTCATCTTGAAAACTAAAGTGTTCCAGATTCAAGGCATAATATTTTCAATTTCCTCATCTGCATGTGAAAGGTGGACAATAAATAAGGGAGACTGAAAGAGTTGAGGCACTTGAATCATGGTGCTGGTGAATAATTCTGAGTATCTGTTCTAGAAAAAGGCACAAATCTGTCTTTAAATAAACACAGTCAGGAAGCAAGGATGGTGAGATTCTGTCTTACACATTGTGAATACAAGAGAGGCCAGTTCCTGGAGAAGCACATTGTATTTGGTATAGTGCAATAGGGATAAAGAAGACCCTTAAAAATATGGATTCACACAGCATCTGCAACAGTGAGCTCAATCTGTATGTAAGGATTGTGAGGATGCTGGAGGTCCAGGCAGTGGTATGATCTGCTACACATAGAACTGCTGGGAGTCAGAACTTTCTCAAAGTCCTTAAAACCTACATCGCACCCTTAGTGTATACCAGAGATGTCTCCAATACCATCCCTCCTCTCACCATCAGTTCCCTCCTCCCTTCAGATTCCCACTTAATACCCTCCGGACCTGCAATCATGGCCCATGTGCCCTTCTCTTTAAAGCTGGAGTGGCTCTCCCCATTGCAGAGAATGAAAACCACAGGGTTTCCTTCCAAATCTTTCTGCTTTCAAAGGCAAACTGAAGACAAGCTGCCATCCTTACAACAAAGGTTCTCCAAGCCCAGCACATTTCATCAGTTCCTGGATATACACAAGACTCCATCCCTGTGCCCCACTCCCGGCCCACTCAGGACCAGCTACCTGCCCGACTTGGTGATGATCATTTCCGTGCCCAGCTCATGGAATTTGTCCCACAGCTCCTTGGTCTCCAGGCTGCAGGCAATTTTGGCCATCTCCTCGCTGGGCATGATTGGGGTGGTAGGGATCAGAGGTTCAGTACACAGAGTGGTGGAAGACGGGCTGCTGCTGCCATGGCTGCTGCCACCACCAAATTCCCCGTGGGCATCCAGGCTGGTCAGCTCACCCAAGGGCTGAGCACACGATGACTTCTCCACAAATTGCTCTGGTGGGAAAGAGAATGACAGCTGATCTGTCAATCAAGGAAATATTTGGGAAAATAGCAGCACAACTGAAACTGGCACTTGGCTTTGCTTTTTTTTTTTCAAAGTCAAACTCAGAAACTTCAGAACAGCAGAGATGACTCATTGCTACACATACAGAACACGGCCTCCCAGTTCCCCACTTCCAGTGCATGCATGCTGCACACATAGGGTTCTGGAGACAAGACTTCTTATCACCAACACTGAAACTCACTTTGGGGAGTTAAAATGTGTGGTAGAGAAAGGAAATGAGGGTAACTGGAAAGATAAAGAACAAAAATACCTCTAACTGTCCCTCCAAAGTTCTAGACTCCACAGTTTATGAGACAGTCTTGCCTTTTTGCCAACCTGGAGGATTTTCTCCTTAGAGACTAAGGGAGTCCTGCAAGCACTCTCCTCCTCCATTTGGGAGGAAATTTCCCTGCTCCTCTTCACTTCCTCTCTCAGTAAGAGAGAATGACAGGGGGCAGGAAATGGAAGAAACCACTGGCCCTCAGTGTCCTCCCCATTTAGAGAACAGAATATGATTAGATCGTTTTTACATTCTTGCCATTCTGAGACTTTTTAAAAGACCCCAGCACACATCTTGCTGAATAACAGGAAAAGGCTCTCTGGTCATTTTTTTTTTTTTTTAAATAGGCTTGGAACAATTAGGGGTATTTTATGTGTCTCCCCACCATTAATAAAAAAAGAGCCTGAAAGTGGAGAAAATGGTTCCAACTTCAGGATGGCAGAATATTAATGAAAATGAAAAAACTGCTTTGCCATCAGCATCAGGCTAGAATGCCACAGTCTATGAGCCAAATGTTCTCCTCCTCAGCTGATAAGGGCCTGAGACTACACCAGTCACTTTGATGGAATACAGAGGGACTTCGATAATTGTCCTCATTATCTCCCATGCAGTGAAAAAGAAACTATTTGAGTTTGCAATGAGAAGTTGATCTTTCAGTGTCTTCAAAATTCTGAATGTTCATGTGTACATACATACAATTGGACATATACATACAACACGCATATAAAAAAACATATATTTAATTACTCCCCACTCTTCTTGACCTCAGGCAGGCAAGCAAGAAATAGAGAAACAAAACTGTTGCACTTTCACATTTTATTCTCTTCCAGTAATAATCAAGTGCATGAAAATATTTTAAGACTAAGTTAAATTGATAATCTTATCCCCTTCTCTTTAAAGTTAAAAGCAAGGGAAACAGGAACATCTTATTTTCTACTAATACTTTTAGAAACATATGTGCATTACATCTTTATAGGAAATTATCAAATGTCTTTCATTTTAGTTTCTTATTTTAAAACTGGTGGGGAAAGCTGGCTCCCTATCCTAAAATGACTAAAGTCTCAGGATTGGGAAGTAGAGGAGAAAGAGAATGATCTAGAATGTGTTAAGGGTCTGGAGCAGTTCTTCTAAAAAACTATGCTGAAATGGATATTCTCAAGGCTCTGTGGGTCCCAACCATACAAATTTGCTTCTATATTTTCCTAGTGTTCTAAGGTATCACATACTCCCTTGATAGACCTTTCAATTCTTCTCATGCTGGAATCTTCGGTTATCAGTCAGTACTTATTTCTCTGTGAACCATGTAAGCGAGAAGAATACCTACTCATTCTTCTAGAATCCCTCTCAAAAGCACAGAGAACCTTATTTTACAAATGATGATGATGATGATGAGAGATAGAGGAAGTGTGTACAGAGAGCTGGCAACTGCTTTACAGTTCATTATTTTAATAGGAAGTGGCTTTTCTCAGGCAAATAATGAAGGAAACAATGTCAAAATGACAGTGACGCTTTAACATTTTTTCAATCCATTACCTACAGTTCTGTCAGAAATTTTAAATCAAGATATTCATTTCCTGCTAGATACCAAACTGAAAAGGGAGGGATTTGTGCACAATTCAGGTATCCCTAAAAAGGAATGAACATTGTTGAAAGTTGCTCACATTTAATATTTAAAATGATAATGAATTTATTTCTAAATAATTGTGGCTCATTTGATTTAACGTTTTAATTTTTTGTCAGGTTTAGATTTAGATTTAGGGGTAAATGGGAAGAATGAGGGAAGGGGAAATGGGAGGCTTTTGGCCCACATTCCTGCTTCCACTTCCTTCCTTGCAATTTGCTACAGGGATTTTAGTTCTCTGTTTTCTCTTCACTCAGACTCATTTTCTTCTTTTTTCTTTCTATTACTACTAATTTAGATCTGTTTAATGTGTTGGGAATGGCACAGAAAAGGAAGGAGAAAATAGGAGAGCTAGAATAAATTAGAAAAAGAATAAATTAAGTTTACTATTTGTGGTTTTCATAGATTGTTTACCATTAGAATAGGGAGTACTTAACTTCCTGGGGCGCCAGAAGGCAATGACAAAAATATTTCTTTCCAAAGGTTATGCATTTCTCCTTAATTTGTAAAAGGATTTTTGTTTTCTTCAGAACCCACTTTATCTTGGGCAGTTTCCTTCACACTCAGCTCTCTTGGGCGAGGGGAACAGAATCTCTATTCTCCTTTTACTCTGCTATAAATGGTAAAAATTGTTACATAAACAGTGTAACTGAAAGTTGAGGAATTTAGGAAACGGTTACTGGTTAATGTTTTTGCCAACCTCAATCGAAAATAATGGCAGTTATAAAATGATGTCTTACTGATAAGCCTGGAGCTTCTGGGACAAAAAAAAATGTTCACGGCGGACCAATTGGCTAATTCGATCTCATTTCGAATGAGAAATTTCAGCTCTGTTTTTAAAGAGCTGACTCTGTTTAGTCTATTCACGTTTCGGGGGAAATAAAAATTTCAACTGACTTTTTTGTGACTTCTCTTTGTATCTTCTTGCTTTCAAATGCATAAATTAATATAACATGTCTTGTAACTCTTGTTATGGTTTAAAAGGTGTTTCATTATTATTTATTCCTGGACAAATAGTTTTCCATGTACGCGCGCGCGCGCGCGCGCACACACACACACACACACACATATGTTAGGGTGGTACTCATAAGATCAGAATTATTCAAATACATGGTATAGTTGTAAAACTGACATCAGGTGCCTCTAGCCTACAAAACTGGTTGCTTTGCCCTAGAATCCTACTTCTCTTTCTTTAGTCATGTAAAGTACTTTAAAATGCCTGTTAACCAGGACGGGAAATGCATCTTTCCTGGATTAGCTTTTACCTGTCCGATACTAGTTTTTCTCAATCATATGTAAATCATACCTTAAACTGTCTGTTTACCAGGACGGGAAAGGCATCTTTCTGGGATTAGCATTTACCTCTTTGAAACAGTATTTTCATAGTTAGATGTAAACTATATCCCAAGTTGCCGGCTTACTAGTAACTATGTGTAAATTGTTTTGAATGTGAAAATCTTGTAACTTTGCAAAAGTATTATGTGAAGTAGATTAATTTCCAATCCAATGACCACTCTTTCACGGGAGGCAGATTTTGAGAGGCTTCTCTAAGTTCACCCAGATCCGCAATATGTTCTGAATATTGCAATCCGTCTGTTTTACTGGCAATTGACAACGGAAAAGAACCCCTTGCGTTCAATAACCTATGTACATACACATTCGCACAAGCCTGATTCAGTACCAGGACAGACAGGTATCAGAAAGGCCCCACACTAGATGCCATAGCTGTAGTATATAACGGACCGTGTATAAGAGGGCACCTCCAGAGAAAACTTGGGCCAAAAAGAGAAAAATCTCCCACTTAGGACTTGTGACTATAGCTAGAGGATCTGTTGCTGGCCTGAGTGTGGTAAAGTGGCCACTGGTGACGTCCGTTATTCTGATGATCCTCCTGCGGCCAAGCGGCAGAGGACAAACAGCCGTGCAAAATATACACAGACATACAGACAGCGAGCGAGAGCGCCCATGTCCTCGGAGGGCCACAGGCAGGCCGACTCACCCAGGGGCTTGATAGTGTTCTCCGCGACCTCCTTTTCCTTGGAGCCTCCGCTCGACATGAGCGCTGCGATAGAGAAGGCGTTGGCACGCGAGGAGAGCTGGGGTTTGGGCGACGCCGTGAACTCCATGGCCCCCGAGAGGGGTCAGCTGTCCAGTTTCTCCAAAGGGGACAAAAGACCCGCAGTGCAGGGCCAGGTCCCCAAGAGCGTTTAGGTCCCCGAGCGTGGGGACTCCACACGCGTTGTCTCCACTGCCCCTGAGCTCTGCGCGCCTCTCCTCTCCTCCCCGCGTAGCTTCAGAGCCGCGCCGACTCCAAACTTAGTCAGAGAGCAAGTGACAGGAGCAGCCCTGGCTCCGCCACACGTGCGGGCACCGCGGCCTGAGGTTGCACCACGACCTGAAGGTTGTGCGTCTCTGAGGCCGAGCCCAGCATCTGCTGCACGCAACCCGGGGGTCACGGCACACCCTGCCGCGGCGCAGGCTTACGTCCTCACTGGATACAGTCCGGAGTGCTGGAGCTGCACGGTCGCCGTCACCCCGCGAGCGAGCGCCGCGGGCGGGGGGCGTTCCGAGCGGGACACGGTGCCGAGGACACTGTGCCCGACGCCTGCCGCCCTGCGTCTTAATTTGCTACCCGCCGCCCGCAGCCACTCAGAGCCGCCCCACGTCACTGCCTCCCCATGGCCGCCGGGGGCGGGGCCGGCCAGGCCGGGAGGGCGCGCCTGGGACTAGGCGTCCGTGTGGCCCCTCACACTACCTAGTGGGAACCACTAAAAGGGGAGCTGTCCGCTTGGGCCTACGCCCCTTGCCTGGTGTTACCGTCCCTGGTGAGGGGCAGTGCGTCCTCCCCGGGGAGAGCACCTTAGGCGCGGTCTAACAACTGAGGTCTGGGGCCTCGGAAGCTAGCCTGGAGGAAGCCCGGGAGTGTATTGCTTCCCGTGGTCTTTTACTACCGCTCACTTAAGTTCTAGAAAGTTGGGAAGCGCTGTGTAGCGCAGAGCCCTGCGCCACAAAGCCGCCCTGGACCAACTGCTAGATGAGTCCCTGTGCGCGGTGTGCCCCCGGGACGGTTCCCTCCTCCCCCGCGCGCTTGTGGGCCCCCACAGTCTATTTGTCCGCCTTCTGACTGACTTTAGGAGACTGGGGATGCAGCGCTGCAAAAGATTACGAATGAGCTGCGAGCATTGATTGGCTGGATGCTGCTCTCAGGATGGTGGCTTCTGCTGGGCACAAGAGTATCTTTCTTCTGAAGTTCCTCTTTCCAGGAGAGACACTGGGGCTGGGGCAGAGGGGAAGGCGCGGTTCAGGGTTGCGGCTGACTGCGGGAACTGACCGGGTGTGGTGCGGGTATCGGGTATCGGCAGAGACCGCGCCACGCGGGGTTCAGCGCGCTCCTACAGCCTCTTGGCGGACCTGGAACGCCCTCCCTTTGTGACTTGACTGTGACCAAGACTCCCCAAAACCTTGGGAGGGGGGCGTCCCACTGGTCTGGTTGAGTCTGAATAACTCACATTCTCTGAATTCGCAGGATAATCCGCTTCACTTGGAGCCGGGTAAACTCAGCCTCAAACACACTCAAAGCTGTACATGTAAATATTTGCACTCTTCCCAGTCAGTTGGTCTGGTGATTAGGAACCTCTTGGTGGGCCTGGAGTGGTGGTGGAGGAGAGAGTCCCCCATTTCCTAGTAGTCTTTCTCATCTCACTACCTCTCAGCTCCCCAATTCCTGAACTAAATCTACAGGAAAAAACAAACAAAAAAGTCAAAGTAGGTGCCTTACGTCCATCTGGGAGCGTCATGACTTCATCACGTGGAGGAACCTTGTGGAAACCAGGGTTAAAAGCTGCTAACAGAAAGTTCAGCAGTTAGAATCCACCAGCTGCTGTGCTGCAGAAGGATTATAAAGCCTTAGAAACCCATAAGGAAGAGTATTGCCCTGTCCTGTAGAGTCACTATGAATCGGAATACACTGCAGTAATTGGAGGGGGGGGGGGATTTCTGTCATCTTGTGTCCTTAATTTGTGTGTGTGTGTATGTTTGCTCATATTTTTGTTTTATTTTCAAAACAAGTTGCTAAGAAACGTATTCAGATAATATTGTTGAAGTGTAAAATGCATAGACTGGAAAAAGTACACCTGCCTAAATATTTTGGCAGATTACTGAAACCTTAGAAGTTTGTTGATGGAAATAAAATTCAACTCTAATTGCTCGAGTGAAAGGGGGTGTCCCTTAAGGCAGACCCCAGTGTAGCGCTCCAGACCAGGCCCTTGGTCACAGTTTAGCCAACAGTCCCTTAATCAGTGAACTCCCGCTGCGTTTTGAGATTAAACCATAGCAAGAATCAGAATGCCTCTGAGCCTCAGTTTATGATCTTGAATCTGATTCAAAGGTGTTTTGGAATAACCCAGGAACTTCTGTTCTCAAAGTGTGATTGCTCAAACATACACCAAACAGACGTGTCAATAGAACAAGAGTTACATTTTTAATGTATGACAGACACTGTTGTATTGGGTAATGGTAAGGGTTTACCCTGTAAGGGAGACTTCCTTAAAAAAAAATGTGGTTTCTTCTAGAAGGTGGGAGGTGAGGAGGATGAGGGTATTGGTTATTGCAACCTATGTTCATTCTTCACCAGGACTTCCCACGTCCTGTTTGTTCTCAAGTTCATTTTCAAAAAAACTTGCAAAGGATTTATAATTCCATTTAAAAAGACAAAATCTTGCTATGGAATTTCCTCTCAGGAAAAGACGAATCTTAGTTACCTTAATGGTTCAAACTATAATTTTAAATAATTCCATAAGAAGAACAGTTTAAAAAAAAAAAAAGAAGAAACAAGAGAAAGACTAAACAAATTGCTCCAAACCCATTTCCAAATGCCCACATGTTCTCTATCCGAGGAAGAATCTGAAAAAACTGAGCGCTCAGAGAGATAAGTGGCTAACCAGAGGAATCGAAAGGTCTTTGAACACGAACCCCAGCGCAAAATGTGAGCCATTTAGGGGGCCCTAACAAGCGATGCATCTTGGTGGTGCTGAAACCACAGCCGTAAAACCGAGGCTACGAAGTGATTATGGGGGCGCACTGCCCCTCCTCTTACATTTATTACTCTGGCAAATCAATAAGGCACAATAAAACAAGGGACGGGTGCTGTGCAGAAAGGTGCTGCCAAAGACAATGCAGAGGCCTCTCCAAGGGGGAAGCGCTGAGCTCTTAGGTCCCTTTAACTAACTCCGGGTTAACGAGGATTAATAGGCTTCGAAGTAAAGGGACAAAGCGCTCATATCCTCCCAGGCTTTTCTGAGGCTGAAGCCTGGCCGACAGCTATTGGGCACTGGACGGTGCATTGAACTTGAAGGTTTTGAATCCTGACTTTAGCGAGCATCAGTCTGAGATGTGTAAATTACCCAAATTCGCAAAGCTTCCGTTTCATCATCTTTAAAAATGAGGCCAATCATTCTTCTTATGTGAAGGATGACAGTGGATTAATGCACTAATGCTCTTTTAGAACTTGGGACAAAGTAGCTGCCACTCTGGCATAACTACGGACATAAACACAGCATTTTATCATATCTTATTCCTCAACTCCTTTCTCACGACTTCCAGATTAAAGTTTTCAAGATTCTCAGGTGCGTAAGCAGAGTTGGTGAATTTTGGAATGTTCATTTTGCTTTTACGTTCTCGTTTAGTCATATAGAGCTTGGTTATATGGAGAACTGTAAGATCCTGTCTCCCAACAAGACTCCCTTCCAAGTTCCCATCGGAAGCCTCTTGCGCTAAAGTGAATAGATCCCGAGCACTGAATTGGTCGGGTTCCTGCTTGGGCCACAACGCTCCCAGGCTCAGGGAACACTAACGCACATCTAACCCTTGAGCAACAAGAGAGATTTCCTCCTGGTCTCCCCAACACCACGGTCGACACAAGGGGCAAGGTGTTCCTCTCCCTTCAGTGCCGCCGCGTGTAGGAGGCGCTGGGGTGGCAGCTGCCTTGGAGAAGAGTTTCTTAGCACGGGAGCGGCATCCCAGGTTTCCTGAGTCAATGTGGCTGAAAATCTCATCCCATCCTCGCGCTCTCTCTTGCTTTTTTTGGTATATGTTTTAAGAGCTATGCTTCCAGTCTCCATGCGTTGCTAAAACTGGTTTATGGAACAACAACAACAAAAATGGTGCCTAAAACCTTTTGCAGAGAGCGACTCCGATCCCTCAGGGGCTGAGGCGATGCGTTCCTGGCGAGCGCCCACATCCGCGCATGCCATTGCGGGTCTTTCTTTCCCGCAAGATTTGGACTTCTCCTCGGAGAACACGCCCCGGCAAGTTTTCTCCAAACTCCACAGCCCGGGAGAAGAGACCCCTCCCAGGTCAGCCCCAAGTACTCCCTGGAAGTCCAGGCCTCAGGCTGCCCAGGAGGCGACCGGAGTCTGCGGTAGACACGCTTCGCCCAGTTCCTGAGGGAAGAGCAAAGCCAAGAGGCAGTGGCTGGAGGGCGCAGCTGGGTTCCCGCGGTTCCCGGAGGCCCGAGGGCGCACAGCGCGTTCTCACCCCCGGGCGCTGAGGGCCAGAGGAGTGCCTGTAGGCCTTGGGAAGTGAAGGAACTTTTTGGAGCCCGCGCTGATGGTGACTTTAACCCGCCTGGCCGCAGGCTTCAGGCTGCGGGTAGCCATGGGCATGGTCAGGTTCCGTGATCTGGCCACGGGTGTACGCAAGGGACCCCAGAGGTCGCCTGGTGTGCCCCCCCTCCCCGGCCCGCCCGCAAGGCCATCTCCTCTCGTTTGCAGGAATGTCCAGGAGCTGGGCTTCAAGCCTTCTTCTAGGTCCCTATCTGGCTCTTCCAACAGCCACTTGTTTCCCATTCATCCCAATGAGCTGGCTACAGCAGGGACTGGCTCTACGCGCTCCTAGCCTTGGGCTGGGGCAGGGCCCCCTCGCTGTAGTTGGGTGCAAAGCTTGCAATGTGGTCCCCGAAAGGCAAAGTTTCCTGGCCACGTGGTCACTGGACCCAAGGCTACTCTTCTCCCACCCTCTGTCCTCTTTTTTTCTCTCTCTCCCTTTCTCTTCTCGTCTTTTTCCTCCTCCTGAATTCAGACCTTCTTGCCCAGACCTTCCTCTTCAGCCACCTTTCTGCAGGGAAAGGGGTGCATTACCTGTATTTAAAAATTCACATTTTGGTACACCATGGATATTTTTTGGCATAGATTTTTATTTTAAAATGACCAATTATTTTATAAACATTGTTGAGTTTTCTGGGCTCCTCTTAAATGTTAGATTCTCCCCCTGCCCTGCCCTGTCAGGAAGTTAGTCTTTGCTTCGAAATCACACGGAGGATAAACTGCAAAGGGGAGGTTTCAATGCAAATTTCTGGCTTCAAAAGCGTGGCTCTTACTGGGTCTTAGGGCACTCACTGAATGAATGAAGCCTGAATTCCGGTTATGGAGAAAATGAACAGAAGCTCCCAGCTTCAGGATGAAGGTTCTGTTGACGGGTACCCAAAGGCACCATGGTGAATGGGTGAAGGCTTCATACCTGGCAGAGGGACACAGCTGCCATCAGACAGGTGGCCCAGGCATGTGAGCACGAGCACGTATGTGTACACACACACACACACACACACACACGCGCGCGCACGCGGTAGCAGAGCAAATACAGCTCTAATGCTACCCAGGTAAATCTACAGCAGCTGCAGTGTTTTGGAAGATGATTCAGCTTCCCACCAACCAACCCCTCCTGCTTTCGTCTGGTGATTGCTTGAGCATCTCCACACACCCTTGTATACCCTCTAGTCACTTTGCACTGCCTCCACCCAGAACCAGAGCCAGCTGTTCTTGTTGATAATCTATCCAAGATCTTGTCTTGAGGTTTAGGGAATCCAGGTGAAAAAGACCCAGGCAGGAAGTAGCTCTGCAGGTCCCTGCCACCAGCTTCTGTTGGGAGACAACCCAGATGTGGCTGATTAACCAACTTGTTAGTACCTCCCAGCTGTGGGTAAAATGCATCCCAGGAAGGGCTTGGTTGTCCAGTCTCAAATGCAAGGAATGACAGAGAACACTTAAAACATGTATTAAGGAAGGATGCAAAGATGTATGCCTCTGATAATTTATTTTTTAAACATATTTTATTATTATTATTATTAGTGTGTACCATCAAATCAGATCTGACTGGTACAGGAGGAGGCTGTCCCTCCTTCTCCAGCAGAGTATCTGGTGGATTCGAACCGTGCACCTCTGGGATTGCAGTGGATAATTTATTTTAAAGACAGTATTTGTTTATGTATTGCATATTACTACTTACTCTGGTTAGAGAATTCAAGAATAGAACTGTATTTAAAGCCCTACAATTCCTGCCTCCTGGGCCTGACAGTCTGGTAAAAGACAGATAATAAACACAAGAAACAGACACTAAGATAAAGACTTGGGGAAAGAAAAGGCAGAAATAGAGAATTCAGCTTATATGTAAACTGCATTTATGCTAAGTCAGAACTGGGTAGATGTGGGTGGGACAATGTGGATGTTGTCCTTGTCCTTGGAGTTCAAAGCCTAGCTAAGAAGTTTATTTAAAAGACAAAAGAAAGCAGAAAACCCAATGTGTAAACCATGCACTGGGCTTGGATGTAGAGTCTTACTGATGCTGTATGAAATACAAATAAGACAGAGCGACAATATAAAAGAGTCCTTGGAGAGTAAAGTGCTGGTGTCAGCACCACAAACACTGGCTTGGAGAGGTAGGTGTGGTCCAGTCTCCACATCTGTAAAATGCAATTATTAATGATAATGCCCACTTCAAAAAGCATGTTGCACAGAGTGAAAGAAGCAATTATGTAAAGTCTTTACAGTTGTAAACTACCTGCCTAGATGACATGTGGGGGTGGGGTGGGTGGAAATCCTACTTTTTAATTTAGGAATGACCTACTGTTAAATATGATCAAGGTGATGTGCGAGTCCTAATTTTAAGGACCTTTCAAAGAAACCGACTTTCCTTTGATTAGACATTGTAATGATTCACATGAATCCATTTTAATTAATGTTATACAACAAAATGTCTGTAAACGATTGCATGAAAACGCAACAAGTCCGGGCTTAGTGGACCGGTTGACAAGGACACTGGGGAATTCTGAAACTGAAGGACACTGGAGAATTCTGAAACTGAGATACTCTTTACACCTTGAATCAAAACTGAGTTGACTTTTGAGTGAAGTAACAGATAAATTAATAAATAAAGGCGGGCGATACTCCTACCTGGCTTTCCTCAGGGATCAATAGAGTTTCTATTCAGCTTTGGGATTCTTTAGCAGGATACAAAGGTGAACAGGGTAGCAATCTTATGCTCCAAGGGTTTATAGTGCTTTGCAATTCCGAGATGCTGCTTTTCAAACGCCTTGCAGATACATCTGTGATGCTTTTAATAAGGACCAGGCGTCGCACCAGGACCTTAAGTGAAATATTTAATGTTAATAACAGCTTAAGGTAGGTAGTATTTTAAAGTTTCAGAAAATGTGTCTCTGAAGACTCAGTAACTCACTTTGTGAAGGGCACAGGACGTTTCCGAGTTGAGCACGAAGTGGCCTGAGTCTAGGTGACTCAAGTTTGTTGGCCTCTTACTCTTAACCTCCTTCCCTGGCCGATTTTTACCACTAACTTTGCTTCCGGACTAGAAAAAAAGGTGGCCATCGAGGATAGAGTTAGTTACCTTTTTCTGTTGTCTGTAAATAGCTGCTTCCGAGCCGCTATTGTGCATCCACAGGGACCTGGGACTCTTCAGCAGAGCCCGGATTGATGTAACCTCGCCTCCACCCTCTCTGCGTGCTAAGGGAATGCGTCCCGAGAGCCCCGACACAGCGCAAATAGATCAAATCAAGACCTTTGCTGCGGCACGTGGGCGCGGACCCAAGCAGTCTTTGTAATTTTTCTCTTCAGGGATTTAATTATCGGGAAATATGCCGCACATTACGCAGCGAGGGCCGCCGGGTGAGCGCAGGTCAGTGTGTCCTTCGCTCAGCACTCGTAGTCTCCGTGTACACACACGTTTTGGCAACCAAAAGTCTGTGCGGTGGTTGGTCTACCCGCGCCTTAGTGTCTCCAGCTGTGAGCTGCGCCCAGACCTCCCCGAGAGGCTGGGCAGAACGTGTGCCATGTGGTAGTGTGCGCACGGGAGAGCGACTTCCTAAAGTACAAGGATAGCGGGAGTGATGCCTGAGCACAGTGAGGAATCGACTCGGAGCGCAGGCAGCGCGCGCGGGGCTCTCCAGAACCCGGAGGGCCCGCCGCACCCCGGGATCCACGAACTCCGGCTCGCGCTGTCCCTGGAGGGGAACTGATTGCTGCGGAAGCGTCCACACTGGGGAGATCCCCGCGCACGGGTGTTGGAGACCGGAAGCAGCTCGCTCCTATCCTCGCGCGGCCCCCTGGACGCCCAGGCTGGCGCTGCGCCCCCGGCCCCCGCCGCCCCCGGCTAAGGCGCAGACACCCGAGAGGACGCCATGGCCACTGTCGGTCCTGGCGCGGCGGCGCGGCGGCGGCGGAGCCTTGGTTTGCCATCCCCCCGCCATTTAATCAGGGCTATTATCAGGCTGGCTTGGCGGATGGCGCCGGCCCAGCTCGGCCCCCATTAACGCAGGCTGGCGTGGGGGCTGGGCCGCAGCGCGCCTCTCCCTGCCTCGGCGGCGCTTCTGCGGACGCTAAGTGAAAGGCCGGAACTGGAGTCCGGCGGCAGATATCCAGGCCTCAAGACAGGGTTCACAGTTCATCAGAACTTTACTTATTCTGGACTTGAACGTTAATAGCTCTGCGACATTGGGACAGATCATGGAACTTCTCAAAGTCTCAGTTTTCTCATCTGAAAATGGGTCTAGATAGACATAAGATTATTAGGAATCTTAACTAAAATAATGTTTCTTACGTGTTACGCCCAGTGTTGCACAATGTGCCTGGCAAATGGTGGTACAACTATTGATGTCTTCATGTAACTCAAATCCAAACCTACTTGTGGCTGGCGGCTTAGTGATAAGGAGTTGCACTGCCAACTTAAAGACACGTGTTTCAAATCCTTTAGCTGCTGGAGAAAAAAGCTCTCCTCCCCTGCGATTGACCGCCTCTGAAAACCCGCTGGAAGATCAGCATAATAATAACCACGCGGTGGATGAGTCTGAACTTCATGACTTAACAAATTGGCTGCGCATCTCTTTCTATCAAGCCCCCAAAGCGTCCTGTTACTCTACACTATACATGTATCAGTCTTATTTTCTCTTTTAAGGCCTCCATCTTTAATTACAAAGAGGAAAAATAGAGAATGACGAAGGGTGAATGTTTGCAGACAAATTTGGGTTGAAACAATGCCGAAGAAAAGCTATTCAAGACTGACTGGGTTCAAATTTTACCTCTGCAACTTGGAACCCTGTGACACTACTCCTTCACCTCATCTCTGCCTCATTTGCTCTAGCTGTGAAATAGATGGAACTCCTATGCGTGTTGAATAAGATGATGCCTCCAGAATGCTGAGCACAGAGCAGGCCCTCCAGAAGTGTAGGGTGTTATTAGCAAAATGTCTTTAGAAACCAGAGATTTTAGACAAAACAATCTTTAAGGATAAGGAACCCTCAGGAGTGGGAGTGAGGGTTTAAATTTGGGCATAATAGCCCTGAAACTACCTGTGAAGTAGATGTGAATGACACAAGAGTGTACAAGAGTGTCTTCAGGTGTTCAGTGTCTTCTTTGAATTCCCAGGACAATGACCTATTGAAATTCCATTCAGAGGTAAAGTCTGACATCAAAATCAGTCACTTTTGTTTTCAGATGACTGCTCAAAAACTCAGCAACCAAACCCTGTATTGCCAACCTAGTCTCTACATGGAAGTGGAAGTGTAATTAGCAAAGCAGGACTAATTAAAGTGACTTTCTAAGCAGTGAATGCTTGTGAATGGTTTTCAAGTGAAGTATGTTGGGCTGCATGGGATTCTTTTCTGTCTGTGTTCAGCTTTGGATAGGATGTCTCAGTTTTCCAACTTCCTCACAAGCATAGTGATGCTTTTGGACTGACAAATAGCTCCTAACAAGGTTAACCTATTTCAGGTGCTTCATATATGCCAGAGACTGCCATAAGCACCTGCAATATTTAATACTTCTCATTTTGGAAGCAGGAGTGGCATCCACCTCCTAAACAACATGCCTCTGGAAACTCTATGAACTTTGGTAAATGATGATAGTTATAGAAAGGCTTCAGGCCTTTTGTTCATAGGGTCACTATGAGTTGTGCTCAACTCGACCGCAATCACCACCACATTTTACAGATAATGAAACTAAGACACAGGCAGGTTTATTCCTTGTTACTAATTGCAGAAGTAGTAGGTAGCAAGAGGAAGCTGGCCTTTTTCCAAAGCTCTTCTGTTCCCATCATATTTTACCCCCACTCTTCTGCATCCTTAAAGACACTGTGAAGTTGATGGCAGGTTAATGAGTCAAGAGGAAAAACAAAAGACTCTCAGAAAGTTCACCTTTTAGAGACTCACCTAATGGTCTCTGGGTAGTACAAACAGTTAAATACTTGAGCGCTGAATGGAAAATTGATGATTTGTATCCACCTAGAGGTACTTCAGAATATAGGCATGGTGATCAACTTTCAAATGGTCACAGCCATATAACGTTAAGGAGCATAATTCTATTCTGATGCACATGGGGTCACTGTAGGTTAGGATTGACTTCTAATAAAACTATCAACAGTCGTGATTCCAATACACTCTTCATGGCTTGGAGGGGTCTTTACCAGTTATGATGACTTCTCATCAGTCATTTCAACTTAGAGCCACAATTTACTCTTTGGTTAAGTGGCTTTATATATATTGTGTTGCATAAATGTTAATTATATTGCATAAATGTTAATTATACTGTGTAACTTGAGAAGATAAAGTATTGTAATGAAACATGCCAAGACCTGCCTAGGGAACCCAAAGAGACAAACAAAACACACTCTGCAGACAGAGCTGAAGGGGAATATAAAGCAAACCTTAAGCTGCAGTACTGAAGGACTGAAGGATTTCATGGGTGAAGTATTGAACAATGCATGAAACTTAAAAAAAAAGGGAAATGACTGTATTCACAAAGAGTCACTGTATCATAAAGAACTGGTTAATGCCCAACCATTTCAAGAGGTAGGATATAATCAAGAACCAATAGTATTGAAGGATGAAGTCCAAGCTACATTGAGGGTATTGACAAAAAAAAAAAAAAAAGGAGGACCCAATAATTGACAGAATAGAGATGTTTCAAAAATTGGATGCAACACTGGAAGAGCATATCCATATATACCAAGACATTTGGGAGAAAGATCCCTGACCAGCTAACTGAAAGAGGGCCGTATTTTTTTCACACCAAAGGAAAGTGATCCAAAAGATGTGGAAATTATTGATTGATATCATTAAAGTCTTACAAAAGTAATATTTTGCTGTAGATATTTCAAAACTGGTTTCAGTGTCCATTGACAGGGAACTGCCAGAAATTCAAACTGGTTTTAAGGACATGTAACAAAGGATATAATTACTGATATCAAGTGGATCTCAGGCTGAAAGTAGAGAATTGGAAAAATATTTACCTGTGTTTTATTGATAATTCAAAGGCATTTGGCTGTATATTGTTGTTGTTAGGAGTTGTTAATTACAACTCATTTTTACCCTATGAAAAACAGATCGAAACCATGCCCATGGAACAGCTGATGGATTTGAATGGTGTGGCTTTGGGATCGCCTCAGTTTCTTACCTCTAGGGCACCAGACCTCCCTATTTTAAGAAAAAGAACAAAAATAACACAAGACTTGGTATTTTTATTTGCCACATGTAACCAGGGTTCTCCTTAGAGGCAAAGATGGTGAAACTAGATTTTACATACTTTGGACATATTAGGAGGGGCTAGTCCTTGGAAAAAGACATTATGCTGGTTAAAGTAGAAGTGTCCTCAATGAGCTCCAGTATGCAGGATGTTGGGTGGATGGTGCACGATGGGTTCAGATCTCTTCTTCATAGAGTTGTTATAAGTCATAGTGACTGGAAAAGTAGTTCGTCTCCAGGGTGATTACTTAAGACCATGCAATTTAAGAAAGGAAAACCATTAAAAAGCATTCATTACATTGAAAGTGCTACTAGTGTCAGGGTGCATAGCTTGGATCACCTTAGGTCAGGGATCCTCAGGATTCTGTGTTGTGGGAAATTCTTTTCAATCTGGTTTGAACAAAGCACTTTGTTACCATTTAAGTGATGTAGGGATATAGTGTTGTTATGTGCAATCGTGTCACTTGCAGCTCACAGCGACCCTATGTACAACATCTCTGACTTTGCTCTATCTCAGGCCAATTTCATCATCTCTGACATACCTATTCCCATTACCCCAGTTGTTGAGTCAATCCGTCTCATCCAGGATCTTCCTCTCTTGTGCTGTCCTGACAACCTTCCAAGCATGATATCCTTCTCCAAGGACTAGTAACTCCTGGCTACATGCTTACAGTATGTGAGACAGAGATTCAAATTCCTGGCCTCCAAGGAGCAGCTCGTTTCATCCTCTCCATGACGGACCTGTTTGTTTTCTTAGCAGTCCATGGTATACTCTTCTCCAGCACCACAACTCAAAGGAATCAATTCTTCTTCTGTCATCCTCAGTCATTGTCCAAGTCTCTCATTCATAATAAGTAATTCCAAAGACTATCGACTTTGTCAGGTACACCTTAGTCTCTAGACTGGCATCATTGCTCTTCAGTACTCTGCAGAGGTCCCTGACAGCAGATTTTCCCAGTGCAATTCATCTTTTGATCTCCTGGTTGCTGCTACCAAGAGTGTTGTTTGTGGAGCCAAGCAGCTGAAGTTGTTAACAATCTCAATGTCTTACTAGTCTCTCATGACGCTGTCAATTGGCCTAGTGTTGAGAATCTTTGTTTTCTTAGTGTGGAACTTCAATCCATATTGAAGGCTGCAGTTTTTGACCTTCAGCAGCAAATACCTTAGGCCCTCCCTAGTTTCAGAAAGCAAGGTTATGTCATCTGCATAATGCAGGTTGTTGGTAAGTCTTCCTCCAATCCTGATGTCACATTTCTCTTCATACAGCCCAGCCTCCTGGATGATCTATTCCACATATAGATTGAAAAGATATGGAAATAGGATGCATCTCTGGCTTACACCTTTCCTGATCTTGAACCACATAGGTGGTTCCTTGCTGTGTTCTGACAACTGTCTCCTGGTCCAAGTAAAGGTTTCACATAAGCATAATCAAGTGTTCTGGGGTTACCATTCTTCTCAGAGTTATCCACAGTTTGTTGTGATCCACAGAGTCAAATGCCTTTTGCCTAGTCAATGAAATAGACATTTCTCTGGTACTCTCTGCTTTCAGCCAACATCCCTCTAATATTGGCTATAATATCCGTAGTTCCATGGCCTCTTATAAACCCAGCCTGCACATCTGGCAATTCTTTGCTGATGTATTGGCAAATTAAGTTTTATTGTCCCCATTTCCTAGAGCAACTGCAATGTGAGGGCTTTAAAGAATCTGTATTTTCTGATAATATTTCCCTATATTTCTGGAGGCTAAAAGTCCAAATGAAAATGTTGATTTCTTCCTTGTAAGTAGTTGCTGCACACTCCCCTTCTTGACTTGTTATAATCCACAAATGGTATATGTACTTCCTCACATGTTAGTGTCCCTATGTCTAATCTTCTGTGTTTATACATTTTATTAGATGGTGTACATATCCTACTGACTATGATTTAATTAACAAAGAAATTCCTGTTCTCAAACAGGATTACTTCCACAAATATACACTCACTCACTCTTTGCCATCAAGTCATCAAAAACAACTCCTACCTGACCCTCCCCTGAGTTTCCAAGGCTGTAAATGACATGAATGCTATTGCCTCTTTTTTCCCCTGTAAAACTGTAGATGTATTTGAACCACCAGAGAGGTGGGATAGTAGCGAACTCCCTGTGGGCCACTCCGACAGAGCTCTCTCTGCACAGGTATTTGGTTAGGATTCTAACAAACATTTTAGAGGAGGCTAACTCACTACTGTTGTTATAACGACCCTCTTTAGGGTTTCCAAGGCTGTAAGTCACGACAGAAGGAAATTTCCCATCTTTCTTCTTCCAAGCAGCTGGTGAATTGGAACTGATGGAAACATTGCCTTTGGTTAGTGGTACAGCATCCTATGGACCACTCAAGTGCTTCTGGGGGCAACAGAGGACACAGTTTAATCCCTAACAGTGATCTAAGGCCCAATAGAAACTCTCCATTGTTATCTCTGCTTTTTGGTATTGGTGCTCTTTTGGGGAGGTTACAGGATGGCCACAGATCCAAATGAGCATGTGTGATGGCCACATTCTTCCTTATTCACTCTCTCATTTAAAAAAAACTTATTTCCCTTATTCGTTTCTATATTTCATCAATACCTGCTATGGTCAGACCAGGCATTAGTCAGATAGAAACAGAGGTGTTTCAATGTGTCACAAACAATGGACCACAATAAGAAGGTCTCGCTCCATGTGGAGAGAGGGTTTTTTGACCTTACGTCCTTACTCTTGGGGAAATGACCTATCCAGGCCTTTGGGAC
>NW_006399809.1:11966011-11967255 GCF_000299155.1 Elephantulus edwardii | reverse complement strand
AACTTATATATGAAGTTCCATGGTTTCTGTGATTCCAAACACATCAGCTGATGGTAGTTCCTTATGTTGGAATCAATGTCTCTGAAGTTTAGTCGTAATGTTTCCCGACTAAAGGTTACTATCCTTTTTTTCTCTTCTTACCTTTGTTTTTGTTTCTTCACCTTAACTTTTCAGTGAGAACTCTTGCAAAGGGGTGGCCCATGCAGGAATTATTTCTGAACATGAGGAAACCAGCAGATTTACATTTTTCTTTTGTCTTCCACTCAGCACGATACTTCAGCCAGGCAAGAAAGGCTGAATCTGGGTACTCTCTCTTGTGTAAGAGCTCCTGCAAAGATGTCTGAGAAGTACCTCTTTATATCTCATTGACTTTTGCTTGAGGGTCATGTGTTATTAACCAAGAACCACTATCAGAAAGGTTGGATTCCAAAGGTTGGTTTAAATCAATCAGAGTCTTAAACTTGTACTTGAGGCAGAGGGAATCATCCAAACCAAGTGGCTAGGACAGGGCAAAACATTAATTCCTCAAGGGGAAGTAGGAGTACTTTTGGCAAGAGCCAGGACAACAGCCAAGGGAAGAATTGTTGTTGTTGTGTGCTATCGATTAGGAGCTGACCCTCCAGTGGGTTTTCAGAGGCCGTAAATTATACAGGAGGAGACTGTCCATCCTTCTCCCATGGAGCAGTTGGTGTACTAGAATCACATGCCTTTAGCATTGCAGTGCAGCTTCTTAACATTTAGGCCACTGGAGCTTCCTGGAATGTGCAAAGGATGTGGAAAAGGCAGAAAGGAATGTAAAAAGACATTCCTCTGAAGTAATAGTATAATGCCTATTCTTTTAAAAATTCTTGCCAAACCATAAGTGGCAACACAGATTTGTCACCAGTAGACCCTGTTATCTAAATTTTATTTTCTTCTGGAACAATTTAAATGGTTCTATGCTAGTGGAAGTCCCTGGATGGCACCAATTGTCTCCTCACAACTACCTAAGGACATCTGGTGGAATCGTCCATCTATCTTCCTGTATGATTTATAACTTCAGAAACCCAATGGAGCGTCCACTATGAGTTAGTTCCAAATTGTTGGCAATGAGTTTGGGTTTTGGGGTGTGGTTTTTTTTGTTATTTTTTCTTTTCTTTGATTAACTAACATAAAAGTTGGTAGTTCAAACCTACCAGGCAGTACTGTGGAAGAAAGACTGGGAATTGTGTTTCACATTGTTGTTATGTGCCATTGAGTCACCT
>NW_006399809.1:11962425-11965691 GCF_000299155.1 Elephantulus edwardii | reverse complement strand
TTCTCCAGCACCACATCTCAAAGGCATCAATTCTCCTTCTATCATCCTTAGTCATTGTCCAGCTCTCTGATGCATAGCAAGTAATTGTGAAGAGCATGGCATCAATCAGGTGCACCTTAGTCTCCAGACTGATATTGTTGCTGTGTAGTTATCACTTTGGAGAGTTCCTGACAGCAGCTTTCCCCAGAACAATTCCTCTTTTGATTTCTTGACTGCTGATGCCAAAGTGTTGATTGTGGAGCCAAGCAAGCCGAAATTATTAACAACTTTAACCTCATCTCCAACTACTATGGTAATACCAATTGGCCCAGTGAATTTAGAATCTATTTTCTTGATGTTGATCTTCAATGTATATTAAAGACTACAGTCCTTGACCTTCTGCAGCAAACACTCCAAGTCTTCCTCAGTTTCAGCAATTAAGATTGTGTTATCTACATAATGTTGGTTGCTGATGAGTCTTCCTCGAATCCTGATGCCACATTCCTCCTCATAAAGTCCAGCCTCTTGAAAGATCTGTTCTGCACACAGATTGAAAAGGTTGGGAGAGAGGATGCATCCCTGTCATACTCCACTCCTGATTTTGAACAACGTGCTGTTTCCTTGTTCTTTGCTGAGGACTACTTCCTGCGCCAAGCGTAAGTTTCACATGAACACAGTCAAGTGTTCTGGAATTACAACAAGAAAACACTACTCAACAGCAACTCGGGAAAATCAACTCAACAGCAACTTTTGGAGTCCATTTTTTCTGTGTGTGTTTGTATGTGTTTGTGCATGTACAAGCTAATGGGAGAGAAACTGAGGCGGTTGAGATTGGAAAAACAACACAGAGAAGATGGTGGTTGTGTTGTTATGTGCTGTCGAGTTGTCTGCAACTGATAGTGACCCTATGTACAACAACCCTGAAACCTGCTCTATCCTGTGCTAACTTTGCTGACACACCTACCCTCATTACCCCAATCACTGCATCAATCCATCTCATCAATGGTCTCCCTCTCTAACTGTCCCCCTGCCCTTCCAAGCATGATGTCCCTCTGCAAGGACTGGTCTCTCCTTGCAACATGTCCAAAGTATGTTAGACAAAGCCTCAGAATCCTTGCTTCCAAGGACCAGCCTGACTTCATTCTCTCTAGGATGAACCTGTTTGTCCTCCTGGCCATCCATGGCCAGCACTCTTCCCTAGCACCACAAAACCTTAGTACACAGCAACTCAAGAAAATCAACCCTAACATAAAATTTGGGGTTCATTTCCTCTGTATTTGTTTGTGTGTTTCCGTGCATGTACAAGTTAATGGGAGAGGAAGTGAGAAAGCTGATATCTAAAAACAACACAGAGAATATAGTAGGAGTGTAAAATAATCAATGTCACAAAGGAACTTTAATGATAGTCTGTTGCCATATTTCTTGTTTAAGGGAAACCTGAAGATTTATCAGTAACCATATTTGTTGAGCTTGAAAAATTTTGCTTAAATTTTTTTTTTAATGTGCAACAATGAATGAATGAAAATCCAGTTTTCTGTAAACTTTCATTAAAGTCACAATAAAAAATTTATTTGAAAAAAGAATTTTCCCCCCTTTTCTTTTTCAGGAAACATGAATTGTGTTTCCTAAATAAAGCTTAGTAGAGTATAAGTTGTTATTACTTAAAAAAAAAAACAAAACAACCCAGGGTTTTCTAGTGATGTAGTGGGTAAAACATTTAGTTGCTAATCAAAATGTCTGTGAACCCACTAGTTGTACCCAAGAGAAGGATTTACAGCTTTGTCAATCCCACAGAGCAGTTCCACTCTCTCCTACAGGGTTGCTAGGAGTTGGGATAGACTACCTGGCAAAGGTTTTGTTTGTTTTTACATCCTGAGAACTATAAAAGGCTTTTCTATTTTTAAATAGTTGGGAAAAAAATTACAAGAAGAAGAATTTATGCCATGTAAAACTATGTAAAACTTCATATGGACATTTCAATTCCAGAAGTAAAGTTTTACTTCTGAGGTCAGCAAATTTTTCCCCTAAAAGTCCAGATCGTAAATACTTACACTAGATGGGCCATACCTATGCACTCTGTCATAGCCACTACACTCTCTAGCAGCTCAAAAGCAGCCCTGAGCATTAAGTAAGCAAGCATGACTGCGTTCTGATAAAAATTCCATTTCTGGACATTTAAATTTTCATTGTTTATAACTTTTAAATGTCACAAGACGTTGCTATCTTTTACATACATGCTATCTGGGGTCTTATAAAAGTGTAGAGTCTGATTCTTTAGTTCTGGAGTATGACCAGAGTTTGCACATTTGAACACATTTCCAGGGGGTGCTCATGTTGTCGGCCCGTGTCCATCTCCAATCATCTCGTTGTTATGACAGAAGGACTATATTTGTTGGTATGTTTCCAAGAGGTATTCATGGTCCTTATAGCAGCTGATTTTCACATGACAGCAGTGATTTAGAAATATTGTTCTCTGCAGACATTCCCTCACACCCCCCATATTTACCTCAACAGCCATGTGTTTAAGAACGGCCAGATTAACTAATGTAAGGATGGGTTTAAGGAACTAGAATCCATTTTGATTGTTCATATGGAAGCAAGAACCCAACTCTTTCTATAAAAGTTCCGTTAAACTCTTCCCTCGTTGTTCCCTCTCTCTCCTTCGTCCTGTCCCTTGAGGACCATCTGTATTTGACTTTTTGTCTTCATTCCCAACTTTAGTAAACTTGGAGAGAGTTATTGTTAGCTGCTAATTGACTCGATGCCCACCCCCTTTCCGGTACTGTCATGCACATGGAATGTTTCATGTGGTTGACGGAAGCTCAGATAGCTGTGACGCATAAAGTGTTTGTGGATGATTTTTGTATATGGGTTAACAGGCTTTTTAAATCTGCATCATAGTACACAATATGCCCCACTGAAAGATCATGCAGACTGTGCTCAAGGTACATGGACCATAAATCAGACCATGTCTCCCCATGGATGATAGGAGTTCCACCACCAAACCACCAAGGCCTTTACTAAAGACTTTTTCTTTACAACAAAACAAAAACTAAACAAAAACCCCATGCCACCCCTCCCTTTTAATAGAGCAAGGATCAAAACTCATATGCAAGTTCAAGCTGAAGCGGAGGAAAATTACATGGGAACGAAAATATGACTTTGAGTTTCAGAACCATCTCAGGAACAGGTTTGAGGCCTTGAACACTAATGAGCGAAGACCTAATGAGTTGTGGGAGGATGTCAAAGAATCATCCAGGAAGAGTGCAAACGGTCATTACAAAGAC
>NW_006399809.1:11958162-11960210 GCF_000299155.1 Elephantulus edwardii | reverse complement strand
GCAAGGATTCTGGGGCTTCGTCTGACATATTTTGGACATGTTGTAAGGAGGCACCAGTCCTTGAAGAGGGACATCATGCTTGTTAGGGTGGAGGAACAGCACAGGAGGGAAAGACCCTCTAAGAGGTGGGTTGATTTAGTGACTGGGGTAATCGGGATGGGTGTGTCAGAGGCAGTGCAATTCGCACAGGATAGAGCAAGGTTTAGGGCAGTTGTACATAGGGCCGCTATGAGTCGCATGCGACTCAACAGCACATAACAACAACAACAATGATAAAAAATATTTGGGCTTTGTGAAATGTGAATTGAATCTCTGGCTCCAATGACAGCCAGCACTAGACAATTGGAAAACCCAGAAATGTGGGGCTTTAACTAAAGGGGCAGAACATTTGTATCTCTAGTTGAGCAAGGAATATAATATGTTGGGCACAGTGTTCAAATAGCATTTGTGATACTGCAGATAATTCAAGTAGAAATGTACTTTTCCTTCTTTTTAAATGCTTACTTATGACTCAAAGCTGGCTTTTAAATTCTGTGAACTAAGTAGTTCTGACTCAGTACCGTTGACTTCTTGTTGGAATAGGGATGGAAGACAGAAAAATGAACAGATGGACAGAAGCAAACATTAAACTTAATGACCACATGAGAGGCCCAGGGCATCATGATGAATTACGAATAATTATTCCTTCGTTTCAAATTGGATCCATTATGACTGTTTTAAAATTTTTCATTTCAGTTAGCAGAACTTAGTAGGAAACATTTTTGAAAGGGAGAGGTGTTTCTTGAGTGTCCTCAAATGATTAAATTCTTATTTAGCTAAGACTTAGTGACACAGAAAACAAAAACTCTCCTGAAGAAAGCCACAGGCGTGTGGGGGTGGGGTGGGCTGGTACAGAGGGCCTCTCCTTGGCTGGACACTTACCGTAATGCAGAATGATTAGCCTCCTAGCTTAAAATGCTGCAGTGTAAAAGAAACTTGAAAATTAAAATCCCCTCAGACCTCTTAGAATAAATTATGTGGCTTTGCTAAGTACACAGCTCGCCATCTTAAAAGGGAGATAACTACTTTAACTATGGCTTTGGAAAGAGAATCCAGGAGGCCAATTGCGGAGTCTTATTTTACACCAGTAAAAATAGCCACCTTAGATCCTTCATGGGATGTTGTTTTAAAACAAAAACCGAATGAATTTGGAATCTGTTTACACTGTGAAGAGAAAGCAGCAAAGTGTATTCAGGAGACAGCCAGAGTCAGAGCTGGAGAGCTCGAATTCTCCTTCTGCTTCCCGTTGGCAAGACTGTAAGCTTTGACCTTTCTTTATCACCTATGAAAAGTAGAGAAAAATCTCCTCCCTGATAATTCACAGAATTTTTCCAAGGTACAATAAAATAACAAATATAAAACTCCTCTGAAAAAATTATAAACTCCTATGAAAAGATATATCAAAAGTTTGGAATAAGGTTTCCAAAAATTAAGCTGACCACATTAGCTTTCAATTACATTCTTCTTTTTAACTCAGCTTTCTTGAAGTGAAAATTATCTATCTATCATCTATCTATCTATCTATCTATCTATCTATCTATCTATCTATCATCTATCTATCTTGTTGTGTACCACAGACCCACAGCTGACCTTCTGGCGGGTTGTCAGAGGCAGTGAATCTCATGGGAGGAGACTGGGAGATTGTCCATTCTTCTCCCAACGAGCAGTTGGTGGCCTTGAACATGTGCCTTCAGGATTACAGTTCAGCTTTTTGCCACTAGGCCACCAGAGCTCCCTTATATATATATGCATGTTGTTGTTGTTGTTAAATGCTGTCGAGTCATAGGTGACTCATAGCAATCCTATGAACGAAAGTCCTCAGCACTTTCGTGCATGACTTTCATCTTTTCTCCAGGTTCATAGGGTTTCTGGAGGCAAGCTATTTATAGAAGTGGATGCCACTCCTGCTTCTCATATATATGCATTGTGGTTGTTGTTATGTGCCATTGAGTCACTTGCGACTCATAGCGACCCTATGTACAACAGCCCTAAACTCTGCTCTGTCCTGT
>NW_006399809.1:11953382-11957574 GCF_000299155.1 Elephantulus edwardii | reverse complement strand
GTGTGTGTGTGTGTGTGTGTGTGTGTGTGTGTGCATGTAGTTAGCATGGGGGAACTAGTCTTTTTTTTTTTACTTCATGTCAGATGAGTAGTGTGCCTATGTCATAACAAGGTTTAATGGGTGGCACATGTCATACAGAAGTATGAACTCCGGTCATCATGCTTATGAACCAGAAAAGGATCAGGGAGACTAGTCTTTCTTAATGATTATTCATAGATTCTGCTGAGAGAAAAGTGGTGAGATGAGGAAATTCTCCTGGATATGCTTGGTTTTTTCCGGTTTTGGTAATACTTTGTGTACCAGACAAGTGTGAGCATGCTAGGTCTCTGTCTCACCCCTTTCTGTGCGATGACTCAAACAAACAGATGCACAAACAAAGCCATAGTCACTAGCAGTGAGTTGATCTGACTTGTAATGATCTACCACTGGCTTTCTGAGGCCGTGAGTCTTCACAGGAGGAGACAACTCATTTTTCTCCCATGAAGCATCTGGAAGATTTCAATTTTTAACCTTTTAGTTAACAACTCAAAATGTAATGTATGTAGTGTAGCACCAGAGCACCTTGTAAGTTAAATAGCAGTGATTTTTTTAATAATTAAGGAAAGAATAGTAGCCTTAGAGTGCAGAACTTAGATGGCACACCATCAGTCAGTCCAGACTCATACAATGCTATCCTTAGAATAACTATGTGAAGTTGATGGAAATCAATTCCTAGCCCTGAATGGTGTATTTTGTGTGCCAGTATGCAGTATGTATGCAGTAAATGCTTGCTGGGTGGGCAATAAATAAGTTATGAATGTGCTTGACACCTGGAGATGCAAAGAAAGGCAAAACTTGGCTCATGTTCTTAGAAAATGCATAATTGAATACTTAAAACCCAGATGTAGAATGTGATTAAATTGTAGAATTTCTGAAGACGTGTCTGGGAAAGTCATAAGCACGATTGAATTGGAAAATGACTAATGTTGTTGTTGTTGCTATGTGCCGTCGAGTCGCTTGCAACTCATAGCTATCCTATGTACAACAGCCCTAAACCCTGCTCTATCCTGTGCCAATCGCACTGCCTCTGACACACCCATCCCGATTACCCCAATCACTGAATCAATCCACCTCATAGAGGGTCTTTCCCTCCTGCGCTGTCCCTCCACCCTACCAAGCATGATGTCTCTCTCCAAGGACCTGTCCAAAATATGTCAGACAAAGCCCCAGAATCCTTGCCTCCAAGGAGCAGCCTGGTTTAACCCTCTCCAGGCTGAATCTGTTTGCTCCTTGGTACATTCAATACTCTTCTCCAGCACCAGAGTTCAAAGGCATGAATTCTCCTTCTATCCTCCCTAGTTATTGTCCAACTCTCTGACGCATAGCAAGTGATTGTAAAGACCATAGCCTGTGTCAGATGCATCTCAGTCTCCAGAGTGACACCATTGCTCTTCAGTACTTTGGAGAGGTCCCTAACAGTAGACTTTCCCATCGCAATACATTTTTTGATTTCCTGGCTACTGGTGCCAAGAGTGTTGACCGTGGAGCAAAGCTGACTAAAGTTGTTTACAACCTCAATCTCTTCATCATCCATCCTGACGCTGCCAATTGGTACAGTGGTGAGAATCTTTGTCTTTTTGACATTGAGCCTCAATCCATACTGAAGGCTGCGGTCCTTGACCCTCTGCAGCAAGCCTTTTAGGTCCTCCTCAGTTTCAGCAAGCAGGGTTATGTCATCTGCATAACGCAGATTGTTAATAGATCTTCCACCAATCCTGACACCACACTTCTCGTCATAGAGCCCAGCCTCTCAGTTAATCTGTTCTGCACACAGGTTGGAAAGGTATGGAGACAGGACACATGCCTGGCGTATCCCTTTCCCAATTTTGAACCATGCAGTGTTTCCCTGCTCTGTTTTGACGGCTGCCTCTTGGTCCAAGTATAGGGTTTGTGTTAGCACGATCAAGTGTTCTGGAATTCCCATTCTTCTCAGAGTCAACCACAGTTTGTTTTGATCCACACAGTGAAATGCCTTTGCATAATCAATGAAGCACAGACAGACATTCTTCTGTTATTCCCTGCTTTCAGCTAAGATCCATCTAACATCAGCTACAATATCCCTAGTCCCAAGACCCCTTCTAAATCCAGCCTGGACTTCTGGCAGTTCTCTGCTGATGTGCTGTTCCAGTTGAAACTCTGAAGATTGCACTGGAGCGCAGAGAAGCCAAAGCACAAGGAAGAATTCAAGATGCTAAAGAGCGGAACAGAAGATTCCAAAAGACAGCACGGGATGACAAAACAAAATATTACAATGAAATGTGCATGGAGATGGAATCAGAAAATCAAAAGGGCTGAACTCGTTCAGCATTTTTTAAGCTCAAGGAACTGAAGAACAAATTCAAACCTCGAGTTGCTCTATCATCAAGGATGCTTTAGGCAGAATGTGAAACGATCCAGGAAATATTAAAAGAAGATGGAAAGAATATACTGAGTCTCTGTACCAAAAGGAACTGGCAGACACAGAAGAATTTCATGAAACAATATATGAGCAAGAGCTTATGGTGATGAAGGAAGAAGTTCAAGCTGCTTTGAAAGAAACAGCAAAGAATAAGGCCCCAGGATTAAACAGTATACCAATTGACACATTTCAGCTAACAGATGCTGCTCTGGATGTGCTCACCAAGTTGTGCCACGAAATCTGGAGAACAACCACTTGGCCAACTGACTAGAAGAGATCTATATTTGTTCCCATTCCAAAGAAGGATGACCCAACAGAGTGTGGAAACTATAGAACAATCTCATTTATTTCACATGTAAGCAAGATTCTACTGAAGATTATCCACAAATGACTGGACCAGCACATTAGCAGAGAACTGCCAGAAGTCCAGGAAAATGACTAATAGCTAGGAATTATATTGGTGAAGGGAAATGAGAAGGAATATTAGTGGCGAGGAATAATATGTTGTTGTTTTATACCATCAAGTCGTAGTTTAAGCCCTCCAGCAGGTTTTTAGAGGCAACATATCACATGGGAGAAAATTTCCCACATTTCTTCTGTGAAGCAGCTAGTAGATTTAAACTATGTGCCTTGGGGTTTGAACTCTTATCATTAGTACAACAGAGAAAATGTCAGGGTGAAGATAAAGCAAAGAAAAGTCTTTGAGACAGAGTTTACTTTGTAGGGATGAAGAACTATGAACCTTACAGGTTTAAGCAAGGTTTGAAACATGTTCTTCCTGGATTGGTTGTGACTAGCAAAGTGCAACGGTATGGACCCAAAGTGTGGATGGACCAGACGGTAACTAGTTGAGAGAAATTATAGGTGAACACTCTGCTAGGAACATAATCTCTCTTTTGGACAACAAAGAGTTTACGTAATGTAGTCTTTGTGTAGCTAACAACCAAATCTCTGGACAAGTAGAGTGGCAAGCAACAGGATTGTCTGGAAGTTGATGGCCAGCTGTTGTACTTTGAATGTTGCTCTCCACAGTCCTGACAAAAATCCATTGTGTTGGGTCAGACTCCTTAAAGGACTCTAGGCATAATTCTTCTGGGTCTCCCATTCCACAGCTTCAACTTATAATTTTATTTTCCAGTCTAGTTATTGTTCTGTTATACTGAAAACTTAAAAAAACCAGGTATGTCATAGGTTCGCTTCATTGTTTCTCACAGAATTGAGTCTAAACCTGCTATTTAAGACAAGGCAGCAGTAGTCAAAGGAGAAATGAGCAGAGAAAGCACTGGATGGAGACCACAGTGACTGAGTCCATAGCCACCTGGGCTACAGGGAGCGGATGACCTTGGTAATTTTGGGCAATGAGGATGCCTTTGTAGGTAAGAGAGTGCAATCTGGAAGGGAGAAAGAAGATGGAGAGGTAGGAGTCCTTGTTGTTGTTGTTGTTATGTGCCGTTGAGTCGCTTGCAACTCATAGCGACCCTATGTACAACAGCCCTAAACTCTGCTCTGTCCTGTGCCATTCACACTGTCTCTGACACTCCCATCCAGATTACCCCAGTCACTGAATCAATCTACCTTATAGAGGGCCTTCCTCTCCTGAGCTGTCCCTCCACCCTCCCAAGCATGATGTCCTTCTCCAAGGACCAGTCTTTCCTCACAACACGTCCAAAGTATGTTAGATGGAGCCTCAGAATCCTTGCCTCCAAGGAGCCACCCAGTTTAACCCTTTGCAGGATGAATCTGTTTGTTTTCCTA
>NW_006399809.1:11949188-11951842 GCF_000299155.1 Elephantulus edwardii | reverse complement strand
GGGTTAAAGCTGCTTGCCTTCTTGTTCTGTTAGAAGATATTTTCCTGTCATTTGCTCCCCTCTGGACTGCAAAGTGTTTTCCCAGGTGGGTCCAATGGGGATGGCTGGTTGAACCCAGAGGCTCCATCCTCCTTTGCTTCCTTAGCTGTCAGTTGTATTTCCTTTTTGTCACTGGCACTGGATTCATAGAAATTTTTAGTATTTGTACCTCATACTGTACAAATGAAAGAATGATTTCCCATATATTTGGTTGTTGTTCTTGTTAGGTACAGTTGAAGTGGCCCTCACTCATAATGACCCTAGGCTTAATATACTGGAACCTTGCCCTATCCTGCGCATTCTCAGAATCTCTCTCATGATCAAGCCCATTGTCATAGTCACTGTGTCAATCCATTTTATTCAGGATCTCCTTCCTTTTCTCTGACCCTCATGAGTGACTAGATCCTCCTAACAATTTGCTCAAAGCATGTGAGATGAAGTTGCACAATCCTTGCATCTAAGTAGCATATTGACTCATGAAAGTCAGGATGGAGTGTCAGCTTGGGAAAATACGGTGGATTTTTGTTTCAGAATTTGACATTTTGTGATTAGCAGAGCAGCCACATCCCAATAAGCCAGAAATAGGATTGGAATTGGAGCAAAAACAGTAGAAATATTTGGCAGGTATTTTGTCCGTTGTTGTTTAGCTTTTTTTAAAAATTTAGGCAATAGCAGATAATAGCATTGTTGCTGTTGTATACCTTCAAGTTGAAACTGACCCATAGGTTTTGAGGGGCAGTAAGTCACATAGTAAAAGATTGTCCATCTTTCTCCTCAGAGTGTATAATGGATTTGAGCAGAGTGTCTTTGGGTTGGCAGTACGGCTCCTTACCACTAGGCAACATTATCCAATCTTGTGTCAGATAGTTTGTTACTATATTAGTGAAAGTGAATCTCAAGTATCTTGAGTACACTCATTTGTGAACATTTTTTTTCAAGTAGGTACAAAACTGACACTGAGGAGGACCTGAAGTGCTTGCTGCAGAATGTCGAGGACTGCAGACTTCAATATGGATTGAATTTAACATTAAGAAAACAAAGATTTTCACCACTGGGTCAATTTTCAGCATCATGATAGATTGTGAAGAGATTGAAATTGTTGACAGCTTTAGTTTACTTGGCTCCACAATCAACACTCTTGTACCAGCAGCCAGGAAATAAAAAGACAAATTGCATTGGGAAAGTCTGTTGTCAGAGACCTCTCCAAAGTACTGAAAAGCAACAATGTCAGTCTAGAAACTAAGGTGCACCTGATCGAGGCCATGATCTTTGCAATTACTTGGTATGCATCAGAAATATGGACTGTGACTAGTGATGACAGAGGAGAATTGATGCCTTTGAGCTGTGGTGCTGGAGAAGAATATTGAATATTGAATCATGGACTGCTAGGAGAACAAACAAGTTCATCCCACAGAAGGTGAGATCAGGCTGCTCCTTGGAGTCAAGGATATTGAAGCTTCGTCTGGCATACTTTGAACATTTTGCAAGGAGGGACCAGTCTTTGGAGAGAGACACCAAGCTTGAGCGGGTGTAGGGACAGCACAAGAGAGGAAGACCCATAATGAGATGGATTGATTCAGTAGATTGGGGTAGTGGGGGGTAGGTGTGTCAGAGACAATAAGATTGGCACAGGATAGAGCAGGTTTTAGGACTATTGAACATAGGATCCCTATGAGCTGCAGGTGACTCAACAACACATAGCAACAATAGGTACAAAACAGGTTATACTATCTATTTCTGTAAGCTTGGACAAGTCTTGCTTTACCTGTAGACATTTTATCAAGCATCTTATCCTAAATAATTTTTCTAAGGTAGATACAGTGATCTGATGCCAGGATCAGCAAATATTCTGTTCACATCAGATGACAGTTATCAACTGAGTGTGTGGGAGTGGTGCAGGACAGAGAGGGTGCTAAACTAAAGATCAGCTTAAAGGGAAGGAGCTCAGCATACCTCATTTCTGCAAAGGCAGTGGAGTCCAGAGAAAGTGAGAACTGAAGCAGCCTTATTCACCATTGCAAGAACATGGAAACAGCCCATATGTTCAACCACAAATGAATGGATTGAGAAATTGTGGTACATTCACATAATGGAATACTACACAGCAAACAGGAGCAATCGTTTTGTAAATAACTTGGGAGGGAGTGGAGAACATTGTGCTGAGAGAACTAACTCAGTCCACAAGAACAAATACTGGATAAAACCATTATTGTAGAATGAGTATGGGGATCTAAGAGGGGGGAGGGTGGAAATAGAGGGATGGGAAGATGTAGGGTGTTAATTAGTCATAGGGTCGCCCAATTCAATAGGTGGGTGGAGTGAAGGAAATGGAAAGAATCTTTCATGAAAAATAATGTATTCAAATTTTGTAAATAAATAAAAATAAGTTTTTCTTTTAAAAAAAGAGAGGGGGGAAAAGCTAGTGGAGTCCATAAAGTCATTCTAGCAACCCCATGTCTGATCTTATTCTCATTGTTTGATTGGAACTGAATCATAGCTGACCCTCTATTGGGTTTCTGAGAGTGTATATTGCCCAGGAGGAAGCTGCCCATCTTTTTTCCTAACATATCTGGCATACCACTATTTTCACTGATTTAAAATGGTTTTATTACTGT
>NW_006399809.1:11947561-11949088 GCF_000299155.1 Elephantulus edwardii | reverse complement strand
TTATAAGAAAAAAGCAGACAAAACAAACAAGTTCCTGGGTGGTGCAAATGTTTAACATACTCAACTACTAACAAAAGTGGTTGGTGATTTGAATCTCCTGAGAGGAGCCTCAGAAGAAAGGTTTGGTGATTGACCTTTTTAAGGAAAGATTCATACATTTTAAATCTTACGGAGCACAATTTCCATTCTCTCATCAGTTGCTGTGAGTTGGAGTTGACTAATCTGCTCTTGTATATGTGTGTATGTCCGAAAGAACACTGCCTCTAATGTATCAGAGAGCTCTGGTGGTGGAGTCCACAGGGAGTTCTACTAATTTTTTTTATGTTTTGCAATTCATCTATTAAATAATATTTCGAAGAAGGTAACCACTTTTGATTTGTTATTAATAAGTAGGGTTTCTTTATGCTGCATAATAAGTGAATGGAAGCGGCTACAGAGTTGCGAGCTTTCTACTGGAATTCTCCAACAGCATAGCACAATGGAGTCATTCCTGCATTGCTAGAACAAATTAAAAAGTCTCTTCTAAGTTTCTCTTCAAAAAGCCAAGAGAAATAACAAGATTGCATGAAGAAAACCATTTCCCCCATTCTTTCATAGTATTGGAGTCAGTGTTTTTACATCATAGGCTACAGTTTTCACTTTATCCACTTTAATAAGCTCTGTCACCTCTCTGAATTCAACATCATTCAAAACAAAAGTCCAAACATTATTGCCGAATCTGTATGTATTTAAAGAGCTCCTGAAACTGACTCTGTTTCACGACTCTCTGAACCAATGCTGAATTTATAGCCTTACCAAACTGAAAGAGAACTTGAAGAGCAAGTTGCGGGGTGATCTGTTGAGACTGCATGAGCTCATCTAGGCTCTCTTGAAGACTGCTTCCCAAGGTGGTGCTTCTGTATACCTGATAAGCCATGGCTTAGGTGGAAGAGATTGTTTTTCTTGCATTTATGTCCTGCCACTTTGCACACAACAGCAGAATCCCACTTCAGAGAGTTGTGCTATTAACCCAAAGGCCATGTTTCTCAGATGGTTTGAATACACCCAGTGGCTCCATGGAAGAAATGATCCTCCTCCTGAGTGATTTAAAGTCTCAGACATGCAATGGAAGGTCAGCGATGAGTCACTTTTGACTCAATGACAATGAGAGTAAATGTACCTGAGTTTATGTTTCCTGTGTCAACTTGGCTAAACTATGAAGGCATGTACTTGTGATTAACACTTATAATTGATTGACATAATAAGATAAATTGCCCTTTAAAATGTAGATGGACTTCAGCTATTCACTTGAAGGCCTAAAGGGCAAAAACTGAGGTTTCGTCAAGGAAAAGGAATTATACCTCAATACTTCAATAGAGTGACCTTGTCAGAGTTTCCTTTCCAGCCAACCACCTGGTCTATGGATTTTTGAACTTATCAGCCCTCACAATCGTGTCAGCCAATCCCTTAAAGACAAATATCTCTATTCTTTCTTTCTTTCTTTCTTTCTTTCTTTCTTTCTTTCTTTCTTTCTTTCTTTCTTTCTTT
>NW_006399809.1:11942372-11947396 GCF_000299155.1 Elephantulus edwardii | reverse complement strand
TTTCTTTCTTTCTTTCTTTCTTTCTCATCTATCTACCTATCTATGTAACATCTTTCTATCTTTTCCTACCTATCTCCTGTCTAGCTATATTTTGTTGTGCCTTTGAGTCAGCTATATCACAGTAACTTTATGAACAACAAATCTAAACCTTCCCCTATTCTGCGCCATCTTCACAATCACTGATATGCTCGGACCCTGTTTAAGAAACAGTCATTAATCAGATACAGTTCCTGTGTCAATTCATGTAATTGAAGTTCTTTCTCTCTTTCTCTGACCCTCCACCTTCCCCAGCATGATGTCTTTTTCCCAAAGACTAGCCCCTCCTGACACCATGGCCAAAGCATATGAAATGAAGTTACACCATCCTTTCCAGTACTGTATATAGCATGTTAATGAAATTGCCATCCAATTGACCCTGACTTATGGTGACTCATATATGTCTATGAACTATCTATGAACTATGCTTTATAGGGTTTTCAATGGTTTATTTTTTTTTTAATTAGATTGTCAGGCCTTTCTTCTGAGGTATCCATTGGTGAACTCAAACTTCTGGCCTTTTGGTTAATAGCCAAGCATCGTGTTAACCCTTTGACCTACTCAGAGACTCCAAAAAACATATAAAGAAATGAATGTTCTATTTCTCTGGAGAACCTTGAATAATATTACAATGTTCTTGCTCTTGTTCTACTAGTTAACCAGCAGAACAAGACATATATAGGATGTTGACCTATGTGTGTACACACACACGCACACATACACACACACACACACACACATCATATAAGTAAATAATGCGAAGTAACACACATATAGCAGTACCATAAAGACTGTATCTGAGACTGTACGAGTAGATGAAAACTCTGAAGGAGAGAGTTTACTAGGAGAAGGGTGTAAATGGGATTAAAAAAAAGTAAGATAGGAAGGACACCCAATGTTAGCAAATTCTTCAAGAAATAAGGTCATTGATTTGGAGAGTAGGTAAATAATTGGTGGCTTTTGAGAGAATACTTTGTGGGAGCAGTCAGGGCAGGGGCAAGTGTAATGGTAACTAGCAAATAGAGGCTGATGGTATAAAACATTTCTTTAAGAAGCTTCATATCAAGCTGGAATCATTCTCGGTGAGTACATGAAGATTGGGGGTTGGAGTTGGAATGTAGAAATTTTGTTTGGTGATCAAATTCACAACCATTCTCATGCTGTGCTGAGTGGCCCCATCCACCAGGGTATTTTATGTTAATGTCCATTCAGTACAAGTCCACGACAGTTCACCTTTTATTAACTATCAGATAGTGCCAGGGAAGGGCTTTAAGGTGGATGGGATCTATTTCTTTAAGGAATTATTAAATCTAATGTATGTGTGTAAGTGTTTGCCTCCCTTCCTTCTACGAATGTATAGTGAGTCCTGCCTCAGTTTCCTGGTCTGCAAAGCTTGGAGACAGAAACTCTGCCTGCCAGGTGCACAGGTGACTAGGACACTAAAGTGCCTGGTCACAGCGAGGTTTGGGAGAGGTGAGGAGGACACTTTGCCTGGAAAGGTCAAGAAGGCTTTCCAGTGGATGTCACAAGGGCAGTTAGGAGTTGGCACTTCCCTTGCAAAGTTAGCTGCATTTGAGGAGGAAAAAGCCCCTTTTAAAATTAATTTTTTACTTGAGTGAAAATTTACAAATTATGTTGGTTTTTCATAGCCATTCACAGACATTTTGTTTCATAACGTTAATTACTATTGATTAGTACAATCAATTCATTGCAATATCTAATCAATCCTTTACAGTATCCTTTAGTGTTCTAAGTTTCCCTGCATCAATCATACCTATTTCTTAATGTTGACTCCCTGTTGCCTTCTTTCCCATTCCTGTTACACTTCCAAGATTTGAGTCTAGCTGTGTGGAAGTCTTTCCTTGGCTCACACTCATTGCTACTGAGTTGGAGTTAATTTATAGCTTACACTCCCCTCCACGCCCCTTGGATTTTTGGAGACTGTAAATCAGACAGGAGGAGATTGCTTCCCTTTCTACCGCAGAGTCACTGGTGGATTTGAACTGCCAGAGAGACGTCAGCTTTGGGTTAGCAACATAGCTTTCTACACACGGCACCTTCCTGTCTCCATCACTTCTTATTACACTGACTCTATACTATAATTCTCTATTGTGTCTGACTTAGAGTTCTTCTAAGACAAACTTCTCCAACTGGGAAGTGTGAAGGAAGACCTTCACCTCTCTCTTCCATGCCATCGGATCCTATTATACAGGTCTGCTTAGCAATTTAATGAGAAAATAAAAATGTGTGTATAGTGCAGCTACAGTAAGGAGTTATATGTATGCTCTGAACATGAACTCTGAAAAGGAAGACAAGAGATTAAGGTCACATTAATAGTCATAACGTTCTGAGGTGCTTGGGCCAGCACCCCACTCCCTTCAGAGGCTGGTTTAGTTTTCATAAAAGGTAGATGCTTCGAATGAAGGAAACAAAGCCATATTGGAAAGCAAGGCAGGCTGTGAGAATGTCGGCAGTGATGAGACACCCAGGGCTTGTTTCCAGAAAGCTGTGACTTTTCCTGAGCGCTCAAGAGTGGGAGAGTCCTTTCTGTAATGCCTGGAGCTGCCCCAGCAAGGTGCCACAGGGATATCTTCTCTAATCTCCCCGATGACAGGCCTGGTGACCTTCAGTGGCACTTAGGTTTTTCAGGGAATAAAAGTATTATAAAGTGCAGAAGCTTAAACAACCCAGTCAGGGGTGGATTACCCAATAAGCAAGATAAACACGGGCTTACTTCAGTTTACCTTGTGTACCAACTCTGTTGTTTTTTCCTGTCACAGATAGTATATTTAAAACAAAAAGCTTGGTTCTCTTGGTACAGGGACTTATCTAGAGAAGTAGAATCTTTGATGTGGTGAAAATAAAAAATGAAATTGTTCACTATCGATTAGTAAGGAAGCACTAGCAGACCCATGCTCACCTTGCTTACTGGGTAATCTGACACTGAGCCAGGATTAGCAGACCATGTCCAGCCTTCGTCTTGAATCCTTCATCTTGCTCAGTTTCCCATTAACATGAGACAAGGAATTAAAAAGGTTAGACATTTGAGCAGGAGCCAGTGCATCTTGCAGACATAATTAAAAACCTCACCTCATAAATTCATTTGCAACTCTTAAGGCCAAAGAAAAGCCTAATAGTGGATTTCAGTAGAACATAATGCTGCCCGGAGAGCATTTTGCTGCACTCAAAGTATTAATGTGAAACTACCTGTTCCCACTCCCCTTTCAATAGCATGTCAGGGAGCGCAGCTTTCCATATAAGATCTGACAAGCGTGTGTTCTTGAGGAAGCAGAGGGGAAACACTCAGTTCATATGACTAATTAGACAGACTTCATGCTGGGTTGCTCTTTTTTGATGCAGGTCCTGTTCCTAATTGTCAGTTTGCTCCTCAGGAAAGTAAAGTTGAGTTCAAATGCTTATGTGCCCTGTTTTCTCTTAGCATTCCTGACCTGAAACTGATGCGGGGTGACAGGGAGTAGACTGGAAAGACTCACTGCACACACAGGAAACCTTTTCAAGTTCCCCACTAGCAAGACTGGACAGCTAGCAGAAGCTCCTAAAGGCCATTTATCACTTAGCATGGCCCACACCAGGTGGGGTTCTGCCAGGAGTGAGCTAGTCTGTGTGATGGTCAGTGATGGAGCCCTAGCCATGCTAACTGACTGAGCTTATTTGAACAGGACTCACAAGGCAGTTATTGCCAACACACAAGGGCAATGTGTTTGGGGATCATGCTTGGAAGTGAGTGTGAGAGATTGTTAGAATGACTGTGATTCTTCATTCTTCCCTAAAGCCTTGCCCTTTGCCATGTGGCTTTGCAGCTACTCCTAGCAATGAAGGTGCAGACACCTGCCATGGTGTCACCTGTACAAGGGGATGAGATGTTACCCAATTCTGTGTTGACCTCACAGTTGATGAGCTGTCTGAACAGATGGAATCTATTGTGCAGACTCTCCCTCCCTGGCCCTGTACTTCACCAAGTATGACATCCTCCTTCAGTGATCCATTCCTCCTGATGAAATTTCCAAAGCAAGTGAAATGGATTTGGTCTTCTTTGATCCATAAGGTTTTCATTGGCTAGCTTTTGGAATTAGTTCACTATCCTTTTCTTCTAACCCTGTCTTAACCTAGAAGTTCCACCAAAAGCTGTCCACCATGGGCAGACAACCATAGGTGACCTAGAAATTACAGTGGCATAGTTTTCAGCATCACAGCAACATGCAAGTGACTATATACAACAAAATGACAGGCAGCTGTTGGATGCTGTTGAGTTGGTCCTGACTTCCACCAACATAATGTACAAAAAAGCAAACTATTCCCCAGTCTTGCACCAGCCTTGCAACAATTTCTATGCATTTATTTGTGGACACTCTGCAATCTATCTTGTTGAGGATCTTCATCTTTGTTGATGACATTTCTCTCTTCTCCCTCCTTTCCCATCACTGGTCCCTCTTGAAAGAAAGTCCAAAGTACATGCAATGAAGTTTCTCCTTCCTCATTTCTTAAGGGGCATTTAGGCTGATTTATGCTAGCAGTCTATTCCTTAGAAAGTCTCCAGGTTATGGACTAGTGTCTCCTGCTTACAGACTAAGTTTGGCTGTAAGTCATATTTGTATGTAAGTCAGAACTAATGTGCAGAGTTCTTACTAAGCCTTATTGTAGTACAAGAAAAGGTTTGAAGCTTTTTATATAATTTAATAGCTGTACAATTGTGATGAAGAGTTTGTTTCAAGTATGGGTTGTTTCAAAGATTTCAAAAATGAGTGCAGTATATATATAAATTATGTTTACTGCATTGAAACAGATGAGGGAGAGAACAGTTTAAAAGCGATATGTGATTGGTTATTATGGTTATGACAAGAGTCCAGAATGAAGGTTGCATAGTGGAGTGTACTGGAGGAGGGGGAAATTGTACACCAATGAAAGAATTTTTCTTTTACTTTTCAAAGACAAGAGCGAACTGGGGAGAGGAGTGGGCAGGGAGAAAA
>NW_006399809.1:11936346-11941046 GCF_000299155.1 Elephantulus edwardii | reverse complement strand
CAACTTTTTTAGAAAGCGCCATACCGCTTTCCACAGGGGTTGCACCATTTTACACTCCCACCAACAGTGAATAAGGGTTCCAGTTTCTCCACAACCTTACCAGAATTTATTGCTTGCTGTATCTAGGAGATTTATTATGCATTCAGTATTCTTTACCAATGCCATAATTCAAAGGCCTCAATTTTCCTTCATTATTGCCCATTAATTGTCAGCTTTTTCATGAATAAGAGACACTTGAAAATACCATGACTGTGTCAGATGTATGTAGTCTTCAGAGTAACATCTTTATAACACTTTGAAGAGGTCTTTCTCAGCGTATTTACCCAGTGCAATGTATTATTTTATTTCTTTTGTTAAATACACATTCATTCTTTTCAGTAAATGTTTTCCTTTCATTTTACTAAGGTCTATCACCTTTGTAGTTTTCCTTTGTGAATTATCTATTAATTTTATCTTTTTAAAAACAATACACACAAGCACTGTGGCAATTGGACAATTAAAATAGACTTTTAAGGGGGAAAAAAAGAATGAACTGGTGAGGAGGATAGAGAAAATAGTGCCACAATGAATGAATGAAAACCCAAAATCTCTGTAAATGTTCATGAAAATTAATAAAATTTAATAATTTAAAACAAACAAAAAAATACACATTTTGTTTTTGTAACATTTATTGTAATAATCTAATGTCTGATAATTCCCTTATTGTGTATTGTGCATTCTTTCACCCACCTTAGTGAAGCTCTATTCCCCATTTACTTGAGTTCTCTGGTGATGTACTCCATAGGAAGTTGCACTACTAACGCAATGGCTGCACTTCTCTGGCAGTTTAAATCCACCTGCAACTTCTTGGAAGAAAGATGGGCAGGAGAGAGAAGGGCATCTCCTTCATCGAGATTTACAGCCTGAGAAACTCAGAAGAGGGTCAACTATGAAAGGTTTCCAACTAAACAACAGTGAGATCTATTTATTTTTTACTGCTTTTTCTCTCTTTTCCTAATCACTAGTAAACATCCAAGAATGACTGTCTGCGTAAGCTTTTCCTTGTCGTTGTTGTGTGCTTTTAAGTTGACTATCATTCAAAGCAGCGCTATGAACAACAGATCTGAAACTTGCCGTATCCTGTACTCTCCTCATGATCTCTGTCAAGTTCCAGCCCATTGTGGTAGTCACTGTGCCAATCACTGTGCTGAGGGTTTTCTTTTTTGTTGACGCTCTACCTTTCCTAGTATGATGTCTTTCTTCAAGGAATGGCTCCTCCTGAAAAGATGCCCTAAGTAAGTTAAATGAAGTTTCACCATCCTTGTGTCTAAGGAGCACTCAGGTTACACTTTCAAGACAGATTTGTTTCTTCTTTTGACAGTCTATAATAATGTTCAACACTTCACCAACGCCACAATTTAAAGTCATCAGTTCTTCTTCTATCCCCTTATTCATTATCCAACTTTCAGATGTATAAGAAGCAACTGAAAAATACCATGGCTTGTATCAGGCACATCTGAGTTTTTAAAATGACATCCTTGCCTTTTGGTACTTTGGAGAGGCCCTTGACCGCAGATTTTCCCAATGTGCTATACCTTTTGATTTCTTGACTGCTGCTGCTGTGGTTGTTGATTGCGGAACCAAGTAAAAAGGAAGCCATTGACAACTTCAATCTTTTCTCTGTCTATCATGATGCTGCCTTTAAGTCTAATGATGAGGATTTTTGTTTTCTTGACATACAAATGTAACCCGTATTGAAAGCTGTAGTCTTTGATCTTCTCAAGTAAGTACTTAAATTGCCTTTCAATTTTGCAAGCAAAGTTATGTCATGTGCATAACAATATTGTTGATGAGTCTTCCTCATCAATCATGATTCCATATTCTTCTTCATATAGTTTAGTATCTTGAACTATTTGTTCAGCACACAGATTGAATAGCTGTAGAGAAAGAATACAACTCTGACACACATCTTTTCTGATTTATCTGAACAGAACAAGGGAGTATTTCTAGCTTAAAATCTATCCCTAGCTTTTTTATAATTATTATTTTATACATTATCTGTCCATTTGTGACTGACTTATTTCTTTCATCATAACCTCATCCAGATTCATCTTTGTAATGTACTTTGTGACTTCTTTATCATTCTTTAGTGTTGTGAGATAATTCTTGCACAATCTTCTCTGTATTGTTCCAAATTTAGTATTGCCTTATTTTTTCATGTGCTGCTATAGTTTCTTTAACCATTAGTCCATTGGTAGATATTTGAATTATTTCTCACTGTTGTTGTAAATAATGCTGCAATGAACATGAGTGTGCGTATAAGTTTGTGTTATAGTTCTTATTTCTTTTGGATTTATACATAGTAGTGGGATTTCAGGATATACTTGTATTTCCGTTTCAACTCTTTAGGAAAGCACCAAACTGCTTTCTACAGTGATTGCATCATTTACATTTTCATCAGCACTGTATGAGACTTCCAATCTGTGTCACCACCTCACCAAGTTTATTATTAATGATCTTCTTGAACTTTCCTATTGTGGCTGGAGTGAGATGAGATTTCATTGTTGTTTTAATTTGCATCTCTTTTATGGCGAATGACAGGGAATCCTTGTGGTCTACCTAAATCAAGAAGCTGTTATCCAAACAAAGCAAGGGAATACGATACGATTTAAAATCATGAAGTGTGTGTCAATGTATCTTTTCCCTATACCTGTTTAATCTTTATTCAGAGCAAATGATTTGTGAAACTAGACTCTATGAAGAGGGATGTGACATCAGGATTGGAATAAGACTCACCAGCAAACTGTATTATGCAGATGAGACAGCCTTGCTGGCTAAATGTGAGGAAGGTGTGAAATGCTTACTGCAGAAGATCAAAGACTATAGCTTACGGTATGGATTACATCTCAGCCTCAAGAAGGCAAAGGTTCTCATCACGGGACCAATAGTCAATATCATGTTAGGTGGAGCAAGGATGAAAGCTATCAATTATTTCATATTGCTTGGATCAACAATCAACAGCCTTGGTACCAGCAGTCAGGAAATTAAAAGAAGTATTGCATTGTGTATTGGGTGAGTTCTTTGTCAGGGACCTCTTCAAGATACTGCAGAGCAATCAATAATGCCAGTTTAAAGACTAAGGTGCACCTAATTCAGGCCATGGTCTTCTCAATGACCTGTGATACACTAGAGATCTGGGTAATGAATAAGGATGACAGAAGAGGAACTGATATCTTTGACTTGTGGTGCTAAAGAAAAGTGCTGAATATCCCATGGACTGCCAAAAGAGCAAACAGATATGTCTTAGAGAAAGTGAAACTGGGGTACTCCTTGGAGACAAAGATGGTGAAGTTTCACCTCTCATACTTTGGACATGTAGATAGGATGTCTATTCCTTAGAAAGGGACATCATGCTCGAAAAGATAGAGGGTCAGCAAAGGAGAGGAAGTCTCTCAATGAGACAAATTGGCACAGTGATTTCAGTAGTAGGCTCTAGTGTGACAGAGCAGACTAAGATGACAGTGTAGGGCAAAGTTCAGGCTGGCTGTTCATAGGATCGTTATGAGTTATACTAGACAGAACTTAACAACAACAGTGGTAAGGAGCTGTGCAGCCAACTCAAAGGCAGGCAGTTAGATTGCAGCAATTATTCCTTGGGAGAAAGATGAGCAATCTCCTCCCACGTGATTTACAGCCTCTAAAAACCCACTGGAGGGTCAGCTATGAGTCAGTACTGACTTGACAGTGCATAAAAATAACAAAAGCTAGTGGAAGGAAGGGAGCTCTGGGAGCATGGTCCGTAGGGGATTGTACTGCTAACCAAAAGGTAGTTTCTCTCTGGCAGTTTGAATTAACCAGCAGATCCTCAGGAAAAAGAAATAATCTCTGTGTGATTTACAGCCTCTGAAAACCCACTGGAGAGTGAGCTATGATTTTTTTCTGACCTGATGGAAAAGAGTTTGAGATTTTTGAGTAGCTAATGATCTTGAGTGTTTCTTCATCTGTTTGTCGGCCATCTGAACATCTTTAGATGTCTGATTTCTTGACCATTCCTTTCATGGGTACTGATTTCTTGACTTTTTCTCTCATGGACACTGATCTTGGGACCAAGTAAAATGAAATCCCTAACAACTTCAATCTATTCTCTGTTTATCATGATGGTATTTAGCAGTCTGGCCCTGAGGATTTTTTTCCCCTTTTCTTTCAAGATAGTGTCCTGAGTGTTCATTATCACAGGTTGTTAAGGAGTCTTTCTCCACTCCTGATGCTATGTTTTTTGTTATACTGTCCAGCTTCTCAGAGTGTTTGCTTAGTGTACAGTTTGAATAAGCACAGTGAAAGAATGTAACCTAATGCACACCTTTTCTGATTGTAAATCATACAGTATCTTTTAGTTTTGTTCAAATGGTTGTTTATGTACAAGGATTTGTATGTGTTTCCAAAATTCTATTTTTGCAGTGTTATACATAACTTGTTATGATCCACACAATCAATTCCTCAACATGATCGAAAGCATATGTTTTTGTTGGGTGCCACTGAATCAGAATTTACTCATAGCTGACCCTCCAGCAGCTTTTCAGAGGCAGTAAATCCTATGAAAAGAGATTGCCCATCCTTTTTGTAGCAGCTGATGCATTAAAATTGTGTGCTTTAAGGATTATAGCACAACATCTTACCATTAGGAGACCAGAGCTCCCTAACTGAAAGCTATATACTACAAA
>NW_006399809.1:11923325-11935969 GCF_000299155.1 Elephantulus edwardii | reverse complement strand
CAGCATAATGTCCTCCAGGGTCACCCATTTTGAATAATATTTCATGAGTTCCTTGTTTTTCAATGCAGCATAGTATTCCATTGTGTGAATATACCACAGGTTCTCTATCCATTCATTTGTTGATAGGGGTTAACATTATTCTTAATGGAGAGAAACTGAAGGCATTATGCCTATGAACAGGAAGAAGAGAAGGATGCCTTCTATCATCATATCTATTCAGTACATATTGGACTAGACTTAGGACTTTCTTTGACCAAATGAGTACTCTGGAAGTAAGTTTATGTCAGTTCCAATCACGTATCTTGACAGACCTGCACACTTACACTGTGTCCTGGCTGAATGCCATGTAAACCAGCCAGAAGATGAAAGATCACATGAAAAAACAGTGGAACACCCCAGCTGAGACATACAGACTAGTCATAACCTAGCTGAACCAACAGCTGGTTGTAGTCTGTGGACAAGGTTAGTGATCCACAACCTAGCCTGACTTGTACCACAAGTTGTTGCTTTGTGCTATCCAGTTGGAACTAATTCATAGTTGACTCTCCAGTGGGTTTTCAGAAGTTGTAAATCCACTGGAGAAGATTATCTTTGTCATGCGGAGCAGCTGGAAGTTTCAAACTGCTTGCCTTTGGATTGGCAACACAACTCCTTACCGCTAAGTCACTGCAGCTCCCTGTACCACAAGTATCTCTAGTCATTTTGCAGACTTATGTGCAAGAATAATAGCTTATTGTTTTGAGTAATTAAACCTTTAGGATATGTATCAGTTCAGCTTCTCTCAGAAGAAAGATTGAGGCAGCTCTGCCAGCATAGTCTGTAGGGAGTTGTTTTGCCAACTGAAGGGTGGCAACTCTCTGCAGTTGAATCTGCTAGCAGCAACTCAGGAGGAAGATGGAGCAATCTCCTCCCCTGCAATTTGCCAGCTTCCAAAAACCCACTGCTGGAGAGTCAGCTATGAGTCAATTCTGTCTCATAGACGAGAAAGAGGGATAGAGAGATGGAGATTGCTGTATAGAGAGATAGAGATATAGATGGATGGATAGATAGATAGAGAGAGAGATAGATAGACAGATAGATATGACGGGCATGAGAGTGAACTTGCATTAGTACTCACTACACTCAGTCATGTTGTTGTGTTGTTGTTATGTGCCGTCGAGTCGCTTGCGACTCATAGCGACCCTACGTACATAGCCCTAAACTCCGCTCTGTCCTGTGCCAATCGCACTGTCTCTGACACTCCCATCCCAATTATCCCAGTCACTGAATCAATCCACCTCATAGAGGGCCTTCCTCTCCTGCGCTGTCCCTCCACCCTCCCAAGCATGATATCCCTCTCCAGGGACCAGTCCCTCCTCACAACATGTCCAAAGTATGTTAGATGGAGCCTCAGAATCTTTGCCTCCAAGGAGCCACCCAGTTTAACCCTTTCCAGGACAAAACCTGGGGCCTCTCCATGAACATAGGTGAATCTAGAAGGGCAGCAGGTAGGACTGTCAGTTACTTTATTCCCCTCAGCAGAACTGAGTAGTCCAGTGGTTTGTTATGCTATGTTACTGGAATCGTAGAAAACTGATCAAAATGTACAAAACCAAAGGCTCTTGTCAACTCCAACTAAAGGTGGACCAGTATGTGGCAGAACACAACTATTTGACAGAGTTTTCTTGAGTGTAATTTTTTTTTAAAGGTTGTTGTCCCCCCTTCCCCTCCCCCATTGCTGCACATTTGACTGTAATCTTAACAGAAGGAGATTGCCTGACCTTTCTTCCCCCGTGCCACTGTGTAGATTCAAACTACCAATTTTTAGATTAGTTAGCTCAGATTCAAACGAATTGTCATGGCACCAAAACTGACTCAATAGCTGGTCCTCCATTGGGTTTCCCAGGCTGTAAATAATTTTTCTTTCTCCTGAGGATCTGCTGGTGGATTCAAATGACCAGAGAGGTACAGCCTTTGGGTTAACGTGCTTCTCCCCACAGTCTCCACCACCAGAGCTCCCTACAGGTTGGTAGTCAAGTGCAATTTTCATCTCCCACAAACCATAGATAATAGATTCATGGGATTAGTAAGTTTCTATGCTTCCAGAGACTTTGTTGTGCCCTGAGTTTGACTTCTCTTCACCATAAAGAGAGAGCTCTGGCGGTATAACCTCTAGGGATTTGGACTGCTAACCCAAAAGTGGCATCTCTCTGAATCTACCAGTGAATTCCAGGGTGAAAGACATACAGTCTTCTCCTGTGTGACTGACAGCCTGGAGCTATGAGTTGGTTCCAACTTAACAGTCATGAACTCAGGTTGAGTTGTCCTAAATATATCTCTCTAGCTAAAACTAGATCAGAATATATTTCTTGATTATTCTCAACATTTCTTAATGTCCTTTCAACATGCAGACCTAGAATTTCCTGACAAAAATGCAACCTACTCAACATCATACACAGTCAGAAAGTGAATAAATATGTAAACTACTCATAAAGTCAATCTCCATTATGCAGATGACACAACCCTGCTTGCTGAAACTGAGGAGGACCTCATGCACTTCCTGCGAAGGGTCAAGGACTGCAGCCTTCAGTATGGACTAAGGCTCAATGTCAAGAAGACAAAGATTCTGCTAGGATGGATGACGAAGAGATTGAGAGTGTTCACAGCTTCAGTTTGCTCGGCTTCACAGTCAACACCCTTGGCACCAGCAGTCAGGAAATCAAAAAGCGTATCGCGATGGGAAAGTCTGCTGTTAGGGACCTCTCTAAGGTACTCAGGAGCAACAGTGTCTCTCTGGAGACTAAGGTGCGCCTGATACAGGCCATGGTATTTGCAATCGCTTGTTATGCATCAGAGAGTTGAACAATGACTAGGGAGGACAGAAGGAGAGTGGATGCTTTTGAGCTGTGGTGCTGGAGAAGGATACTGAATGTACCATGGACTGCCAGGAAAACAAACAGATTCATCTTGGAGAGGATTAAACCAAGCTACTCCTTGGAGGCAAGGATTCTGGGGCTTCGTCTGACATACTCTGGACATGTTGCCAGGAGGGACGGGTCCTTGGAGAGGGACATCATGCTTGGGAGGGTGGAGGGACGGCGCCGGAGGGGAAGACCCTCTATGAGATGGATTGATTCGGTGACTGGGGTAATCGGGATGGGTGTGTCAGAGGCGGTGCGGTTGGCGCAGGATAGAGCAGGGTTTAGGGCTGTTGTGCATAGGGTCGCTATGAGTCGGAAACGACTCGACGGCACATAACAACAACAACGACAACAACAACAACTCATAAAGTTGCCTAAAAGATGTGTCTCCCAATGTCCTCTAGAGAATATCAGAAGAAAATGGAGCTCTTAGCTGTGAGGATTTTAACAATGTAGAAGTGAAATTGGCTCTCACCTGCAACATACAATTGCTGAAATATTGTTGATGGCAATATCTGTTACATAAGCTATATTACCTAGATGGGCACAGATCATTATTGTTGTGTTTTTAAAAGTAATTTAATAACTAAGATTTGTAATCACTGTTATTAACTAATTTTTTACAGATATCTGGGAAGAAGATTCCACCTCAGCTTTAAAGAACATTTATTGAGCTCTTTTTATGCACTAGGCACTTAGCCAAGGACATATTTTATTGAATTCTCACCAAAAGCATGGGGATATTTATTATCTTCTCTTTGTTTGCTAGTAGGTGGTAGAGTATAGACTTGGGGGTCAAGACCTATGATTTCATAATTAATATTTAACAAATATTCAAACACCTAGTGTATGCTAATAGAGGGGTGCACAGTTCTTTCAGATTTCTCACAGATGAATAGAGGAGACAGATAACGTGTTTGTATATGTTCAGTGAGGTGGACAGGTTGTGCTGTTGTCAGGTGAGACTGGTATGGTTGTGTTGTTGTTGTTGTTTGGCATCAAGGCAGTGCTTACTTACAGTGACCCTGTGCACAACAGGACACAATATTACTGTTTCTGCTCCATCTTCATCATCTTTGCTATGTTTTAATCTATTTTGCAGTCATTGTGCCAGTCTATCTTGTTGAGTATGTTTGTTTTTTATGCTGACTCTACCAAGCATAATGGCTTCCTTCTGAAAACATATGTCTCATCATTCTTACTTCTTTTTTTTTTATTGAGCAACTATGCAAACTTTAATGAAATTATATTTGTTTTTGGACATAATTCTTCTAAGGAACATTCCTACTCTACTTATTTCAAGACAGATATTTTTTTTCTTTCCAGAAGTTAATATGAAATGTTAATATAGATAATATTCAATATATGAAATATAAATAATATTCTATATTATTCACCAACACTGTAATTTAAAGGCATCAATTCTTCTTTGGTTTTCCATACTCATTTTCCAGTTAGGTACACCTTAGTCTTCAAAGTGACATTTTGCATTTTTTTTTACACTTTAAAGAGATTGTTTAAAACAGATCTGCCCAATGTTATATGTCATTTGATTTCTTGACTACTGTTTGCACAGAAGTTGACTGTGAACCCAAGTAAAATGAAGTTTTTAACAACTTTGATATTTGCTGGTTTTGTGATATTATTCATTGGCCTAGTTGTGAATGATTTTGTTATATTTATACTAACACATATTGAAGGAAGCTTTGATGGCCTAATGCATAGAGAGTTGTCTTGCTAACCCAAAGACAGGCAGTTGGAATCCACAAGCTGCTCTGAATGAGAAAGATGGACAATCTCTTCTAGAATGGTTTACAATCTCTGAAGTCTCTGAAGGGTCAACTATGAGTTGGTTCCAACTTGATGGTAATAAGTTGAGTTGAAAACATATTGAAGACTTTCATCTTTGTGTTTCAACAGTAAATGTTTCAAGTCTTTGTTTTTTGTAAACAAGGTCATATCATCTGCATATCACAATTTTTTGGTAAATCTCCCTCCAATCCTGATTCTTCATTCTTCTTCATGTAACCTAACTTCTCAGATTATTTACTCAGCATGTAGATTACATGTTGTTCTTATTGTTATGTGATGTGAAGTCTAGTAAAACTCATAGCAATCCTATAAACATCAGATCTGAACTCTGTCCTATCCTGTGCCATTCTCACAATCTTTGAGATACACAAACCCATTGCTGCAGTCACTGTGCCAATCCATTTGGTTGATGATCTCCCTCTCTTTTTGCTGATCCTCTATCTTTCCAACTATGAGGTCTCTCTCCAAGGAATAGCCTCTCCTGGCAACATGCCCAAAGTATGTGAAATGAAGCTTTATCATCTTTACCTCCAACAAGCACTCTGGCTGCACTTTCTCTAAGACATATATGTTTGTTCTGTTGGCAGTCCATGGAATTTTCACTATTCTTCTCTAACACCACAACTCAAAGGCATGAATCATTCTTTTGTAGTCCTTCCTTATTCATCGTCAGCTCTCAGATGCAGATAGGGAAGCTCATGATCAGAATTAGAAACATCTTCGCCTTCAAACAAATAATTATTCCTCAATCCTTTGGAGAGGTCCCTAACTGCAGATTTCCCAGTGCAATACATGTCCTGACCTCCTGACTGGTGGTACCAAGTTTGTGTATCCAAGTAAGATGAAGTCATTGGCAGTTTCAACCTTTTCTCCACCTAACATGATATTTTTCTCCACCTATCATGATTCCTGTTTTAAACCACACAATATTCTGTTTTTATCTTTGTATACCTGCCCATATATCTATAGACAGGCTCCACATTATCACCATTTAGTGTTCTCTACAACATTTATACATACTCTGTTATGATCCACACATTTGGATACCTTTGCATAGGCAAAACACAAGTAAATATCTTTCTGTTATACCCTGCTTTAAGTAAAATGGTGCAACCACTATCGAAAGTGGTCTGGTGCTTTCTCAAAAACTGGAAATAGAAAAAACAATTATGCGATGTCATCTCACCCCAGTAAGAACAGAAAAATTTAACAGAATAGAAAACATCAAATGCTGGCGAGGTTGTGGAGAAGCTGGAACCCTTATTCACTGTTGGTGGGAGTGCAATCACTATGGAAGGCTGTATGGCGCTTTCTCAAAAAGTTGCAAGTAGAAATACCATTTGACCCAGCAATTCCACTACTGGAAATTTACCCTAAAGAAACAAGAACTGCCACCCAGGCAGATATATCCATACTCATGTTTATTGTGGCTTTGTTCGCAATAGCAAAGAGCTTGAAACAACCAAGTGCACATCAACAAATGAATAGATAGAGAAGCTCTGGTATATTCACACAATGGAATACTATGAAAAACAAGGAACTAATGAAATATTATGCAAAATGGATGACTGTGGAGGACATTATGCTGAGTGAAATATCTCAGTCACCAAAGAACAAATATTGCATAGGGCCACTGTTGTAAAACAGGACTGACATCGGGGTTGTGGGAAGACAGAGAAGGAGTGGAGGAATGATGCATTGAAACAGATGAGGGAGAGAACGATTTTAAAGACATATATGATTGGGTACTATTGTCATTACAGAAGTCTAGAATTAAGGCTGCATAGTGGAGTGGACTTTGGGGGAGGGATTGCATAACAGTGAAAGAGTTTTACTTTTCAAGGAGAAGAGTGAATTGGGGGGCAGAGGGTGGGCAGGGAGAAAAATGCAACAATGAATGACTGGAAACCCTAAGTCATTGTAAACTTTGTTTAAAATTAATAAAAAAAATAAAAAATGGAAATACCATTTTTTCTAACAATTCCATTACTGGGACTATACCTTAAAGAAACCAGAGCTACGACTCAAACAGACCTAATTAACTTATGTTTATTGCTGTGTTATTCAATTAGATGGAATCAACTTAAGTGCCCATCAACAAACAAATGGATAGAAAAAACAATCATATACTCATAGGATGGAATATTAACAACATTGAAGAACGATGAATTCATAAAATAATGCACAACTTAGGTAAGCCTGGAGGACAGTATACAGAGTGAAATATCTCAGTCACAAAAGGACAAATATTGCATAACAACACTAGACTGATAAAGGACTGATGTGGGGGTTGGGAAGAGAATAGGAAAAAAGGATAATGAACACTATATTGGAATAGATGAGAGGAATAACTGTCTGAAAGTAATATATAAATAGGCATTATATGTATGACAACAATCTGGAACAAGAGGTGCTTTGCAAAATGGACTGAGGGCGGGGGAAGGAAGGAGTAGAAAGAAATATGTACAACAATGAATGTATTTAAAAAATACATCTGCTATCATCCCCATTCTATATTCCTTTCTGAAACCAACTTGAATTTCTCAGTGTTCCTTGTGAACATACTGTGGCTACTATTTTTAAGTTATCTTCAGCAAAATTTTACTTGTGTGTGGTATTAATATTATTGGATAATTTCCACATTCTGTTGAGTCACTTTTTTTAAAAGGGTACCTTAGCCAATGAGAAATGAAAGCAAACTAGAATGAGTAGGGTAAGCAGAAGCTGTCACCAAACCAAGCCTGCTACTGTCAAGTGTTTTGACTCCTGGCAACCCTCTACAAACTTTTCAGGCAGTGATCTGAATGAGTTCAGACTGCCTCGTCTTCCTCCTATAGAGAGACTCTTGGATTCCAACTGCTAGCCTTTTGGTAAATAACTAACACATAACACATTTCACCATTAGGTCCCTAAAACAAAAGCAGTGGGATGTCAGAGGGAGCACATGGAACTGAGGAGAGGAAACCTGGCTATTAGTGACTGCCTGGTTAGTAATCTCTGATTTGCCTTCAGCACATCATCTCTTGACCACAGTTTCCCTTTTAGGAAATGAAGAGTTTTATGCTTTGAGCATTTCCCAAAATACATTTCATTGAACATTAATTCCCTTGAGGTACTTCTCAAGGGAATATTTTTCTCAAAAGAGAAAGAAACCTCAGAGGGGAAAGAGTGATTATATATATATATATATATATATATATATATTTGGGAAAACTGTGCATTATACTTCCTCTTGGATATTTGTAACACAGAATTGCACATTATATTTCTGAAAAGCCCTTTTATTCTACATAAAAGTCTTGTTTATATGCAATTCACTGAGGTTATATAGCTGTGAATCACCATTGTCACACTAAAAGTCCAAAGAATCCATACTGGGAAACCAGGTGCCTCATATCTTTTATTTTTCAACTCTAGCCATATCTTCTCCAAGTATAAAGTCATCAGAGATGAGACGATCACCTCACAAACCATATATTTTAAAAAAGAAATTTCTTAAACCAGTATAAAATAAAAATTTTGCTTAAAGAAGAAAGAAAAAGTACTTCTAATATTAAGAGATGAAATAAAGGAGATGATATTAATTTAGTTTATGTTCTCCAATTTTATCTTCATTTTTAACATCTAAAACCAGGTATTTGTTTTTCTTGTTCTATTTCTTTAGCAAAAATTGCCAAAAAAGGTTGAATAATAGAACAATAGTGGAAATTCTTATTTTTCTTGTGTCTTTCATGTAAACATTGTAGTGTTTCACTATTATATTTGATGTGAGATGTTGGAACAAGTCATCAGTTACTCATATATAAATTCAAATTGAAGTTGAAGAAAATGAGAACAAGTCAACAAAAACTAAAATATTATCTTTAGTCTATCCACTTGTGTTTAAAAGCCATCTAAATATTGTGCTATGATATAAAAACTGTCATACATAAAGAAAGGAAAGGAAAGGACACTATAAAGATATGGGTGAAAGAAAATACAAGAGGAAATCAGAATAGAGTCTGAAAATGGCACTAGAATGCAAACAGGTCTAATCAAAAGGAAGAAATACTTAAGCAAAAGAGAATAGAGATTTCAAAGGGTCACTTGAAAAGACAAAACGTGCAGAGCTGGTTAAAAAACTAAAAGAGAGCATGTAAGCTGTTTTTCATATTGCAAGAACTGAGAAACACAAATTCAAGCCTTGAGTTACAATACTGAAGGATTCTATGGACAAACCCTTGAATGATACAGGAAGCAGAGGCAGGGGAGGGAGTCTGTACCAAAAAGAATTTGCTGTCATGGAGCCATTTCAGAAAGTAGCATATGATCAAGAACTAGTGGTAATGAATGAAGATATTCAAGTTCTACTTATGGCATTGGCAAAAAAAAAGTCCCAGGAATTGATGGAATACCAACTGACATGTTCCAGCAAACAAATTCACCCCTGATGTGCTCACTAGTGTATGTCAAGACATCTGGAACATAGCTATATGGTCAACTGACTGGATGAGACTGAGATTGATATTTATTTCTTTCCCCCTACAAAAGGTGAGCATCAACAGAATGAGGAAGATATATAACAATATTATTAATATCATATGGAAATAATATTTTGTTGAAGATTATTTTAAAATGGCTGGAACAGTCCATTTGCAGAGAACTGCCACAATTTCAAGTTGGATTAAGACTAGGTTGTGCAAAGTTTAACAGAACAGCAAGTAATAAATGTTGAAGAGGATATGGTACGGAAGGAACTCATACATTGTTGGTGGGATTGTGCAATGGTACAACCACTCTGGAAGGTAGTTTGCCTCTTCCTAAAAAAGCTGAACATAGAAATTCCCTATGACCCAGCTATTCCACTGCTTACAATATACCGCAAGGAAATGAGAACGAGGCACAAATGGAGACTTGGACACCAGTGTTCATAGCAGTGTTATTCACCATCTCAAAAACATGCAAACAGCCCAAAAATCCAACCACAATCAAATAGATTGAGAAGTTATGGTACGTTCAATACACAATGGAATACCATGCAGCATGCAGGAGCAATAATTTTGTAAATTACTACCTAATTTGGGAGGGAATGGAGAGCATTATGCTGAGTAAACTAACTCAGTCTCATAAGGACAAATACTATATAAAACTATTATTTTAGAATGAGTATGAGGATCCAAGGAGAGGGGTGGAAGCAGAAGGGTGAGGATGTGTGGGGGTGGGGGTGGAATTAATCATAGGGGTGGTTATGGAAATGGGAAGAAACTGGTATGAAAAACAATATATTTAAATTTCATAAATAAAGAAGTATAACTAAAAAAAAGAGGCTATGGAATGAGGGATATCATGGATGATGTCAGAAAGATCTTGACTGAAAGCAGAAAATACCAGAAAAATGTTTATTTGTGTTTTATTGACTGTGCTAAAGCATTTGACTGTGTAGATCATTTCAAATTATGACTAACATTGAGAAGAATAGAAATCCCAGAATACTTATTTGTGCTCATTCAAAATGTTCACCTAGACTAAAAAGCTTTTGCCTGAACCAAACAAGGGAAGACTGCATGGTTTAAAATCAGGAAAGACCTGCATCAGAGTTGTTTCCTTTCTTCATACCTATTCAACAGAAAGAAGAATGTGGCATCAGAATCAAGAACCTGTGTTATGCACATTACATAAACTTGCTTGCTGAAAGTGAAGAGGACTTTAAAAAATTTGCTGCGGAACATCAAAGACTACAGCCCTCAATGATGAACATATCTCAACATCAAGAAAACAGAATTATCACCACTGGGTCAATAGGCAGTATCATGGTAGATGGAGAACGATTGTAGTTGTCAATGATTTTATTTTAGTTGGATCCAAAATCAGTAACAGTTGCAACAATTGTCAAGAAATCAAAAGACGTATTGTTTTAGAAAAATCTGCTATCAAAAAGATCTCCAAAGTGCTAAAGAGTGAATATATCAATTTAAATACTAAGGTGCGCCTGGTCAAAGCCATGATCTTTTAAATTATTTGCTATACATCTGTACACCTAAATAACACGTCTCTGGAAACTCTACGAACTTTGATAAATCATGATAGCTATAGAAAAGCTTCAGGCCATTTGTTCATAGGATCGCTATGCTCGACTAAACAGCAATCAACAACAACATACATCTGAAAGTTGTACAATGAATAAGGATTTTGATGTTGTTGTTATGTGCTGTTGGGTTGCCTGCGACCCATAGCAACCTTATGTACAGAAGCTCTGAACCCTGCCCTGTCCTGAGCCGTCTCACTAATTCCAACACACCAACCTCCATCACCCCAGTCACTGTATCAATCCATATCATCAAGGGTCTTCCTCTCCGGCACTGTCTCTCTGACCTTCCAAGCATGATTTCCTTTTCCAAGGACCAATCTCTCCTGACCATATGCTGAGAGTAAGTAAGACTGAGCTTCAAATTCTTAGCCTCCAAGTAGAAACTTGGTTTCACCTTCTCCAAGACAAACCCATTTATTTTCCTGGCAGTCTATGGCATGTTCAGGACTCTTCTCCAGCACCACAATTCGAAGGCATTGATTCTTCTTCTGTCATCCTTAGTCACTGTCCAGCTCTCTGATGCATAGCCAATAATTGTGTAGCATATGGCCTGGATTAGGTGCACGTTAGTGTTTAGACTGGTATTGTTGCTTTTCCGTATTCTGGAGAGGTCCCTGACAGCATATATTCCCAGTGCAATTCGTCTTTTGATTTCCTGACTGCTGCTGCCGACATGTTGACTGTGGAGCCAAGCAAGCTGCAACTGTTAACAAACTCAATCTCTTCTCCATCTATCATGGTGCTGCCAATTGGCCCAGTGGTAAGAATCTTTGTCTTCTTGATGTTGAGCTTCAATCCATATTGAAGACTATAGTCCTTAGTCCTTGACTTTCTGTAGTAAGTACTTTAGGTCCTCCTCAGTTTCAGCAAGCAGGGTTGTATCATCTGCATATCATAGGTTGTTGAAGAGTCTTCCTCCAATCCTGATTCCACATTCCTCCTCTTAAAGCCCTGTTTCCTGAATGATCTGTTCTGCATATAGATTGAAAAGTATGGAGACAGGATTTGCACAAGACAGGATCTGAGATTGCCATATAATCTTCTTAATCAGGTAACACCCAATCTCCCACAAGTCGTTGGCTTTATTAACATCAGGCTTTTGGGTCAGCACATTTAGTCCCCAGCCTGTATCAGAAATGTTGGGCTCCACACACAGCCAGGGTCTGGGTTTTCACCTTTGACCCTCCTAACTCTGCATCGGGGACACCATAGATTTACACAAGAAAGGGTCTGATACTGCCCTATAATCTTCTTAATACCACCACCATATAAGATCTAGAAGAGACCTATCCAGACCTTGGAAATTATTGCATTGTGACAGCAGTGCATATAAAGAAACTAAGTCACAAAACCTAGCAGAAGCTAGCTCAGTGGCAAGGACCTTTACTCAGTACTGCCTGAGACAAAAATCTTTCCCTGAAACTGGTACATGGGATTTGGCCTTACATCCTCTTAAACACCAGACAAACACATGAGAGAAGAGTAGGGGTGTGTGGTAGAAGACATCACAGAAGTGACTTGTAGGCTAAGCTGTTGTATGACTAAGGATAACAGACAAAGAATCAATGTTTTTGATCCTAAAAGAGAAAACAGTTTGTCCTAGAGGAAGTGCAAGCAGTGTGCTCCTTATAGGTATGGATTGTTATGCTTCATCTTACATGCTTTGGACATGTTGTCAGGAGAGATCTATTCTTGGGAAAGAATATTATACTAGGAAAGTTGGAGAGTCATAGAAAGAGATAAAGACCTGCAGAAGATGGATGGATTGTCACTGTGATTTTAACAATGGGATGGCACAGAGATTGTGTAGAGGCCTTGAACACTAATGAGCGAAGACCAGATGAGTTGTGGGAGGATGTTAAATG